>NC_066641.1:6106109-6424633 GCF_025201925.1 Gopherus flavomarginatus
TTTGTTAAAGAGCACTAGGGAACCTGTAGTGTGCACTAACGCTCACTATCTAAAAGACAATGGCATTGACATAGTCTTAGATTTTTAATCTGAAACACTAAAAAGAACATAGTACATTTTCTCATCAGACCAGACTATGGAACCCCCTACTCATGCTGGTGAGCATTTACGCAGGTGCCTTCAGTGGGACTATTTGCAGGAATAAATGCTCCCTAGATTAAGTAAGAGCTCCACATTCTAGCCCAGAGAGTTTAAGATTCTTCTGTAAGTGAAACCAAAATATTTTCTTACGGCTTGTGATTAGTCCCGTAAAAATAATCTCACTATTTGCCTTGTTTTATGTATGGCAAAGTCTCACTTTTAGGGTTTCCTTCTGAGCCTGCATGGACAACTAAAATTTCCTGATCAATCCAAAGGAGAAAAGCCAAATGTCAGCACTCAAACACAATGGATAAAACAAAAAACCTTATTAAATGGATGAAGTCTTCAACGAATGAGTAACCAATCTTCCTTCTGGGTGTTCTAAAAATAGCTCATAAATGCCGGCATAAGCAGCATAAAATCTTACTGCAGATATCTCTCTCTCTCTCTCACTCACACACACACCAATTAAAAATTCATATTCATTATACATTGCTGTGATACAAATCTTCCTGATGATTTTGTGCAACTTGAAATTCCAGAAATCTTTTTTTCTGGTTTGTTAACTTCTGCATCTGAATGGGTCTTAGTACTTCCTGCCACTATCTGAGGGTTAGCATGTTTAATGAGAACTAATAAGCAAGAATCTCTGAAAGTGATTCTGAACTCCAAAAACCTACTTTCACTTTCCTCTGCTCTAGGCTGTCTTGAGAGCTATGAGAAAGGAGACAAGGATTAATAAAAATTCTCCACATTAACACTGATCAGACATACAATTTAATATACCTAGAGACTGCTACGGAAATGTCTTGAAAACACTTTAAGAAGGCATGGAAATTGTTTAAAAGCATGATAAGTGAGGCAATCACAGCACTGTTAACACTTAAGATACAAAAAATGAAGGATTATTCTTAATGTTACAGTGACTTATTATAGAATCATAGAACATTAGGGTTGAAGAGACCTCAGAAGGCCATCTAGTCCAACCCCCTGGTCCCCTGTGACTGTTATAAACAGTCACAACCTCTACCTGGTTTGTTGTTAGACATAGCTATATTTGGTTATGTGAAAAGACTTGTTTCTTTGAAGCAATTCATCTCAGGATCAGCGTTTGAGTTTGTCAGTATTGATAATATTAATAAGATGTAAGGATGCAACTTAGTTTGGGACTTTTTCTTTGTATCAATGTTATTTTTCTCACTATTTTTCTATACCAGCACTAGAAAAGGTTCAGAGAAAGGCAACTAAAATGATTAGGGGTTTGCAGTACATTGTGACAATGCATCCAATTCTATCTAGGATCGCCGACAGTCCACCAAAATTGCAACTTGGAATGTTGCAACTCTTCACAGGCATGGTCATCAGGTTGCTGTCTCACACGAAATGGACCGTCTTAGTATATCAATCGCAGGACTAACAGAAGCAAGGCTGATGGATCACGGACATCACGAGGTGGAAGATTCTTTACTTCTGTATTTTAGTGGCCCCAACTATCTATATGGGGTAGCACTACTACTGCAAGGTGACGCTGAGTCCTTCCTGACAACCTGGATGCCTGTGTCTCCTCATTTACTTACTGCATGTCTTAAACAGCAGCACTGTTACCTCACTGTCACAGTAGCCTATGCGCCAACAGAGGAATCTGCTGACTATGTTAAAGATCATTTCTACGATCAATTGGAACATCTAGTATGTACCTTTCCTCCAAATGACCTAAATGCAGTGACTGGCTCCCTGCAAACTGGGTTTGAACAGGTGATTGGTCATTATGGTCCAGGCACACCCAACGATAACTCTCGCCGCTTGCTTACATTCTGTGCCTCCCAGAATCTTTCCATTCTTGGGTAATGGTTCAAGCAGTGACGCATACACCAGATGTCATGCATCTCTCATGGTGGTGTCACTCAAAAGGAGTTGGACCACAAATTACACACAACAGGTGTCTCTTTACTTCCTCTAGAGTATATCATGTTGCGGAATGCGTGGCGAACACAGATCACCATCTAGTGGTCACCCGTATGGTGTTGATGCTCCAATGTGCAGGTAAGCCCTCTGAGACGATGAAGTTTTACATTGACGCACTCCATGTGCCAGGTTTAGCCAACAAGTTTTGTATTGACATCAGCAACAGATTCTCGGCTCTAGCTAATCTGCCAGGTGATGTGGAGGTTGCCTGGTCTCCGTTCACTTCTACCCTCAACCAATCTGCTGAGCAGAGGATTGGCTATAGGCACCCAGCATGTCGACCATGGCTATCAGAGGAGGCCTTCCAGATAATTAAATTAAAGGCTGCAGCCCGCCAACGTGGCGATAAGCACACTCGTAATCAACTGAAGCGAATATTTTAACACCCTGGCACTCCGTGATCATGAGGCATATTATAACCCAGTGGCAGCTGATGTTGAATTTGGCTTAGCCAGGGGTCAGCTGAAGCCAGCATTTCGCGACATTCGCAACCTCAGTGGTCAAGAGGTAGTCACTACAAACAGCATACTGAACGACAGCCAAGGCCATCCATGTAAATCAGATGATGACATTCTCTCACGCTGGGTGAAACATTATCACCGTGTTCTGAACCATCCTCCAGCTGCCACTTGTTCAAAGCTGGATGATCTGGCAGTCACTGCAGTTCCGGATCCAGACATTTGCACTGATGAACCAACACTGGATGAAGTGAAGTGTGCCATTGCTAAACTGAAAAATAGACGTGCTGATGGCATTCCCTCAGAGCTGCTAAAATGTGCTATTGATCCTGTAGCAGAATCACTACTGGCCATCTTTCATCTGGTGTGGAGAACTGTAACCCTGCCAACCACCTGGAAGGACGGTATTGTGATCTCACTCTATAAGGGCAAGGGACCATGCAGTGAACGTAAGAGCTACAGGCCATAGGCGGTGTGTGAACCACTGGCTAGCAGAGGCTATCCCCCGGCCCCACCCCTTCCATCTGAGGCCATGCCCCGGAACCCAGAGTCCCTACCACTGCGGTTGCCGGCCTCTGCCCAAGCTGGCTAGCGTCCACAGCCCCCCTGCCCGAGCGCCCCCTGGAGCCTAGAAGCACTGCCAAAGCAGGGCCTTGGGGGCAGAGTGTGGGTGGGGCCACGCCTGGCTGTTTGGGGAGGCACTGCCGCCCCCAGCCTCCCCTACCCTCTGCCCATGCTACAGGCTAATCACCTTGCTCTCTGTTCCAGAAAAGGTGTTTGTGCATGTTTTGTGGGCATGGCTGGAGCCTTTGCTACATCGGAAGTGTCATCCCCAACAGTCAGGCTTTACGAGGAACAGGTCCATGTTAGAAGCCATTTTGGCCCTTCTCTTGTCAGAGATACATCGCGAGTTCAGGAAGCCCCTGCACGTAGCGCATGTTGATCTTAAGTCCGCATTTGATTCAGTAGACCATGTTGCATTATGGAAGGCCTTAAAGGGCATAAGTGTCCCTACCACTCTGCTTAGATTAGAGAGCTTCATAATGAAACCACTGTCCATGTTTGTTTGTTGAACCGGAGGTCAGTGCCTTTTAAATCAGTATCTGGTGGTAGGCAGGGTTACATTCTGGTCTCTGCACTCTTTTGTCGGGCAATGGATTTCATAATGTAGCATTTCATCAGGTCCATAGGCATTGAGGTGAGTGAGAGATCACCAAAAGACCTTGACTACATTGATGATGATGTTCTTTTAGTACAGAGCCCCGACAGGTTTCGTGAGGCACTCCAGCATAGAAGTCAGCTAAAACTGGCCTCCATGTTTCACGGTCAAACACAAAACTGCAAAATCTAGAACCAGGTCCACCTGCGACTCCATTCTCTTTGAACAACGAAACAGTCAAATCAGTTTCCAGCTTTTGCTATCTGGGTTCTATACTTACCAGCTCCTCCAATTCTCACACGGAAGTTCTCCATCAGATTGGCATCGCAGCATCTGCCATGGGCTGACAATGGATATGGAATTAAAATCATCTTAGTCCGAGCACCAACTTCAGGATTTATTTGAGCTGTATCCTTCCCACACTGTTGTACAGCTGTGAAACATGGACACTATGCCACGCAGACTGGACAAAGCTGGAGGCTTTCCACACAAAATGTCAACGTCGTATATTGGGCATAAAGTGGAATGACTTCATATGTAATGCAGATGTTTACGGTCGTTCAGGTCTACAGACTACTGGGGCCATTGTCCAGAGGCAGTGCCTTACGCTTTTGGGGCATGTCGCAAGGATACCACAAGACGTTCCAGTGAACACTGTTCTCCAGGTAGCTTGTAATATCTCGGATAAAATTCCACCAACCGAGGGGTGGAGGCGGCCCAGAGGCAGACCCCCTATTACATGGGTTCATCAAGTCTGTTCTGATGTTGGACGCTTAGGCCGCCAAGCCTTTGCGGTTGCACAGGAACGGACCAAACGGCAAATGATCTCTACAGCTGACTGTCTGACTAAGCTTTGGAGAGAGAGAGAGAGAGAGAGAGTTCATTGGGAATGACTCTGTCAGGGGGAAACAATTTCTATAGAAGCACAAAAAAAAATCTCCTCTCTCTGCCAGAGAAGAATATTTTTCTCTGGCTATGCCCCACCCAAATAGCTGTAATATGTAGCTCTGTGGACGGGAAGGTTAAACAACAAGGGCAGCCCAACAGCAGGAGTGTGCAGTTAGCAAGTGCTTAAAACAGGGGCATAGGGTATTTCTCAATTGTCTCTCATTTATAGTCTCAAACTTACCTCCTGGCTACCCTTGTTGGTTGTTCTCTCTTTTATTGCTGTCATATATTTATATAAGTGCTGAATCATGTCTCAGAAGGCACATATTTTTGAAGTGAAACTAGATGACTCACTGTATCACAGTATACTCATTATTAGCCAGTGACTAATATCAAAGAGCTTCACCGAACAAAAGCCCTGGATCTAAATCTTAGTTCGGTTTTCTGTTTGAAGTGTTTGTTAAAGGTTCTTCGAGTTTGCCTGTTGCTGATATACTGTTTTATAACCATCTTTGATGACAAGACTATCTGTAACCTCTCGCTACAGCAATGGTGTATTGTTTTACACTGAAAATGCTGTGAAGTATAATCTAAAATACTGAATCACAAGGTTACAGAAAATATTATTTATGTTAAAGAAACAAAATTATTTTTAAGCTTCCCGTAGTAGATTTTTTGTCCCTCATTTTGTAGTATCTGTCTCATGTCAGACAAGTTTGCCCAGTGTTAAGAAAAGGGATCTTACTGATACCTGGATTCTATTCCTACCTCTCTCATTAGCTCACTACATAGGTGATCTTGCACCTGTCAAGCTTTCAAACGTGGCCTCTGATTTTGGGTGCCTCTGTTTTTCAGTGGTCAACATGAGACACCCTCTGCCTAACTTTCAGATGTGCTGAATTATTGTTGACTTCAGCTGTGTCTGTGGGTGTTCAACATCTCTGAAAATCAAAATAAGGTGTTTCAAAATGAGCTACCAAAAATAGGTACCCAAAATCAGAGGCCACCTTTGAAAATGTTGGGCCTCTCTGTGCCCCAATTCATAAGCTTTTTAAAATTTAAAAAATGCATTCTATTTAAAAATAGGTAGGGTTTGACTTGTTTATTACAGCTAAAATTGTGATTTTTGTATTTTTTTTGCCATAACAAAGTTGTGAGTTTTCCAATTTTTTCTATGACAAATACTCAGCCTTAATTAATTGTATGATATGGGTCTTGGAAACTTAAAAGGTATAAAGAGGCTGAAAAACTACTAATTGTAAAGATAAACACATCAGGACAATAACGATGTAATGAGGACTGTAGTACTAAAAGCAAAGTCTGAATTATTTTATAGTCAGTTTTTCAAAACATAGTGAGTATCAAGAGAATCCAATATCCCATAGGTCATGTTCTAATTAAAATCCTTTCCAGCTTCCAGACAGTCAGGATTGAAAGCCTCAGTTCCCATCAGTATCGAGAAGAGACCACAGATTAGCTACAATCACCCAAAGCCACTGGATCAATATATGTGACCTTTTCAGACCAGCTCAACTATATTTATAACACTCCAATGAAGCAGTGTTCTGTGAATTTAAAAATAAAAAAGAGCTCCACAAGGTATAGAGCAGTTTCAGCTCCAGATGGACTTTTCCTGCCAATTGAATTAAAAGCCTCTGTGGTAGCTTTGCAACTCATAAGAAGTGCTCTAAGAGAACAGAAATATGTCTTGCTCTGAAATATGTTCATGATGCCAACAAGCTGCATCATGTCAATTTTTTATTGTGGAATATGATACCAGGTGCCACCATCAGATGCATTCTGAACCAACCTGAAGTCTTGTGTATATGCTTGAAACACAGATTAGTCCTGATTCTCAGTCACATTAAAGATCCTCTTATACTACGTTGGCATCAAAAAGCAGCCTTAAATTGGGTGGAAAGAGCCCCCAGAGTATACCAGTTGCACTGGGGCACCATTGGATGGTGTAGCACTGATATGAGGGCCTTAAAATGACCCTGTTCCTAGCCTTTGGAAGAGGGATTGTATCGGAGACATGGTTAGCATGCACTGCACTATCAGTGGGATTTTCAAATGTACCTATGTGACTTTGAACACAAGTCCCATTGAAAGTTGTTGAGACTTGTTCTCTTAAATCACATAAACACTTTTGAAAATCCTGACCTTCAGCTGTTTTCTTCTCAGGGCCCACATGTGGCCATGTGAAGCAGAGCGAAAACTAGAGTAGACCTGAGCCACCTTAACCGTGCCTCAGCTGCAGGCATGTGGTAACTGAGAATTAGACCAGTTGGGTCCACATTCAAAAGTGCTTTTAATAGTGCACAGTTGTTGCCAGTACTTGTGCAATTGCGTTTGCTCAAAGTATGGCTTGCCACTGTTGCAACCTGCATCAAGTCACTCTTGACCCTTGCTGTGGTAGTGCTGGTAGAAATCACTGGTGTGGCAGCTGCATCGTTGTATTTGGCATCTCTCAGCATGCTTTTATAAGGCTCCTACAACTCTTCTTGCACTTAGCCTGTGCAGTATCTCCAATGCTTCTGACTAATTTTATGCATAAAAGTTTTCTGTTCACAGGGTGCAACACAACAGACTCAAGATTTATTTCATTTAAAAAAAGTAAAGAAGCTTTTAATGTAATATTGCTGTTATTCAGCTTTAGATAGCTGCTGTCTTACATGCTGAATCATGCTATTTATACAGGCCACAATTAAAAAAAACTTGATATAGCAGCTAAGGCCAGCTCCAGTGTTTTTGCCACCCCAAGCAATCCGCGGCACTTCGGCAGCAGCTCTACCGCCGCCGCTTCATTTGGCAGCAGCAATTCAGCAGTGGGTCCGTCCCTCCCAGAGGGACTGAGAGACCCACCGCCGAAGAGCCGGACGTGCTGCCCCTTCCTATGGGCCGCCCCAAGCACCTGCTTGCTGTGCTGGTGCCTGGAGTCAGCCCTGATAGCAGCTCTCTAACTGTGGAGATCTGCTTCCACAAACCCCATTTCAGGGATCTGGGTTGGGAAGTCTGGGAATGCACTGAAACAGCTAGAGGGAATTCTGTGTGAGATCACTGTAAATAGGTTTATGTTAACCAGATTAGCCAAACTGCAGGTACAATGCACTGATACAAATTACAGGGGCATAACTCTGCTCTGTAGACAAGGTTTTCGGGATTCTCATTCTTTAGTGGTTCAGGCTGCATTTCCACATGCACATAGTTAATCCCAGAATTTTTTTTTAAACTTTTCTTCTACTGTGGTTGGTAAGCAAGGGAAACACATAAGAACAGCCCTGCCCATTGCACAGCTGTATCTTGTGGAGCTGCCAGACAGGGTATGGAGCATGTGTAAATAATTGGCAATCAGTGGGGGAAATACCCATCCTGCACTGGGATAGTGCTAGGCAGGATTGTTGCTTGTACCTCTGAGGAAGGCTTAGGTTACTTAATAAAACTTCGTGTGGCTGATTTTGAAAAAGAAAGACTGCCATGGATTCTAAGTGGATTGCACAGCTTCTGTGGGCTTGACAACTAGGGAGGCATTAGCTGGATAAGGAGCCATGTAAGTAACAAATGAGTATATGATATTAGTGGTGTGTGATTTGAAGCACTATCATTTTCACTCCTCTTACCCTGGCTCTACTGGCTTGATTGTAGTTTAGTCGCATAAGTTCTGCAAACCTCTGTTCATAAAGGTGAAGGAGCAGCACAAGGTAGAGACCTGAATTCATTAGCTCACTTTGTGCCTGTGTGCAGAAAAGAGAGCCAATTTGTTTACTGTTACTGTAATGCTGGTTTCTAAAGATTTTAAGGACTAGAATCAGTACTCAGTTACTTCAGCCCGAGGCTATATTACCTACCAAACTCATTTATTAACTCTGAACTATCTTTGTGGCCTGTATTTAATTTCTTAGTGACTATCACATACAATAGCCTAGCATAAGGTCTCTGCACGGACATATGAGTGACCTGGCTTAGACTGGATCAGGAAGCTATCAGACTCCAGGGCCAGCAGAGACTGCCAGCATTCCTAAAACACAACATACTAAGGACATAGGGTGGATGAGAGATTCAACACTGACTTTTGGCGGGCAATTAAAGGAGCAAAAGAGACTAAAGAGAGTCTTGTCTAAGGCTCACCTCTGGATTGGTAAATTCGTGAGGGGCTTGGGGGGTGCGGGGGCTAAGGTCAGAAGGGACCATTATGCTCATCTAGTCTGATCGCTGGCATAAAACAGACCATAGAATTTAATCTAGAATGAAACCTGGGATCTTATAGGCAGGAAATGTAAAGAGGAGAAAATCAGTTGGGATCCACACAGCACAAAACAGGAGGAAAACAAATATAAATTAACTCCTTGGCACAAATAATGGCAAATCTCAGCTAATAATTAACAAAAAGATGAAGCTATGCCACCTTAAACTGCTATATATTTTGGCACATATCAAGTACAATACAGATCATCCGATCTAACACGCAAATGAGGAGTGGGCCTTTCCATAATTAGATGGAAGCTCTCCAGGGAAAACCATGAGAGTGGAGAGTTAGCATGTGGCACCTCTTCCCTTTCAATGCTATATCATGGAATAGAGTATGCTATGCTGCTGGATGTTTCAGCTTTCTGATATGAGGGAAATTTGCGATCCTGACCATTTGTGGGCATTAAAGATCTCACAGCACTTGTAGCAATCATAAGGGTGCTGAAAACCCAGTGTCTTAGCCGCACTCTGGGTAGGTAATTAATTCTGCCTTCCCAAATTCCCCCTCTGTAGCTGAATGTTATTAACTGTGAATCTAATCAACCGGCAGAACAAAATGTAAGAATTATTTTGCCTGGCTTTTGACTATTTTTTTGTTTACATTTTATTCTCTGTAATTAGTGCATCAAGCTGACACTGGTGAAAAGAATCACTGAAATTAACAATAATAACAATTTCCCCTCCAAATACACTGTATCATGTTGCTAGCTCAGAATGGCAGCCATCTTTCCAGCCCAGAAATAGTTACATTTCACTGTTGAAGCAGAGATTTAAAAAAAAAAAAGGCAATTTTTTTAATGGTGCACATTGAATACTAGATGAACTCTTGAAGTTACTAATAATAGTGCTGGTTCTAAGCAGCATGTTCTTGATTAAAAACAGTGGCTTAAAAACTAAACCTTCAGGAACAGTAGTCCCTGAGAGGCATAACCTAAGCACAGGCCCAGGAGACAGGCACTCATCAATTCTAACTGCTTCTCTGAACTTGAGCAAGTCACTAGGTCAAACTTTTTCAACAGCATCCTCTGTCAGTGCTACCAGTGTAATAAACCTAAGAGATGTCATTAATCTGGAAACTACAGCCTTCCTGAAATTACAGCATTCATCTGCATGGCTTAGCACTTACAAAAATCTCCTCAAATCGTTTTTTGGAAGCTGTATCTTGATTGGTTCTTATGGTGTTTTTGCTTTTTTGTGGTTTTTTTGTTCCATTCAGACAGGGAATTATATTCCAAGCCATGTTTGGAAAAGAGAAGACTGAGAGGGGACATGATAGCAGTTTTCAGGTATCTAAAAGGGTGTCATCAGGAGGAGGGAGAAAACTTGTTCACCTTAGCCTCCAATGATAGAACAAGAAGCAATGGGCTTAAACTGCAGCAAGGGAGATTTAGGTTGGACATTAGGAAAAAGTTCCTAACTGTCAGGGTAGTTAAACACTGGAATAGATTGCCTAGGGAAGTTGTGGAATCTCCATCTCTGGAGATATTTAAGAATAGGTTAGATAAATGTCTATTAGGGATGGTCTAGACAGTATTTGGTCCTGCCATGAGGGCAGGGGACTGGACTCTATGACCTCTCGAGGTCCCTTCCAGTCCTAGAGTCTATGATGTTCTCCTCTGCACTTTCAATGGGTATCTACAGACAATCTCATTCTAAGTGAACCTTTATATTCATATACATTTTACAGCACAATGGCAAATCAATCAGCTAGAAAATAGTTTGGTGGTATCACTTGTGTCAAAGCATGCTGGGAAATCATTTACTTTTTTATAACTAAATAAGTCCTAAAGCGATGCAGATGGGGAAATATACACTGTTTACTGCAAATAATTTTGAGAAATACAATCTGGTAGAAGTGGCTATCTTCTAAGAATCAGTGGGAAAAACTCTGGCATGCTGCAGTATTTATTTAGATTTCTAAAAATACTAAATAGCATATCTATCCATATGCTTTAGGTGCTTTTGGCATAACTAGAATACATCACAAATAATATTTAAAAGTACATCAATACAAACAGATATAAATCACAACCAGCAAGCAGGACCTCCCATTACCTTAATTCCCCGTCTCTCCAACAATTACTCATCCTTACAATTCAACCCATTTTCAAATGCCTAGGAAAAGAGATGAGCTTTGCAGTATGTCCTTAAATGTGTAAATTTGATGTGTTGAATCATCAAACTGTACCCAACATAGGTACAGCCTGTAATTCTGTAAAACACTCAAGTTTGAAAAAGGGTGTGTGTGCTTATCACTTTAGTCCGTTTATGGTTCAGTGTGATTATTCCAGAGTGTAAAGACCTTGCTATTTGGCAATATGCTTTTACATATTTTGCCACTCCCCCACCAGCATGACCTACCCTGTCATTCCTGTCTCCCTTAATGAACAACATTTATCTTCTTTCTGAACAAGCTGACCCCATCACCATCTTATAGTAAAGTATTAGCACTCCATGCTTGAAATATTTTTCTTCTGGAAAATTAAGCTATTCTTTGGCAGGCATAAAGCTAAAAAATACTAAATCTATTGTGATGCTAGGTTTGTTTTCTTACAGCTCTCAAGATACAGAGAGATTACCCCTGCATTTTTCTGTTTAAAATAGATTTATTTAACTTGTTTCAAAAATAACACTTTAATATTAATAATGGGATGATGTTCAATTCCTTGAATCTTCTGTCTGTGTATTTTTTAAATTGTAAGATGCTGCAGAGGAGAAGTAACCTTGTCTAGTCTCCCCCTCAAGAGGCTTGCACACTGCAATGTCATCTCTACCTAGCAAACAAGAATGTTATTCCCCATCTCCAAATGTAATTACAAACTTCCTTCACTCAAAGCCTCATGATACTGGGCAGTTTTGTGAAATGAACTGTGATTATTATTCTCAGACTCTTATTACTCAGAGGCTTTTTTACATTTCTTTAAATCACCGTAAAGAAGCATATCTCTTCCTTGCAGTTTAGCTGGCTTCAGTGTATGATGGCAGATCATTACACGCACAGAGTACTGCAAGCTAGCAGTAGCAAAATAGGATTACCGGTCTTTATTTGGAGAGAGTCAGTTTTTTACCCGAGACTGTTGGTGATTTCTATAATAGTCATTCACATCAAAATCATCCAGATCAGCTATCAGGCTCTGCTTACACAGTTCACAGGTTTTCACTGCCCCCAGCTCAGCACCTGAAATTAAATGAGGAATTAAATACTGAACTTGTAAGTCCATATTGAGCACAGTGTCTCTGAATATTACAAAATCACTGCTACGTTGACCCTTTAAGCCATTATTTTACTCAAAGTTGCTAGCTTTAACTCTAAATTCCATTGAACTCTATTCTAATCATACCCATTATTATGTAAGCTTTGTATAATGGTTTTAAATACTAGCTGTATTGTCTATTACACTCCATTGATGTATGACAGTTTACAAAACTGTAACTGATATGGGTTACAAATGCAGGAGTTATGAGATGCATACCTTGATCAATATGGTTTCTTTGACATAGAAAAGTAATATTTATGTCCATTTGTTTGAAACAAATGTAAGTTCAATTAATGTAAGTGGCCATTCAGGGCCAGATTTCCAAGGCATCAGCACCCACAATGAGGACCAGATTTTCTGATGAGTTCAGTTCCCATTTAGGTTCCTAAATGAAAGCAAGATTCTCAAAAGTCCTCCGCTCCCATTGTGACACTCATGGCCAGACTTTCAAAAGAGTTCAGCAACCAACATGCACCCAGTGTGTTGAGATCTTTCGGAAATCTGGCTTTTTAGTCCAGTGCCTAAATGGAAGCTCAGCTTGTCTGAAAATCTCGCCCTAACTATATGGGCCTGGCCCTTAGGGACCAACTCACTCAAGACTGACAGTATGATGTGAAATACTTTTTTTTTTCCTCTTGCTTGTTACCTATAAATGTATGTTATATTGTAGAAAAATAAACAATAACAGAGTCCAAGATAGATTTTGGTTTTTTCCCCTTGTAAACTGAAGAGTCAAAAAGCAGAGTTCAAAATGGTGAGTCATATCTAACTCAGAGGGTCAGTTCTCTTTCTGGCAGGCCATTTCATCAGAGAAATCTTTGTATCGAGCCCTCTCTTATCAACACCCACCGCTTGCGTCTCCAAATCCTTAATTCCACAAAACACTAGAAGTCTGCTTGTAGTCCAGGCACCACATTTGAAAAACAACTCCTCCAGATAACCAGTAACACACTTCTATTTGTATTTATTTTAAATATTTTGGGCTTCTTCCCACTGAAGTCTGCAGGAATTTTGCCACTGACTGCACTGGAAACGAGACTGGACACTCTGGCTATTCTCTCTTTGACTACATAGTGAGACCTATACCTTCTGAAACAGAATTTCATTCACTGAACTGGTGGGGATAGTGGTGAAAAAGAGAAAAGGTGCATGAAAATTCCACCCAAGTCTCAAGTAAAATATAACAGTAGCATCCACACATCAAGACTCTACACACAAGGCCTGGTCAATACGAACCAAATAAAGGCCCAGTGTGCTGCCTAGTATTTTCACTGGATGTCTTTCCTCCCCTTCCAGCCCTCCCCTGACCAACAAAGAAGGGAACAATCGGTTTCAGTGCCATTTTTATGGTGGAAAGCAACTGGGACACACCACAATAAAGAGGAAGAAATTAATAAAATCTGTTTTAAAAAACAAAAAACCCTCAAGCAAATTTTCACCCCAAATGGAAGAAATACTAGAGACTCCATGAAATCCTCTTGGGACTTTGCTATTGCCATTGATTTTTCTGTGTGGAAGACAGTCATATATTGTGGTGACAGGTGCCTGTATAAAACTCTAAGTTAGAACAATGGGTTCCAGTTGCTTTTGGGCCCACTGTATAATATTTCATACGTGGTTAGTATTGTTTAAAAGCATGTGGCCTTCTATAAACTTTTCTTGGGTATTGAAAATGATCTAAAGTTATTACAGATACTCAGATCAGGGCCTCACCCTAAAGCCAGACACCTTAAAAAAAAATAAAATCCTTTGCTGACCAGAATTCCCATTTCTGCCTATTCAAACACATAGCTAGTCAAATACCAAATGAATTTCCACTATGCCCTCCCAACTCTCTCCCCTTGCTAGTGTTCTTTCTCACTCTGGCTCCCAAGCTGGCTGGCTGAACTCTCCCTGAACCCAGGGCAGGATCTAGGGAAGATGAGGGAAGTAGCTCACTCCCCGGATACGGGGGTCAGTCAGGAATTTGAATAAGGATTAAGAATCTGCATTTAACTCCTACATTCTCTGCTGATGAAGAGTATAACAAGGTTGGTGTGGACGCCTGTCTTCTTGAATCTAAGAAAAGAATTTTTGACACAAATCTAAACAGTAAGTTCTCACATATATGGAATTAAGTGAAAAACTTGCTTATTGTTATCTCGGGAGGCTGAGACCTGATTCTGTGACTCTTAGACACTGACTCCTCTCCTTCATTGCTAGCTGCTAAATTGCAGTAATAGACAACTAAAACACATACATGTATGCTCAATATTCCTTTTCCATGCAAGCAATGGCTTAATTGATGTGTGATTTCAAATGTAAGGGGGAGTGGTTTACAAGATAATCTTTGTATTAAAATTTGGTCCATATTATGGAAAACTTTGCAAAACCCTGCTTTGCAATTCACATTTATAGCACAATAACATTTTTGATCTTCATTGAGGACACGAATAGAAATAGAATACCTGGAATGTTTCAATGTAGTATTAGTATGTATTGACCAAGTTGGGGGATGAAGATAAGGAAAGCTTGCATAGCAGTAATTTGCTAGCCATTACTTTCATAAGCACTAAAATTCATCCTATGCAGGTTCCTTCTCCCTCTATTTCAATATTTAAAAAAAACATATTTATCTCACTTTACGGATCTGTCATTCAACATGTTCCCTTTCCTCCCCATTAATTAGTCTTACATGTGAAGTTTATGGATCCTACACAATTTGATGTTCACATGATACCACTGGTAATGTGTAAATCCCTCAGTGTTTGATATATATTTTGGCTTATTTTAAACTGTAAACTCTGGAGATTTAGAATTTTAGTTGTACTCATCTGTTGATTTAATGGCCAGGAGTCTAAGCAAGGCCATCAAATATTTGAAGTTATTTGACCTAATTTTTGCATTGTGGAAAAAGACCGAAATGTTGACAAACCTATGGGATAAATTCATCCCTGGTGTAACTCCACTGATATCACCTGGTATAGCTCCACTTATGTCAGGGAGTGATTCCAAAGGAGAATTTGGCCCTCATATGATGAGGTTTCTTAAATTAGTGACATGCTGTTGCACTTGTACTCTCTTCTCACATTCCTACCTGATTTTATCTTAGCTTTCAGCCATGTTTTTAGACATTCCTGATGAACAAACTGTAAGGTTCCTACGCACCCACATGGTTCTACCAGTGGATTGGTTAAAGAGCCCCCAGCAATCTGACATATCCGACACTGGTCTCCTTCCTCTTCTGAGTCTTCTGCTAGTAGACTAAAGACACAATAAAAGAAATCAGAAGTGTTCTTTCACCAAACTCTACAGTCCAACATTAGACTTGATTTATATTTTAATTAACATGTTTTGGATGGGGGGTTAAAGAGGCTTTCCTAAACATCTTTCAGTACATGTCAGTGCTCTGAACAAATAATATCCAAATAATACCACTTGGCTGTGGGCTATTTCCTGGTGCTTGTAGAGGATCTGTGTCAGGGATCTTTATTCAGGACAGCTGATTAGTGACTGGACAGTTTTTAAGACAGTAGGAAATGCTTCTATCCCCAGGACTCCCACTTCCTTCCTAGCCTGCCCTTCCAACATGACTCCTCTTCCTCTGCTAGGGTGACCAGACAGCAAATGTGAAAAATCGGGACGGGGTGGGGAGTAATAGGAGCCTATATAAGAAAAAGACCCAAAAATCAGGACTGTCCCTATAAAATCGGGACATCTGGTCACTCTACCCTCTGCTGCTAGTTCTGTAGCAATCCCCAGGGCTAAGAGCTTGCCGGGGGACAGCAGATGGTATTAGGAAGTCAAGTGGGTGCATGAAAGTGGCAGAGCTGATATCTGGGGCCGGTAGCTGCAAGGAGGTGGGTGAAAAAGCCAGTGTCTGTTACAGCCTAGTTGGTATTTTCTGGAAAGGGGATGGGGCGGGGGTGGGAAGAAGTGGACATGTTGGGCTGGAGTGAGGAAAGAAAGGGGGTAGGGGACTGAGAATGAAACAGAGCTGTTGTTGGAGATGGGGGTAGAGAGGAGGAGATGAGTTTATTCCTCTATAGTCATTTTTTCAGTGCAGCATACATAAGGTTTGCATGTCTGTAGTATTCTAAGGGTTAACACCTTTTGAAATAAAGCATCTTTGTTCATTCAAGGGTCCAGTTTACGTTCTGGTACTACTGTATGACTCAGAGCTATGTCACTTCTGTTAAGTGCCAAAACTGAATATGTGGCCAGTTGGTTTATGTTCTGGGGGAGTGGAGAGATGGGATGGAGAGGCATATTTTCATGAAAACATCTTTGTTCTTAATTGTTGAAACAACTGCTTGAGAAAAAGAGCAGCTTCCTGATTACAGTCAGCAGCAGGAAACCCAGAGCTGACCAATATGCCTTTATCAGAAAGTCTTTTCAGTCAAGGAAATTACAGTTTTAGGGAAGAAAGTGAAGAAACTGGGTCAGCTAACAAGTTTTTAGAACAGACAATCCTCTTAACTTCCTTAGCATCTGTACGGCTGGCTTCTTTTTATCTATATTCCTTCCATAACCAAAAACTTGGTCTAAAAGAGATTAAGGATGTCTATGATACCCTGAAAAGCAAGAAAATAATAAGCCGAGCTACCTCTTAACTGTATCCTAATGCCCACACATCACACTTCCACTGACAGTGACAAACTCCAGATCATCCAAAGGAATTTACTTCTGCCTTCAACTGATAAAGAAACGTACTGCAAAGAACACATTCATCTCCTTCACAGTATTACACAAACCTTAATTACAACCTTAGCAACATTAGCAAATATTCAGGGTTGACAGAAGGTAAGTGTCGTATTTCAGTGGGAGAACCATCAGGATGCAACCTATGTTTTGCTGTAGTAAAATGGCAGTTATCTTCCACAGCCTGTGTTCCACTGGAAACAAGAAGTACTGCCATTTTTACTAGTGGGACACGTGTGTGTGTGTACGCGCGCACGCCCTACTAAAACTGATGGCATAAGCAGCTTCAGTGCCATTGTACGTTATGAAAAATGGCAAGCATTTGAGTATGGAAAAATTGTAACTATAATGGGCAATATGGGGGGTCGGGGGGAGGGAAACGGGTTACTATCTGATTCTTTACCTGTGTACACAAAGGTAGCTGGCAATGAGTTTTTAACCATATGGAAATTTTGAAAGATTATAAAATCCAGCCATTTATTACCAAAGGGGATCCAAAAGGTCAAACACTGGGCAACCTTAATCTAAACACACACAGCGCTCTCCACAGAGAGATTCTCTATTTAGCTCTAGAACTGCATGTTACCGTGAAATCATGGATGTGTGACCCATATAATTATACTGTTACGAGTTACGCTAAGTCTCATTAAAATTGGGGTATGCAACTGCCATCCTTCATTTAAGATAGCTGTAAGAAACAGTCCGATCCTTTTATGGAACAATAAGTCTCCGCCCCAAACAGAAGTGCATGGTGCTGCCCAAAACACAGGCACAAGCACATGTGAGGTTGCTCGGGAATTTGAACTAATTGGGTGGAGGGGGGGGGGCTTCCCAGGGACTGTTTTAGTAGAGTGTTGTGTGTATATGAGAGAGAGAGAGAGAGAGAGAGAGAGAGGCAGGAGAAACCCCACAGAAGAGGAAGAAAGCCAGGTGCAGCCTGAACATACACAGAGTATGGCCCTGAGAAAAACCTATAGAAAGAGCTTTTAGGCTGAATGCTGGCTGAATGGACTTAGAGCTGTGAGCAAAGAAAATATCGCCAGTTGCTTCCTTCTGTGTTCAGGGAAACAGGACTTTGGAAATAAAAAGGATTTCTTCAAAGATACCTGCCTCCATCATCAATTTCTCCTCCCAATGGAAACAACCCACAGGGCCTCAAACTTTGGCTAATTGCTCATGTCAAAAAGGTAACTATACATGTCTCACCTCTCCTGCAGTTTCTTAAGCTTCTCTGGGTCTGCATGTTTGTTTATTTCCTTTGCACTTGTGGTATCACAGGCTGCAATGCTGCTCACAGAACTACTTTGATTTTGTAAATCAGACACTGCCAGCAAAGCAAGTGGTAATTGATCATGTAATGTGCCAGCCATGTGAAGGTGGGCTGTGAAATTTGTTTGAAACAAAGATGGGCTGGAAGAATCTATAGATAAAAAAGAACTATGTGAATTTAGTAAGTTCTCTTCATCATGTAAGGCAGCATTTGCAGATGTACTCTTTAAACCATTATCTATACTATCATCCAGTAGGCTATTATCTTCAGGTGTACTGACTATAGGTGATGAAGATTCATAACTTTCTGTAGCAGAAAAAGAATCTCTACTTCTTATAGGAGACAAGGGTCTACGAACATTAAACCTTGAACTTCCATCCAAATCCAATACTTGAGATGATACAGTTGTTGAAACCTCAGCTCTATGTGCAGATTGTATTAATGATCTTGGAGTATTATATGCAGAATACAATAATGGTCTATGAACTGTTGACCGTGCAGAAGTAAGGAGATCAGTATAACGCCTCTGATTGCTTTCATAGGCTTGCAATTCTCTGTTATAAATATTAACGCTAGGCCTATCTATAGAGCTAATGTTATTAAGAGTCCCAGCAATAGGTGCGCTGCCTGGTCTGCTTTCAGCTCGTGAGCTTCTTGAACTAAATAATGGAGTTTCATTTTCATTTTTATTGCAATCAGCACCTTCAGAAGAATTCCCATCTGGAGTATAAGACTTTCCATAGTCCCTAAAGTTTCTTTGCCTTAATGAAGACTGTTCAACAGTTGTGTCCATTACATTGTGTTGTCTTAATGGTTGATGAGAAGATTCCACACTCCTTGATGAAATGCTTCTATCATCTCCAGTTTCTGCAGAGTTACATTGTTCATCTTGTGCCAAGGATGTTCCACTAAATTTGCTAATTTGTTCTAGAGGAGTAGGAGAATGATTTAGATTGAAAGAAAGGAATTCTTTCTCCAGTATATCATCGTCTTTAGTATCATTTTCTTCACAGGAGTCTTCCATGTTTAAGCAAAGCATAGAATAAAAGTTTTCATCTCTAAACCTCAAAGGGGCCATTTTAGTGGGTATAAAAGATGGACTATGTGACTCATCTGAGACAAAGGAACCATGAGCTCCTTGCAAGGTAGATGCCGATGATAGAGTTGGAGACTGTTGAGTCTGTGGAAGGACACTTCCTATTTTGCTATCTTTGTCTAGACCTTTACGATCGAGATTTAGCTTAGAAGACTGGATTACATTCCTTCTCTCTTGAGATCTCTTCTTGTTCATGAGCGTAGTTTCATTTGTCACTCCAAGATCTGCCGTGAAAACAAAATCAACTTTCAGCATTTGATCCTTTTTGTTTCTAGTGCCTAACACATGCTCTAAGTGGCTATTTCTTACCAGTGCTGTTCTGGTATCGATGTTATGACACGTTCAGTTATAGGTAACTGCAGTTCTAGTGCACTTTTAACACAATTAGTAGACTTTATTCATAAACTCTTCTAGGGTTCAGACAAGAAATCAATATTACTTTGCTATCTGGACACCTGTAAGACCATATAAAGGAAATTCACAAATCATGCTAAATGGTGCGCTGGCATGTCTAGAGATCCAATTAACACGTCTGCTTCTCAGCATAAATACTGTCCCACCTACTACTTGCATTCCATCTGTAGTTCCAGAAGGAACTGCCCTTTTGTGATCAACAGAAATTATCACAATGTTCTAGATTTTTTTTCTGTTCAAAATTTATAGTAATAATTATTTGCAAATAACATCATAGCTCCGCTAAGGCTTTCAGAGCTCTTCACAAATTGAGTAGGTATTATCCATGTGCTATAAATGGAAAAAGTGATACACAGAGGTGAAATGATATGCCCAAAGTCACACAGCTTATCAGCAGTAGATATGCAAACTGACTCTAGCTCTCCAGATTCCCAGTCATCCATTCTAACCACCAAATAATACTCCTTCCCACATGATTCGTACTGTTGGTGAAAGGGGTCAGAATGACATCCCTGAAATCCTCTGTGCCCATTAGTCACCGTATCATAGAGGATCACCCACCTATAGGGAGTGAAGAATAGTTCATTCTCCAAGAAACCATCTAATTCTTGGTTTCTATGTGCAACACAAAATGCCACTTGTGGCCATAGCAATTGTTTCTAACATGGATGCGTAGAAACAGGACGGAGACATACTGATTTCACAAAGACCACTGAACAGCAATAAATCACTTTTAGTCACCATTAACCTAGCATGAAGGAGAATCAAGGACCAAGATCTGAAAAAGATTTCTGTTGTACCCAGTCCTCCATTGCAGTATCCAAAATAGCCATTTTAGTTTAGCTAGAGGAGGGCAGACCATCAGTCATAATGGGAAGGCATCCTTAGTCATACTTGGAAAGTTTTGACAAAAAATGAGTAAGAAAATGGAACTACACCTCTACCTCGATATAATGCTGTCCTTGGGAGCCAAAAAATCTTGCTGTGTTACAGGTGAAACAGTGTTATATTGAACTTGCTCTGATCCACCAGAGTGCACAGCCCTGCCCCCCCGGAGCACTGCTTTATCGCGTTATATCCAAATTCTTGTTATATCGGGCAGCGTTATATCGAGGTAGCAGTGTAGATTCTGTCTCTATTGTAACATCTTCTGACATTACATGAGTGTGTTAGGGAATAAGCAAAGAACAGCTATTAAGGGCATTGTCTAATAACAGTGCATAGACTTACCACTGCTTTTTCTCTCTAAATTACAAGCAACTTCTTTCTGGGAAGTGCTCCTACAATTCCCATTGACTTTAACAGGAGAACACAGATGCATCCAAGGCAGGGTTTAGTCCTATATTTCTTGGTTTTGGAAAGAATTTTCCATTTTATCCATGACCACATGCTTTTTATTTCTTTTATCGCAGTACACAGTATGGACTCAGGAAGAGTAACTGCTTTTAGAGGAGGAAAAACAGATTGTGTTCACCTTAGACTTTTCAGAAATCACTAGGCTGCATCAGCCTCTTCTTATCATGTTATTCTAAAATTAAGAAGAATAACATGGTAAGAAGAGAGATATAAAGCACATGATGATGGGAAAAATTCAGATATCCTATTATAAAGGTGTGGTGTTAATGAAATTGTTTAATTAAACTGACCTAACAGTGAGAGAAGAAGGATCAAGGGGGAGAGAGAGGCTAGGTCTACAAACAGGACTGCGCTAATAGCTCCTGAATTCTAATGAGAGAGAAGCTGTGACAGTGACTTCTTCTGGGGCTTTGATCAAGTCACTTAAGTGAACATTTTCAAAAAAAAACTTATTTTGGATGTCTCCATTTTTGAGTGTTCAGCTACAGACATCTATGGACTGATTTTCAGAGTTGCTAAGCATGAGTAGCTACCATTGACATCAACTATAAAAAAAAACAAGCTGAGGCATACAAAATTAGTGCACGTCTGACAATGTGAACATATCTGCCTTGTTTACACCCAATTTCCTTTGGATAGGGAGTTGAGGATTAATCACCTTAAAATTTTTAAGCACTTTGATAAGCACTAAAGATACATTCTACTATATATTTTACATTTTTTTAAGTCTCTTTGGAATATGACTTTTCTACAGATCACCAGATAATAAACCTAGGATGTTTATATATTTGAATGTTAACAGTCAATTCTCTGACTTTTTACTGAACAGATATTCTTTATTACATATAGTAACGATTTAAGGTGTTAAAATGTGTAATATACAGTACAGAATAAAAGCTGCTCGAGTGGGACGTTGCCCATAAGGACAGCAAGATGAATGCGTGACTCCACAGATGATGTTGACAGGAGGGCTTTTGTCTTCCTCACTTATGGGATGTTCCAGGAAAGAGGAGTGCTGGGAAGTATTGGGGCCCTCCTGACTAAGAAGGATAACAGCATCTTCACATACAACTCACCAACATATTGAGTAGAGCACTGCAACCTGGCCTGAACCTCCTCCTCCTCCTGCCTATGTGGTTGGTGCTGCGGTGGCTTTGTGCCCCGCTCTTGCCAGCTGCTGCCACCCTTGCCTCATTGTGTGTGCTGTAGAATGCATATACTGAGAAGTCACAGTGCCTCCGTGCTGCAGCACACACATCACACCAGGAGGTAGTGGCTATCAATAGGGCATGTAGCTGCTGCTGAGCCAAGCCGATTCCATAGGCAGGAAGAAACGTTGGTGCTGACTCAGGAGAGAGAGGACGAGACGGGCTAGAAAATGACTCAGCTTTCTCAGGCTTGGGTCAGTTGGGTTTCGGACTGGGCTGGGTTTAAAAAGTAGGCCCAAACAGACCTCTAGTAGTGAGCAGAGCTTTAAATTGGGTTCAAAGGGGATAGCTGACAAAAGCCCTTAAGTAGGTTTAAAAATGGTGACCTTAACAGAGAGCTAAATGTTCGGGGTGGCGAGGAATGGAAAATTACAATAGTCATAGACATAACAAGAGGGATAACAGTGGAAGAATCTGCTCAACATCTTACATATTTGTAGACAAAAGCAAGTAGTATGGGGAATGAACAGGAGGAACTGGAAGTAATACTACATAAACTAAATTATGACTTAATTGGCATCACAGAGACTTGGTGGGATAAATCTCATTACTGTAATGTTGGTATTGAGGGGCATAGCTTGTTCAGGAAGGACAGGCAGGGACAAAGAGAAGCGGTGATTCATTATATATCAAGAATACAAATACTTTAGAGGAAAATAAAAAAGGGGGGTGGGCAGGGATAATGTCATGATAGGGATCTGTTATAGACCACTACATCAGAGGATGGATGAGGCATTTCTAGAACAAATAATGGAAATATACAAACATAAGATGGGGTAGTAATGAGGAATTTTAACTACCCAGCCATCTGTTTGAAAAGTAATATGGCAAAATATAAAATGTCCGTTAAGTTCTTTCAATGTATTGGTGACAACTTCTTGTTTCAAAAGGTAGCGGAAGTAAGCAGGGGGACAGTCGTTTTAAACTTGATTCTGACCAAGAGAAAGGATCTGGTTGCGAATCTGAAGGTTGAAGGCAATTTTGGTTGAAAGGGATCATGAAATGATAGATTTCATAATTCTAAGAAAAGGAAGGAATTAAGCAGCAGATAAGGATAACAGACCTCAAACAAGCAGACATTAACAAACTCAAAGAATTGGTGGGTAAGGACCCATGGAAAGAAAATCTAAGGAAGTGGTTCCTGAAGTGGAGTTTGTGAACCCTTGGGAGTTCATGAAATGTATCAGGGAGTTCTCAGAAAAAATTCTATAATGGCAGACAGAGCTGTCCCTAGGGACCCCGGGCGCGGGAGCCAGCAGCCCAAGCCCCGTGACCATGACTTCCTGCCAGAACATAAACTTTGGTTGAATCAACACCCAAAAGGACTTTGCACAACATTCAGGCAATACTTTCTAGCTATGTCAGGCAATAATGACTGGATTCACAACCCCTTTGATGATGCTACTTTCTCAATGCAGATATTGAGCACTAAGGAAAAAGAGAAATTGATTGTTATCTCCTGTGATTATGAACTGAAAAGGAGTTTCAGAGGTCTGTCACTGATCAACTTTTGGCTGAGTTTAAGAAATGAGTACCCCTTGCTGGCAGAAAAAGCATCTATAGTTTTGTTAATGTTTTCAACAACATACTTTACTTTCTCGCATATGAACAGCTGAAATCCAAATACAGAAGCAGACTCAATGCTGAACCAGACCTGAGACTTTATCCTTCTCCAGTGGTTCCGGACTTCCAAGAGCTATGCAGATCAAAGCAAGCGCATCATAGAATCATAGAATATTATGGTTGGAAGGGACCTGAGGAGGTCATCTAGTCCAATCCCCTGCTCAAAGCAGGACCAACACCAACTAAATCATCCCTGCCAGGGCTTTGTCTAAGAATGGAGATTCCACCATCTCCCTAGGTAACCCATTCTAGTGCTTCACCACCCTCCATCCATCACACTCAGGAGATTTAAACTTCAAGACTCCTTATGAGAAATGGAAAGGGAGGTGGATATTTTTTGCTGTTTCTAAAATTAAATAGGCGGCTAGTGTTGTTTTTAAAATTATTATGAAGAACAAGTTTAAGCTTTGTTGTAGTTGTGTGCGTTGTTTGCCTGGACTGCTCAAGACACGAATGCTTGTGGAAGGAATTCTTTATTTGAGTTGGCATCTTAAATACTTTCATGCTGTTTCACATCTGGTACTCCTTAATGAAACATGTAGGAGGCTTAATTGAAATGATATGAGCTACAAAAGTGAAATCTTGGAAGAGTGTTGCTGTTTTCATAATGTAATAAAATTAATAATGTAATGATAAATAATAATAAATAGTGTGTAATAGGCATATCATAAAAAAACCAAATTATTTCCAAGGTCACTGCTGCTACAATTTATGCTCAGGTAAGGGAGAAAATCCCTGGAATATTCATTTTTTGGAGGGGGTTCACGAGATTTGATATTTTTGTGAAAGGGGTTTGTGGGTTGTTAAAGTTTGGGAACCACTGATCTAAGAGAAAAAAGTTCAGGATTGATGGCAGTTTCTTAGAGACAAGACTGAAGGCACAACAGCAAACTATCCTGATGAGAAGGAAAGATAGAAAGACTAGGAAGAGCCCAATGTCGCTCCATCAGTAGCTCTTTGATGACCTGAAAATCAAAAAGGAATCCTGCAAAAAGTGAGTACATGGAATAATTGCCAAGGAGGAGTACAAAAGAATAGTACATGCATGTAGGAACAAATTCAGAAAGGTTAAGGCACAAAATGAGTTACACTTAGCAGGGGACATAAAAGGCAATAAGAAGAGGCTCTTTAAATATGAAGAGCAAGAGAAAGGCGAAGGAAAGTGTAGGTCCTCTACTTAGTGGATAAAGAGAGCTAATAACCAATGACAACAAAAAGGCTGAGGTGCATAAGGCCTATTTTGCTTCAATCTTCACTAAAAAGGTTAATGGTGACCAAATACTTAACAGAATTAATGTTAACAACAAGGGGGCTGTATACAAGCCAAAACAGGGAAAAAACAGGTTAAAGAATGTTTAGATGTACTCAAGTTGGCAGAGCCTGATGAAACACCCTAGGGACTTAAGAAACTAGCTGGAGCAAGGTCGGAACCATCAGCAATTGAGTTCCCAAAAGGCTGGAGAAGGCCAAACATAGTACCTATCTTTAAAGAGGGGAACAAAGAGGACCTGGGAAATTATAGACCACACAGTCTAACTTTGATACCTGCAAAGATACTGGAACAAATTATTAAAAAAATCAGGTTATAAGCACCTTGAGGATAATAGGATTACACGTAATAGCCAGCATGGATTTGTTAATAACTAATGATGCCAAACTAACCTAATTTCCTCCTTTGATAGAGTTATTGGCCTAGTGCATGAGGGGAGAGGGTCCACGAGGAAGCAGTAGACAGGATATAACGTGATTTTTAGTAAGGCTTTTGACACAATCCCACAGGACATTGTCATAAGCAATGAAGAGAAATGTGGTCTAAATGGAAATACTATAAGTTGGAGTACACAACTGGTTGAAGGACAGTACTCAGACTAGTTATCAACGTTTGCTGTCAATCTTGGGGGACGTGTCTAGTGAGGTCCCACAGGTCTGATACTAGTCATTATTTTCATTAATGACTTGGATAAGGGAAGGTATGCTTATAAAATTTGCAAATGATCTCAAGTTGGGAGGGTTGCCAGCACTTTGGAGGACAAGATTAAAATTCAAAACAACCTTGACAAATTGGAGTATTGGAGGTTATAGGTATTATGTGTCAACAATGTGGTGCATGTGCAAAAAAGGTGAATATTATTCTGGAGTGTATTAACAGGAGAGTTGTATGTAAGATACAGGGGGTAATTGTATTGCTCATGATGTGGGCAAACTGGATAGAGTTCAAAGGAAAGTAACAAAAATGATAAATTTAGAAAACCTGACATACAAGGAAAGGTTATAAACATTGGACATATTTAGTCTTGAGAAAAAAAGACTGAGGGGGCACCTGACAACAGTCCTCAAATATGTAAAGGGCTATTATAAAGAGGACAGTGATCAATTATTCTTCATGTCCACTGAAGGTAGGATAAGAAGTAATGGGTTTAAGATATACCAAGGGATTAGATTAAATATTAGGAAAAGATTTCTAACCATAAGGGTAGTTAAACTCTGGAACAGGCTTCCAAGGGAGGTTGTGGAATTCCCATCACTGGAGGTCTTATACAACATGTTGACCAAACACCTATTGGGAATAGTCTAGGTACACTTGCTCCTGCTTTAGTGCAGGTCCCTTTTTAACCCTACGATTGTGTGATCCTGCCTGCTGTTTTACTGCAACAGAATATCCAGACAATGGCAACCTATTTGGCCAGTTCCAAGGCATGAAGTTGTGTATAGCCATGTGTTAGATTAGAATTTCAGAGGTATTTATCTTATATAAAAGTTATCAAAGACTGAAGAATAAAATGCAGCAATATGTGATGCTTATTTTATTCAGTATATTTGTTATTTTAAGAATTTTTCATGGCTTCTTCAATCAATTGGATCAGCCATTTAATGTAGATAAATAGGCTGCACAGAATTTAGAGGATGGATACATTTTTCTAAAGCTATACATTTATTAAGACTACTTATTTAGTGAATTGCTTTTGTCTCCTCTACACACACAGACTGACTCTCTCTCTCTCTCACGTTTTATATAAGGAGAAAGATGACAATATGAGAATATCAGTTAATTAAGGCTTTGTTCTCATTTACACTAAGCCTATATTGGTAGTGTAAAGGGACCTTAAAGTGAAAGTAAATGACAGTTTAAGGCCTCTCTACGGTACTGGAGTGGGGACACCGTGGTGTAAATGAGAAACAGATCTGTAAGAGTTCAGCAGCCTAGAAATAAACAGTTGTTGTAAAGGAGATTTTTCTCACCAGATGCGCTGGTAACTTGTGCCTTTGCCTGTAGCAACAAGGCCCGTCTGTCTTTGTCTTCCAATTTTCTCATATTCTGTATGTCTGGGCTTCCCAACAATCCTCCCTGGTTCATTCTCTTTCTCCTTAATAATGACTGCTTCTGGGCAGCTGTTAAGTATAAAACCTTTCAGTAATTTTATTATATTTTCAGGGAAAGAGCTTCCATTAAAATATTTGTTCTTCAAATACCTAGAAGATAAGTCCCTCCAAGGTTTTCCTCTGCAGAGCAAGAGACTACATCAGCACTGATTTCTCTTTTGGCAAATCTTTGTCATTTATACTCAAAATAGAAAGAAAAATTTGTATTTCAAAGAAAAAATGCCAGATACTTTATTCCTGCAAAATGTATATAATGTTAGCTTTTTTTTTAAATAGATATACAGAGTCATATCTGGTGAACAGAGATTTGGAGGGTTATCCAAACTCACATTTAGCTTCGCAATA
This sequence comes from Gopherus flavomarginatus, assembly GCF_025201925.1. NCBI lineage: Eukaryota > Metazoa > Chordata > Testudines > Testudinidae > Gopherus > Gopherus flavomarginatus. The sequence goes on from NC_066641.1 coordinate 6,133,599, forward strand.
TCGAAATACCAATCTCTCTTCATTAAGAGCCATAAAGAAACATTTGAATTTTTTCAAACAACTCTGTTTTGAAATTTAAAACTTTTTTCAAGGAAAATAACTTTTATGAACAGCTCTAATTAAATGAATATGTTCAAGGCAGTGGGAATTTCCATAAATCTCTGAAAGCTGAAGCAAAGACCTGTCTTCTTCAGTAACAAATCATAGCTGAAGTTCTATTAGGAGGTTTGGTGGCTGGTCTCACTTCATTACATACTGACGAACTGTCCAGTTTGGTGGTCAACCTCCATAGCCATAGAGGTAACTATTAGTTTCCAAAGACAAACGAAGGATTCACTTAGCATAGAAATTAAGGTTCAGATTTTCAAAATCTGTCAGTTCTTCAACTGCTCAACATGTGCACTGGGATCCAGATTGTCGAAGCTCAGCTGCCATTTATGCACCTAAACAAGGACCATATTCTCAAAAGAGCTTATTGCCCAATGCACATCTAATGTCCTGAGCTCTTCCGAAAATCTACCCACTTACAGCTGGAGACATGAGCTCAACTCTTCTGAAAATCCAGCTGATTGTGGGTACTGACCTCTCTGAAAATCTGACCCTAAATGAGCCTCCTGCCCATGGAGAACGTTAACAGGATTTGCCAGGAAAGCGTTAGGAAATTTGAATTATTATTCTTTATCTCTGATAAAGAGGCCTCCAGTTTAAAATTAGCTAGATCCTAAACAGATTGAGCTGTCACTATTTTTAATTATTTATAAATTTCGTAAAGTTGGATTTACCCTCATCTGAAAGATAAAGGCCAAAGATAAGCGTCTCTGGTCTAAAGTGTCATATATGGAGATGGACCTGAAACAAAACAATTCTTCATTTGAACACCTCCAAACTTTAGAGAGCATTCACAATCCCAGTCCAGATAAAGATAATGACTTCAGCACTGTGCCAAAAAGGTAGTGTGGCCAGGCGGAGGGGAGGGGTAAGGAAAAGCTGTTCCATTCAGCATTTTCCCTGTACAAACCAGTGGATATGAACAATACATTAATTAATGCCAAGACTAACATTACCTCCTCCCATATGCTCCATGACCCTTTTCAGGGAGTCAAAAGTGCAGCTGCCAGAGGAGTTAAGCCGCATCAAGAGATGGGGAGCAGGATACATATCCAGAGTCTGAAGGATCAGGCCCTATCCTATGGATCTTTGGCCTCTAAGTATTTGGCAGACTATATTCCTGCTCTTTATACAGATCCTATATTGGAAAGGGAATGACAGATTGCATCTTCATGGATGCAGGAGCTGTAGCTCTCTTCATGCAAGTGCTCCCCTTCTGTGTATTTCTGTGCAGGAGGGGAGGACATGTCTCCAAAGTAAACAAAAAAAAAATCTGTATTTTCAGTTCATAAGGCACTCCTAGGAATCCTAGCACTGGTAGTTCACTAAGCAACTTGCTTCCAGCTGTGAGTAGGATAGGGCTCTGCTTTTCACTTGGCCTTGGAAAGAAGAGGAATTAAATGTTCTATCAAATTTTCAGTGAGTGTCAGGATGCTAGTTGGCTGAGATAGGCACTAAGAAGGCAGAGTTGATTTACTTTGGGCTGTCATCAAGAGGTGATATTGAGCCACTAATATAAAAGGACAGTTCTAGGGGAAGGAAGATTTTTGGTTCAGACAATAAACAAATATATAGGAACCCTCTGCCCCTTTTACTAAATGCTAGTTTTCCCAGTAGCTGCAGTGCCAGAAAGTTTAAAGGTTAGGTCCAAAAGATAATGAACAAATATCATCTATTTCTTTTCTGTTGGAAAAACAGAAATGACTGGTATTGCCTCAGTGTAATAGGCAGCTCCTGATGTATACCTAAAATTAAAGGGCTCAGACTGTCCACCTTGCTGAGTATGCTGGAGATGTTTATGGTTTTGTATATGCAGAGGAACTCTTAATTACGGCTTAATTATTTACCACAAATATCTTTTTATTTTGGAACACAAGAGGTGGGATTTTCAGTGTTAGGAACTTTAATGTCTAATAAGTAAGTGACAGAGTAATGTAAACATTTTATTGAGCTTCTTAATTTGCCCCAGTTCTAATGCGAGGCTGAATTAATTTTCATTATGTACTTTGGGGAAGGCCTGCTGCTTGTGACAACCCTCCTGGGCACTCTGCAAGAGAATTCTCTGTATGTTCACATTCATTCACAAAAGTGTATGTTAAAATAATACGTAAAGAGCCTCTTGTATTCTGGTTTCTCCAGTTACTGTGTTATGAAACATAGCAGATAAGGAATTATGAAATCTGATAAATTTCACTGAGTGCAAAAAAGCAAACAGGCAGGTTGAAATCACTGCATACTGCTGTCACAGTATCCTCCTCAGCACCATGCTGTCAGTAGCATAGAGGAAAAGGGAAAGGAGGTTCCAGGTGCTCGAAGTAGCCATATAGGATGGGGTAGACTACACATCTGTAACAAAAATTCACTGTAGAATGAACCCATTATAAACACACTCATCTTCACTGCAACAGTTAGCTTGAGTTAGTAAACTCTAGTAACAACAGGTGAGCTACCCAAGGCCAAGTGAGAGTGAAGATACAGTGAAACAGCAGTGTGGCCGCAGCAGCACCTGTGGTGGCTCAGGCTAAAGACCTAAGCACATACCTCTACATAAAATGTTAGTTTGAGCACAGCTAGAACATGTATGACTACCAGCTCTGGAAATCGCATCTCCCAGCTGCTATGTAGACATACCCAAAGTGTGTGAACAGAAGCTGAGTTAGGAGTAAAACTCAAGTTATAGTTTGACCTAACAATGCAGTGAAGGCAAGCATTTAAAAATGATTTAAAACATGACCTATAGCCACAACCAGTCCTGGAAACAGAGCTGTCCATGAGAAACTGTTAAGTGATAGACAGCGTACAATAAACTCTAATATTAGTGCCATGTGAATGTGAGGATCTTTGGTGCATAGCCCTACTTGACTCATTACACAGGCAGAGGTACACAGGTGTAGCGGTAGCAAAGAGTCCTGTGGCACCTTATAGACTAACAGATGTATTGGAGCATGAGCGTTCGTGGGTGAATACCCACTTTGTCGGATGCTTGGCGTAGAGGTTACACTGTTGACTTATATTTAGTTTATGGTCCACTATGACCCCCAGATCCCTTTCTGCAGTACTCCTTCCTAGGCAGTCATTTTCCGTTTTGTATGTGTGTAATTGATTGTTCCTTCCTAAATGGAGTACTTTGCAATTGTACTTATTAAATTTCATCCTGTTTACTTCAGACCATTTCTCCAGTTTGTCCAGATCATTTTGAATTTTAATCCTATGCCCCAAAGCACTTGCAACCCCTCCCAGCTTGCTATTGGCCGCAAACTTTATAAGTGTACTCTCTTTACCATTTTCTAAATCACTGATGAAGATATTGAACAGAACCAGACTTAGAACTGATCCCGGCTTGGACCTCACTTGTTATGCCCTTCCAGCATTACTGTGAACCACTAGTAGCTCCATCTAGGTTGCATTTCCCTAGTTTGTTTATGAGAAGGTCATGCGAGATGATATCAAAAGCTTTACTAAAGTCAAGATACACCATGTCTACCGCTTCCCCCACATCCACAAGGTTTGTTACCCTGTCAAAGAAAGCTGTCCGGTTGGTTTGACGTGATTTGTTCCTGACAAATCCATGCTGACTGTTACTTATCACTCTATTATCTTCTAGATCAGTAGTTTTCAAACTTTTTTTTCTGGCAACCCAGTTGAAGAAAATTGTTGATCACTGTGACCCAATTGAGGGTATGGATAAGGGGTTTGGGGGTGTGGAAGGGACTCAGGACTGGGACAGAGGATTGGGGTGTGGGGGTGAGGGCTGCAGGGTCGGAGTGGGAATGAGGGGTTCAGGGTGTGAGAGGGGGCTCTGGGTTGGGGCATTGCATGTCTAACATAGTGAATGCCAATCACCACCAACCTTCTTGGTGAAAACCAAAACAAAGAAGTCATTAAGCACCTCTGCCATTTCCCCATTTTCTGTTATTGTGCATGCGTGCGCGCGCGCACACACACACACACACACACACACACACACACACACACACACACACACAGAGTAATGGGCCTACCCTGTCCTTGCACCATTTTCCCAGGTACTTAGTTTTTCTTACACCTTTTTGGTCTGATATATATAAGTATTAGAATAAGGCCCTAATATAAATGAGTATCTCATCTTTAACTTCAGTGAACCATCTCAAGAAAGCATCCAAATCTACATGCAGGATTGGATTCTCATATACACTAAAGCTCCTTTATGCTACTTGGTCAGTGTAAATGGGCCTTAAAGTGGAAGTATAGTGCCATCTATTTCAATGTCCCTTTACGTTGCCAAATGTAGCAATGAGACATTAGTGTAAGACAAAGCTTGATAAGTATATGGAGGGGATGTTATGATAGGATCGTTAATTTGGGCAATTGATCTTGAATTACCACCAGACAGGTCTGCTCAGTGGTCTGCGGGGAGATGTTGGATGCGATGGGTACTGAGTTACTGCTGAGAATTCCTTCTTGGGTGCTAGCTGGTGACTCTTGCCCACATGCTCAGGGTTTAGCTGATCGCCATATTTGGGGTCGGGAAGGAATTTTCCTCCAGGGCGGATTGGCAGGTGCCCTGGAGGTTTTTCGCCTTCCCCTGCAGCGTGAGGCACGGGTCGCTTGCTGGTGGTTTCTCTGCAGCTTGAGGTCTTCAAACCATTTTTGAAGATTTCAATAACTCGGTCCTGGGATAGGGGTTGTTATAAAAATGGATGGGTGGGTTTCTGTGGTCTGCCTTGTGCAGGAGGTCAGACTAGATGATCAGATTGGTCCCTTCTGACCTATGAGTCTATGAGAACCTGGCCCACAGAGACCTCTTTGGGTCAGAGACCGCTTTATTCTGACTAGTTCTGACTGCGAACATAGGGTGTTCATCGAGAGTATCTGATGACCTGATCAGTTCTCCACTTCAGAACAAAGCATTTACTATGTCACTGAAAATTGCTAGCTCCTGGGTAGTGAAAGTGCTATTTCCAAAGTTCTAGTCACAGAAACAAAGAAAATAAAGAGCTCGTGCTCTATAATTGCTCCCAGACACAGCACATTACTCATGTTCACAAAGGACATGGAACTGTACTAGTTACTAGCTTGGGAGAAGAAGGATGATCCAGTAATTAGGGCGCTAGCCTGGGACTCAGGAGAGCTGGGTTCAATTTTCTGCTCTACCACAAATTTCCTTTGTGACCAAAGGCAAACCACTCTGTCTCTCTGTGTCTCAGTCTCCCATCAGTAAAATAGGAATAATTAATATCTCACAGGAGTGCTGGGAGAATAAATACATTAAAAAAGATTCAGGGTATAATATGGTAAACATTCAATTTTCCCTTCTTATATGCTCAGGAATCCACATTTTGAAATGAAAAGATATGTCTAATCCTGCAACTCATTCTACATGGCAGAACCCTGTACTGCCCTGTTGCTTTCAGCAAAGCTCTGCATGGACATAGGTTTCAACCCATGCAGAGTCAGTTGCAAGATTAGGACCTTCATTTGTTTTGATTACACTTTTCCCGCAAAATGCCCAAGTCCCAAATTCTGCTCTAAATTCCATTATAAATCTGAAATTACTCTGCTGGCAGCAGAAGTAATACAGATTCACAGCAGGGTAAATGAGAGCATATCTAGGCCCTCATTACCGGCAAAAAATTCATTTTGATAAATGAAATTGTTTTTAATTAGTGGGATGCCAAAATGCAATAAGAGAGAAATTTTAATTTTAAACTAGGTTTAAAACGATCAGCTTGATTCTTCACCTCTCCCATCTCAAATTTAGTAAAAAAAAATAAAATAACATAAACTAATTTATGTACCATTTCAGCCCAGAGCATCTGATATATTTATCTCAAATACTTGGTAGTGATTTATAATGTAAACACTGAGGGATCTTTAACTTTGGCCACATGGATAGTCCTGATGTAATTAATCCTTTCATGAACATACTGAAATAACCTTCTGTCTTTGCAGGAGCTTTACATAATGACATGGACATACATGGATAGTAAGAAATCATTCCCACACAACTGTTGTCTTTGAGTCTTTGGGGGCCTCTTTTGTTGTGTTTGTCTCTGGAGATGTAGCAATGTTTTCACGATCTCCCTGTATCAAAGGAAAGCTACCTTCTATTATATTTAGCAGATAACTTTTATAGCATAAATATTTAAAGCATTTTTCACAAGTGGAATACCATTTTAAAAGGTAATTGGACGGCGTGCATACTAACTGACTTCATTAAAGCAACAGGCTGATTAGTTAATCCTGGCTAAACGTATACCATTTTCTGAGAATTTATTCATGCACTTTTTGGTATTAACAGCAGCTATTTAGAATTATGAAGCCTTTTTTTTTAAATTAACTTTATTTATGATAGGAAAGCTGCCCTTAATTCTGATCATCTGTTTATGTTTTAAACACCAATCCCACATTTTCAGTTGCTATTTTAACACTCTCAGCCATGGGTTCCAAATATTAGATGGATTCTGCTCCCACTAGAGTCCTACTGAAGTCAATCAAAACTCTCCCAGGGCCCCGAAGAAGTCAGGTGATTGTAAGACTTCTCCAGTGTGAACATGAGATCAAAGGCCAAATAAGTGAGACTGCAGAACATACAGACATGCCCTGCAGTGCCTTTTATTGCTATTCCAAAATAAATCTCCATTGTTCTAAAAGGGAACTAAATGATTTTAAAATGGTTTAGTGGGTTTCAGTTAATTCAGCGAAATTGTTTGTTTGTCATATGGGCCTGATTCTCATTGACAGTTAAGTCGCTTTACACTACCCTGGTGTTGTAAAGTGGTCATAAAGCACGTGTAAATTTCATTTGTACTCATTTTAAGGTCACTGTACCCTGCCAGAATGGTGTAAAGTGACTTAACTGTAAATAGAACACGAGTACTAGTACTCCTGTTCTTTTTGCGGATACAGACTAACACGGCTGCTTTTCTGTTAACGGTAAATGAGAATCAGGCCCATGAGTGTGCACAGCAGTACCATAATGACTCTGAATCCACAAGGCATCTTCTACGTACTTGATAATTCCTAATACCATGGTAACTAGTTCTATTTTATGCACCCTTTAGCTCACCTGGAGTTACTTTGCTGGAGCTCATGGGAGGTTTTTGCTTTTGCTTGCTTGATATTTTTTCTATAGTGGGGAATTTTGAGTCAGATCTGTTTGCAGAAGACTTGATGGCAGACCCAGAACCCTCATCTGCAGAGGTCTAGAAAAGCAAAAAGAAGATCAGTGACTGAACAACTAACTTCTACTCTCTGGGTGAGAAGTTTTGTGCTCAAAGATAAGCAATATACCAGCAAAATTTCTAGTACCAGGCAGGAACAAAAGGAATACACTATCCATTTTTAGGAAGATTCTTCCCTTATTTATTTATATTCACAGTTCCACAAAGCTGGGAGAACAGACGTCTAAGAGCAATACAAAGTACAGGCAAGTCTCATCTTACACACATTGAACATGCGCAAATTCAGGTTTGCGCAGTCGGCAAAAAAAAAAAAGAAAAATATCAATTTAAATACTGTACCTGTAGTGCGGGCGATTCTGCCTGCCATTACACTCAATGTAATTTTGACTATACGCGATTTTCGCTTTACGCACTGACAGTGGAACGGAACTCCAGCGTAAGATGAGACTCGCCTGCATATATCAAAATAGGTATTTCTAGAGAATTCAATATCTATGCTTGGATTAAAATGAGAAAACTCTCAAATGGGCTGGAATCTTCACTGTGCAAATCAGTATCTTCAGACATTCAAAATCAAATTCTGCTTTTGTTTACACCCATATAATTCTGCAGTAACTCAATTGAAGTCAATGCAATAGAACTGAGAGCAGAATTTGGCCCTAAATCTATAATCAGAAAGCAAGACAATGATCCTAACAGATGTGTGAGTGAATGTCTCCCATTAATTTTACTAGAGCGGTTAACTGTCAGGTCTCGTTTAAACCTATGATCATTTACATGTTAACACCATAAAGGAGATCACAATGCAATCACCCAAGGTAAACTGCTGCTATTCAACTCCAAAACACTGTATGTTCCTACTCCACAAGACAATTATGCCCTACAAGAGAGGCATGATCTTTGGTGGCTATGGTGTCATAATTTTCCAGTGCAACACACATCCATTTACTATTAATACTAGGGTATTAATGTAGATCATCTAGATTTCTATGTAAATTGCTTAGGAGAGATTAAGTATAAAAATAGGTGTTCTGTGCTCCTAAATTCTCATTTGAGTACCCAAATATTAAGTGCCCAAACTGGAACACTGGGCTTTCCCCATTAGCATTGTGTCCCAACAATTCCTCACACTGAGGGGGAAAGCTTTCTCAAACCTCTTGAAAAATATGCTCTGCAGGTTTCTATTAATCCTGTTCCTAGCTCTTGCTGATGGCAGTCCCTATTTGATTCCCACTTGCTCTGGTATCAAGTAAAAATGTTAGGTAGCTTTGAATTACTGGTTACATGATAGCAATGGAACCAAACAGCAAGGTTTTTTTTGTTTTTTTGTTTGTTTGGTAGTGTTTAAATATAATATTCTTGATGTGTAGCTGATAACCTAATGGTAATCATAAGCAACTGCATCGTCACTCCAGACACTGAAAGGGTGGGGAGAGTTCTTCTCCCATCCCTTTTCAGAGATGTGAAGCACAGTGACTTGGATGGGGTGTGGAGAATTTGGGCCTTCATTTATACATGCAGAGAAATATGTACACTGGAAGGACTGTACGCCAGAAAATTATGCATTTACATCATCTCTCTATCAAATGATTGTACAGAAAGGGTCATTACAGAAATCTGTTTGAACCTCCTAAATAAATGCTAACAAGAAAGACAGATGTAAAAAAAAAGACTCCACTTTTCCATGCAGGGGCAAAAACACCTAATTTTCTAAATAAAAGAGCAGATTATTAGTAGAAGTTCTTGTTAATAATTATAGAGAAACAGCTCAGGAAGTAATGTGGTAGAGTCAAGAGTGATAAATATTAGATATTCACAGACCACTAGATATTCATTAGTTTTATTGTTAATTCTTCCTGAAGTACATTTTTTTCCTAAGGTTTCTCTCCATACTGCTTCTGGCAAGCACACTCCACCTTGATTATAATTCTTTCAGTTTTCTGCGGTACACTGTATATTTTAATGAAGATTATTTCATTAAATTGTATCACAGCTACACATTCAAGATGCAGCACTGTTTGTAAGTATTATAGGAAGCAGAACATATTTTGTCATCCAAATCAGTGAACAGTTTTTGGTATTCAGGTAAGAATTTCTGATATAACATCTTGAAAACTTCACTTGATTAAGATATTACTTCAATAAAAAAAATAGTAAGATAGTTTTATTATGAAGTTGGGACCAAAGATTTGTGATTCTTGGAGAAACTACTACATGTTTTCTGATTCCACAAAATTTTCATCTTGGTATCTCTCTTCTGTTTATCGGATCAGGCCAGTTTTATTATTAAAGATTTTAATGTCCATCATTATTTGTATTTTCCACTTCATCCTCACAAAAATCAGATTTATAGAAGAGATGTTTACATTCAATCTACTGATTGCATTTGTTGGCAGATAGTGGAATGCTTTGAGCTCTATGGATGAAACGTGCTTTATAACAAATCAGTAGTAGTGTTATTAACTTATGTGCTGTGGTTCCAAATTATACTAAGTAGGATAATGTCATTATCTCCATTTTACAAATGAGGAAAAGTGAACCGGAGAGTTGAAGTGACTTGCCCAAAGTGACCCAGCAGACCAGTGGCAGAGCTAGGAATAGAACCCTGGGATGAAACCCTGGCCCCACTGAAGTCAATGGGAGTTTTGCCATTGACTTCAACGAGACCAGGATTTTATTCTGTCTCTTGACTCTGAGTCCACTGGACCACTATGTTCAACCCCTATTTTCTTTACTTTTAGAGAGTCTGATCTGAATTTTATAATTTTACTTTATTAAAGGTTTTTTAAAATTAGTTGCCATTGATAAGTGAGTGTGAATGGTTACATGTGCTGGTATGACCCTCTCCGCACATTGTCCATACAAATGACTTTTCTCACATGTTAGTAAAAGAAAATGTGATATACTTCTGGAGAGTTACAAATCTAGCCCTTGGAAGCAATCCTTGAAATAATGAAGAGCTGTTTTCAAATGGCAATGTTTTACCCTTAGTTAGGCCTAAATCTGTAGGACGCCCTCTGCCACTCCACTGTCGTGAGAGTGGGTCTGAAACAGTGGGGCTGTAGAGGGCTCCCTGCATTGATATAGAGCTAGTGACCCTCAATCCCTGCAGGCACAAGGGTGGCTGCACATCAATGCTCTTTTTCTTTTTTACTTTTTTTTTTGTCAATTTCAGTGTCAGCTGAAATCAACATTTACTGACATCTGTCACCTTAAATCAAATCCTGACAAGCCTATGTATAATGTAGGCCACTGCCTGGGTAGTCTGCCCCTTAAGGGCAGTAATGTCTACTGCTCAGTCCACCCAGCATAATTCGAAAGAGTTGCAAGTTCCAATTACAGATATAATCTAGGAGATGCTGGGAGCAAGCAGAGTTTGGGAGGAAACACTGCTACTGTTTCTTTAAGGGCCTGGGGCCAGGAGACTTAGAGAGGTGGGGCAAAACTCCCCTATCTCCCAACCAATTGCGGATGAGTTGAGAGAAGAGGACCACCATAAATGCTGCTCCTCCTTCATAACAGGGTAGATGTCTGCAGACACTGAAAGGAGTAAGAAGATGCCTGCAGGGTTCTGAGTTAGCAGGGACCAGACCCCAGCAGAAGGCTGCCAGTCCTATGAATGTGAGGCCTAAGTGGGGCCAGCTGCCAGAGATAAATTGCAACCCAGCTCCAGGAGGAATGCTGGAGTGCCTCTCTTTTAAGAGAGACTTAAAGACTGAGAGAGGGGAACAGAACATAGAAGGCAGGTTTCAGAGGAACCCAAAAGTACGTTGTTTATTTGTGACTTTTTGTTATGGCCCCTTTTGAAAGAGGTTTTGTAATAAGTCCTAAGAAAGGTGCTATTGAATCAAATGTCAAGAATGCCTGAAGTGGAATTACTGGCTTCCTGAGAAGGGAAACTGAGACAGGGAGTATGTGCAGGTCTGCACTAACTCAGCAGAAGGTGCTATTGGGGAGGCCTGCCCTTCGCCAGGGCCACAGATGTTCACACAGTGATTCCTGCATTGAGCCCGGTAAATGACAGTGTATCTTTTAGAAAGACTTCCAACCTGAATTTATAGACTTAGAGTGATGGAGCATTTACCATATTGTTAGCAAGCTGCTCCAATGGTTAATTACCCTCACCATTAAACATTTGCACCTTATTTCACATTTCAATTGTTTTAGTTTCTACTTCCTGCCACTGGATATTTTTGTGCCTTTATCTTGTTAATTGATGGTGATGTTAATTGAATTCTCATTAGACTGACCTCATTCTTGGTAAGGCAAGTCCCATCCTTTCATGCATTTATACCTGCTCCTGTATTTTCCGCTCCTGTATTTTCCACTCCATGCATCTGATGAAGTGGGTTCTAGCTCACGAAAGCTTATGCCCAAATAAATTTGTTAGTCTATAAGGTGTCACAAGGACTCCTCATTGTTTTTGCTTATACACACTAACACGGCTACCACTCTGAAACTAAGTTCTCAGTCTGCCCCATCGCTTTTAGATTTAGGCATCCTAGGAAAATCTCACTGTTAAGTACTGCCTACTGATAAATACGTTTATGTGGGAGGCCATGTATGTTTAGAAGTGCTGTTACAATGTAACGAGCATTACTTTCTGGTCACAGAAGTTCAGTCCACACTATTTTAGCACAAGGTGCACGTTTGGAACATTACAGAGAGGAAGAAGTGGAATAAAAGTTAGCTTTTATGCAGTTGTTTAAAAAATATTTATGCTCAGTAACTAGCTCAATCTGTAAACTTCAGCTAATGAATACAAATAATTGTTTTACATGCATAGATTACAACATTAAAAAAGCCACAATATTCAGCTTCGAAGTGACTTTGATTATTTTCTCACAAACTTTGTAATTTCCTTTCTTTTACTTTGATGTTTTTGTATGTTTATACAAACTGAGACCATAAAGTGTGTAAATTCTTCTAATCTCATTGTCTATTTTAACATACTTAGTTTCACGATTTTAACTCCGCTGGGCTTTCAATCTGGAATGAAAAGCATAAACACAATTTTCAAAAGTCTAATACTAGGACACCAAAAAACAATCTGTCTCCTGAAGAGATTTATTTTAGTTTTAGTGCTCTGTTTAGGTGAAGGTTTTAAAATTTCAGCTGCAAATAAAACCAAATATAAAGGAAGCTGCTGTTTGTAAATAAAACCCTAAATATCAGTTGATTCTTATATTCCAATACAAATTAGCCAATTATTCTCCTGAATAAGGAAAAATCCCTATTGCCTTCCCACTGTTTCATCAGATATGTAGATTATAAAGATAGAAATATGAAATATATGACTTCATGGAAACAATCATTACATATAGGAGACAGAAAAGGAGGCAAACATACGGACAAGAGCATGAGCATAGTCTGCACTGGGGTCTGAAATACAAATGTATTAACTTTGATTCAGCTCGAAGGAGATGGATATTATTATAAAGTTTGGATAAAACCAAAGTATAAAACAGGCTTTTTTCATTTTCAAAGCCGCATAATAATTGCATTGACAAATACTGTATGTAAGAAGTTTAAAAAAACTACATATACTGTAGAGAAGATAAATCAGTAGACAGCTTTGTTCATTTGCATGCTAGTGAATTAGTTCAGTACTAGAGAAAAACTTATTAAATACACAAGAATTTTTCTCATGGAACTGTGTATTAAATAATGAAAGCTACTGAATAATTACCAAACTGTTCAACATCCCAAAAATTAAAAAAAAAACCTGTAGTGTAAACTTTGATTTCAGATATTTACACAATGAACTGCTGCATCAATGTAATGGAAATATCCAATATAATAACTGAAATCTGCATCAGCCAATCTTTTGTTGCCTCAAAAGATTCTGGTCTAAATAAAAATACAAAGGTCTTATGGCTTATCTGAAATGAACCTTGGAACCTTGTGAGATTCACTCCATACCAGTTCTAACTCTCCCTTAAATTGTAAGTGAAAATGAGTTTGAGAGTCTATGCCCAGTTTCCATTTATTCAGATCATAAAACCACTGTGAAATGTGACTAGGCTGGCAGTCCCTGCTCAACAAATGGTAATGTAGTACTTGGATTGAGCAGTGCAGGGAAGCCTGCATAGAGTTAGCCCATACTAAGTCTGGTTCCCTCACTTTCATGATCATTAAGCTCACTCAATAGAATGTGACAGGTTTCAGAGCGGTAGCCGTGTTAGTCTGTATCAGCAAAAACAATGAGGAGTCCTTGTGGCAACTTAGAGACTAACACATTTATTTGAGCATGAGCTTTCATGGGCTAGAACCCACTTCACCAGATGCATGGAGTGGAAAATACAGGAGCAGGTATAAATACATGAAAAGATGTGAGTTGCCTTACCAAGTGTGAGGACAGTCTAACCAGACAATTCAATTAACAGCAGGATACCAAGGGAAGAAAGAAAAGGAACAAAGAAAGTAACAGAACGCCACTAGCTGTCATCTACAGCCCCCAACTAAAACCTCTCCAGCGCATCATCAAGGATCTACAACCTATACTGAAGGACGATCCCTTACTCTCACAGAGCTTGGGGGACAAGCTAGTCCTTGCTTATAGACAGCCCCCAACCTGAAGCAACTACTCACCAGCAACTACACAAAAAAATCACCAACCCAGGAACCAAACCCTACAACAAACCCCAGTGCCAACTCTATCCACGTATCTATTCAAGGAACACCATCATAGGAACTAACCACATTAGCCACACTATCAGGGGCTCGTTCACCTGCACGTCTACCAATGTGATATATGCCATGTGCCAGCAATGCCCTTCTACCATGTACATTGGCCAAACTGGACAGTCTCTACGCAAAAAGAAAGACACAAATCTGACATCAAGAATCATAACATTCAAAAACCACTAGGAGAACACTTCAGTATCCCTGGTCACTCAACAACAGACCTAAAAGTAGCAATTCTTCAACAAAAATCTTCAAAAACAGACTCCAACATGAAATTGCAGAACTGGAATTAATTTGCAAACTGTAAACCATCAAATTAGGCCTGAATAAAGAATGGGAGTGGTTGGGCCATTACAAAACCTAAACCTAATTTCCCCAATACTAATTTTCCCCTACTGTTACTCACACCTTCTTGTCACTTTTATGGGTGTTTGATCTACCACCCATAGGCAAACTGAACTGCAAAAACTTCAACATGGAGTTCATTTTTGCTGATTGAGCTCATGTATGTTATTTATAACACCAATATATGATTTTTGCCCATATTTTCTATGCGCTGAGTTTGTTGACTTCTTCCTGGGAGACAGGAGCATTTCATTGACTTTTTTTGTGAGTATTTCAGGGAGATCAATTCCAACTTCCAGGCTGCTAGACATAGCAAGTTGGAGTTTGGGAGGACTACTTGCCTCATATTAGAAGAAGTCTCTGACTTGAGACAGCACCACCACAGGTGGTATCTGTATTTGGTTTAAGTTCAAGAACCACAGCATCATCACAGTTAGAAGCAACTATTATCACTGTGGCCAATTCTGCTGTGACCTTTTAATTTGTCTCTGCCAGGAATAAAATGGAAGGAAAGGCACTGGATCTCTGTTTGGTGAAAAACTTTGGGTTTTTCTCTTTGACGTACAGTCAAATAAAGCTATGTTCAGGGTTCCAAAGTTTGGTGTAATGCTTTTGAAAACTTCCCTGTTCAGGCACTATTGCCCTGGCTCTATCACCATTATGTCATGGAGGCTGCAAAGAGAGCCCTGCTGGGTTTTGAAGAGATTAATTGAGCTCTGCAGGGCCACTACCAACAGTAAGCACAGGCAGGCAAGGTTCAAGCAGGCCATAACCTGGAGACATATACTCGCCCCATGATTTTGGGGGGAACCCATGATGATGATTGTGCGTGAAAGGGACCTTGTGTTCACATGACAAATTTACTTATCCCATCTTAGAAACTTATAGTCTGAGAGACAGTAAAGTCTGGGGAACTGTTAGCAGGAGCTCTACATCCAATAAACTTTGAAAAAGCTATGTTGTGCTTTGCCAAATCCTGTACGCAGTTGTACAGTGTTTATAATGCAATCGTATAGTACAGCTGGTTTTTTTTATGTCACATAACAGTAAATGTTAAAATAAACCAAAACAATAATTTTGGTCGGGATATAAACCATCGTGTTTCAGAGCTGGAGGAAACTTTTCTGGGAGCACATATCCCATATTTGCTACTGCATAGTTTTTTTGCCACTTCCTCCAAAGCAGCTAGGATTAACCACTCTGAGACAGATACTAAACTAGATGGCCCATGGGTCAGATCCAGTTCATAAGTTCCTATGTATCTAATGTTTTTTAATCTCTGTTCCATGTCGATATATTTTGAAAGGTTAATAGTATATATATTTTTTTAAGTTTTTGAACTAACAAATCCACACGCCATCCCTGGCAAGGCATCTATCTGCAGCTCCCTGGCCCTTCAGCGGCTCCTCTTCACCTGCCTGGGAGTTGGGCATCCCTCAGCTTCACAGTCACCATGGCAATTACTGAATATATTTGTGTACAAGACAAACAGTTGATACACAAGTCAAAATGTATATATGTTGTCTAACAGGTCTGTATAGTCCAGTACTTAAAATGTTAATTTATTTGTGAAAAAAATGAATCCACATAAAGTATTTGTTCTTTCCCTAGTAAGAGTACCTGTCCCTGGTAACCATCCATCTGCTGAGACACTGGTTCCACATTAGAGGAGGCCACAGTATACTGTTATTCCAGTTATAGACTGTCATACTTTTTTCACCCAAATGGCACAATTTAAACAAATATTAGGATTTTAGATTTTAGGTGGGTCATGCTAGAAACAACATGCTCAAGCCAGATCAAAGCCATCCCCCCTCTGGTGATCAGTTAATTCCAAGCCTGTACTGCAGAGATAACAGAAGCAGCGGTCTTGCTCCTTGGGTTGGGGTCAACAGTGCACACTGCAGGCCCCTAAATGGTGGCTTTATACCACAGTTGCTCTCCTCAATTCTCTGAGCTTGGTGGGATCAAGCAGCCTCAGGGCTGCTCTAAGGGGCCACTGTGAGTGCTGGAGATATCCTGTACTAAGGCAATACCTAGCTGGCCCATTAGGCCAGCTTTAAAGCTCCTTTGTGCTGCTGTATTTACACAAAGCTGCTGCTTTATCAGGATCAAGGATTTGGCTCACTGTTTGAAGTATGGAAAGATTCCACAGACATGGATCTGATGGAAGAATGTAACGTTCAGTTTACTGAAAATCTCCTGAATACTGCCATGAAATTCACTATCACATTTAAAAAAAAATGTACTTATGGAACAGTGAGTAAATGTTACTTAGCTTGCCCAGCATCCCTCTTAAAAAATGATTACATGTACGTCCATAATTTGACAGAAGAAAATAGTCACTGGAATGCAACACTCACAGGCTCAATGTAAAAGTAAATATTTTGACTGTTCCTCACCAATCATTTCCTATTAACTGCTTCCCTTTCTCCCTGGAATTTTATGCAGCAGCAGGAGACTATCACCCTGTAACAATATTCTGTTCCACTTGACTTTATCTTTTAAATTATCAAACCCTGTGTGACCTATAGTTTAAGTACCTGTCTGGTAACTGGTATGCCTGATATCCATGGTCTTTCATAGCTGCGTGTAGCATAGATGGAAGATAGGGTTTTCTGTCTCTGTTCTTGCCTGGCATGTTGCTCTCGTTTCTTCTCAGTCTGTTCTCTGTTCTGCTCCTGTCTTCTCAGGCAAGCCTAAGGAACAAAACACATTCTTTGTCTGGAATAAGAGAGAGATTTTTCCTTCTGAATAACTTGAGTCTTAATTCTAGCTACAGTCCACCTTGTCAAGACAATCTCATCTCCAATTGTTCTGTATTCACACCTGTCACAAAATACATCATAGGATGAAAGAATTAACCTATTGAATGTCTAAGCCTAACACTGATTGGAGTAATTACCTGACCTGGTGCTTCAATAATCCTGGTAAATGTAAACAACTAATAAACTGTGCAGCAGCTCATCAGACTCTGTGTGTGTATGTGTTCCTATGTCCTGTTCCCCCCACACATGCACTCATCTATTTTAGGATTTTCTATGAAGCCCATCACCACAGAATCAAAGCATTTCCCAAGTAAATTTGCAAGGTGAGGTACTTAATGGAGTTCACAGAGATTTCTGCTCCTCTCCCCTCACTAGTGAAAGGGGCTCCTTTGGGAAAATGAAAGGTTTGGGGATTTTTAATCATCATCCTTCTAGTTACTGTGGAAATGCTTGTGTCAAAAGAGGAGGGCTTTGCAGTGTGCTTGCAAAGGGGTCAGACCAATTAGTCTGATCCGACAGCCAAATCCTTTGAACTCAAAACACTTTACTACTTTACCCTGGTCTGCTAGTATGGAATGGCCACAGAGGCAATGGATCCTGCTGCCCAAGGATTCCCACTAAAAAGCTGGAATCCCCAAATGGTGTAGGCCTGGAACAGTGGTTTCTACAACCCCTTCCTCCTAGCCCCTGGGGTAGGTATCATGGCTGAGAAAAACATGATACAGTCACAGTGCCACTAAACTTTGTAGATCCCCTGCTCTAGAATGGCCTATGAGACTGTTCTAATGTGGCCTGGGGTCAGGGCCTGCCAACCTAGGAATCTCATCAAACCAGGATTAGGGAGCACAAAGTGCATTAAAGGAACTGTTGCTCCCACCTTCCTAGGCTTATTTGAAGTGCAACTCAGCCAGTCCAGAAGATCTGAACCTATATCTTTTGCATCTCCAAGGCAAGGCCATGCATTATTGGAAATGTGGTAGCTCACAAAACCACTAGTTTTGAGCAGAAGTTTTTAACCTTCAGGATACTTGAGATGTGTACTGTATACCAACCTACTTATGTCATTTTCAACTCTAATTCAGTTATGTCACGTTATAGAGTACACACACCGGAAAAACATTCTAAAAATTGCATGGGACTATAAGTCCACTGAGAGTCTCACAGGTAAAATATTGCTCAACTTAGATTGTATGCTTTTAGAACAGGGATAGCCTTTTTGTTATATATTTGTACAGTGCTTACCACAAATAGGCCCTGGCCCATAATTGGGGCTCTTAGGTGCGACCACAATACAAATAAATAATTATGAATAGTAACTAAATATTTTTCCCATGGAGTCTTTGTTTGAATGTATCTATAAAGTTTATCCTATGGCACTTAAGGCAAATTCTCAGTTACATAACTGCAGTCGATGGAGGTACTTCAAATTTACACAGGTGTTACACAGCACAATTTGGCCCAGAGGCTTCAAGGAATGCTTACTCTCAAAACCTATAAGGGAAAAATCTTTTCTGCTACAGAATTAACATTACTCTCATATAAACAAATTCTGACCCCCTTATTCTCATTGATGAGCAGTTGTGCATACAAATACTGCCAATTAATACAATGGCACTATACAATGGCACTATTTGTATAACTACCCACCATTGTGAATAAGGGGTTCACTATCTTATCCATAAATATTATAGTGTGCACCTTCTTGAGAATGTAGCTAGTGTATGCAGATATGACTTGAAAATACAATTGGAACACATATGCTGAAAAAGGAGAAGCCATTTTTAAGCACCTTTTCTGTTGGCTTCCACACAGGTGACTTATTCTGCAAATACAAGTTGTACAATTTATTCTCCGTTGAAAGTAACTGATGATCAATTATATGTCATGATACTTGTCATAAATTACATTCTATAACAAACTGATGGGAAAAATATTAAGAAGGGTGTATAATGTATATTCAAACTAAATAACAGATTTACTTGCAAATCCTCAGAAAATTCATTGTGTACTCAAAAAGTAAGTTGGGAGAGGATATACTGCATTAATATTTAAGAAAAAAATTAAGATCCTTATGCAGCAAAGTACTTAAGCTTAACTTTAAACATGCACTTAAGCCCATCCTATTCAGCAAAATGTTTAAGCATATACTTAAGTACTTTGCTGAATGGGACCTAGATCACTGCTTTATGTGAAAATTTCAAATTAACCTCAACTATGGAGGTTACAATAATAAAAAGCCACTTTAAAATATTCTCAACAAAATGTATTAGTAACGCTGAAAATAAAACCAACAGCAGCAGAACTGCCAGCACCCTCTTTCTCAACATTTACAGCAACAGTGATAATATTCTCATGTAAAGGGGGTTGCCCCAGGGAAATTTTTCAAATGTAGCCCATTGGTATTGCTTCACATTCATCCTAATAGAGAAATGAAAAATATGAATCTCATCTTTCAAGATACTGAGCACCACATGTCTACCACTGACATAGGGAGAATTGAAGGTGCTCAATACATCACAAAGGTTCAGATCCTCAAAGGTATTCATGTGCCTAACTTCCATTGAAATCAATGGAAGGTATGCAGCTAAATACATCTGAGGATCAGTAAGGTACTTAAACACATGCCTCACTTTAAGTATGTGAATAGAGTAATTCCATTGATTTCAACTACTCACATGTTTAAAGTTAGGCACTGAGTCAGAAGAGGTTAATAAGGGCCTATGAGCTCAATCAGCCTCACCCTGCTACACCTGCAGTATGTCTCAAGCCTGGAAAGGGAGAGTAGAAAATGGCTGAACTCAGCATTGATGAGGGCTGATCAGGAAGAAGAGCAAATCTCTCACTCTTGCTGAGTGAGAGAAACCTACATCATTCTAGCCAGGTGAGTTAGACTGCTGGTAGACAAAGCCTCTCTGCAGGAATGTAGGTAGACCTGTGCAACAGAGCATCCAAGGCAGTTGAGAAGGAAAGTGGGAGGAAATGTGTCTGCTCAGGGTTCTCTGGGCTGGTAGAGGGGCCTCAAGGGAGCAGAAATATTCCTGCTAAATTAAGGAGTGCACAGCAAGAGGTACAGAGAAAACTCTTGTGCAGGAAAACCAACTGTATAAGGTAGTGGTCCCCAATGCGGTGCCCGCAGGTGCCATGGCGCCCACGGGGGCATCTTAATGTGCCTGCGTCCTGGCCCCCGGGAGAGCACCCGCCGAAATGCCGCTGAATTTCAGCGGCATTTTGGTGGGGACGCCTCTCGATGACGACGCTTGTTGCCGACAAGTGATGTCATCGAGAGGCATCGCCCCTGAATGGCGGGGACGCCTCTTGCTGATGCCCCTTGCTGTCGACAAGTGACGTCATCGAGAGACGTTGCTCCCGAATTTCGGCAGGGATGCCACTCGACGACATCGCTTGTCAACAGCAAGTGGCATCATCGAGAGGCGTCGCCGCCAAAATGCCGCTGAAATTCGGCAGCATTTCGGCAGGAGCTCCACCGCCGCAGTGGTCCTTCGGCTGGCGCCCTCCAGCCGAAAAGGTTGGGGACCACTGGCATAAGGAGACTTTGTCTGAATGGCCTGAAAACATTCACTGAGGAAATCTTACTGATTTCTACTCATATTAGAATATAAGATAAAATATAAGTTCCCTAATTAGAAATATATATATATATTAAAACAGTAGCAATCAGCTGTTTAATTACCAGCTAACGTTCTACCCAAGTGAAAGTAACTTTCAACAAATAATGAAATAGCTGACCAAAGTCTATTGCTTTCTGGGCGTACCTGATACTCTGAATCCATCTTGTGTTGCATTTCCCTCACATACTGAGCATCGCTGATGAACTTCTGTCTTCCTCTGGAGTCGTACATTATAGTAGGTAAGCAGAACCTGCACATAAAGCAAGTATGTCTTCTTAAAGATCATTTTTTATCTCACTACTTCAGTTTTTCTCTGTTCTAATTGCCTTTTCTCTATGTGTTAATTACTAACGGTAGATAGAAGAGATGTTCCTGTTTAAAGAAAGCCCTGCCACACTGGCATTCTTACAGCCTTTCTTTACTAATTACAGAGTACCCAGCCACCATGAATGAACTTGTTCTGATCATCAACAGGAAATCAGCCCAAATTTGCTGCACGGTGATCTGGTACAGCAATAGTATTATAGATAGCAACAAGGAATCTGATCTAGGCAAATTATTTATTAATGTAGAATTGTATGAATCCAAGACATATTAAGGACAGAAAGCTTAAATTAGTTGTCTCCTGTGCAGTTACTAGAGGCTAATGATTATTTCTCAAATCTGTAATGAACTGTAATACTGGAGCCTGATTCTGCAATGTGCAACTGCCAATGTGCTCAACACCATGCAGGAGGTTATTAGCACCTTGTAGGACTGGGCCCAGTATTGAATCCACTATTCCACCTGCCAGTGTACATTCAGGCAGCAGAGCATACAAAGGTGCATGGATTTGTATGACTATATGAGAGAGAATTAAAGTTGAAGCTGAAAGCACAGTTAAGGAGTCGCTAGAAAAGACTCCTTTACTTTTCATAATTTTCATCCTGCCTCAGTTTGGCATATAACCTGATAGAATTTTTGCTCATACTTATGGTTCTCATATTACATTAAACTGTAATACATTTGCCATAGTAGTAACTTTCTGTAACTTTCAGAAACGCATCTGCACATAACTGGATTACCGCTGTATGGAAAACAGGAAAAATATACAGCAATTTTTATTAGATATCTTAATCTACCACCTGAGAAAAAGGAGCTTAGTGGCAGCATTGTACAAAAATGCAAGGGAGAAATATATACCTTTAATGCCAATATTTCCTGGGTTCTGGATGCCTCAGTTGCAACCTTACCAGTTTATAAACATAGGAGGAACAAGAAGATAGTAAGGTGATGCCATGGCCCTAGCTATCCCTAGCAGACGAGATACAGGGGAGTGCAGGCTGCACCATCCAGAAGGCCACTTGGAGATGGTCTGTCCCTAAGACCCAGTCCTCCCCTAAACTCTCACTGCCTACAGAGACCATATGTCTGAATTTCATTGGGACAATTCCCAGTTTTTCTTATGACTTTCAGGATACCTAAAATAGCCTGTGTGTTTTTTATTTTGTTTTTTCCAAAATGTGCTTTTAAAGTACAAAGTGTTTGTTCAAAGCATATTGCTATATCAATTGTAAAATGTGTGGTCCTGTTTCACCCTCATCATGTAGTGAACATGCATTTTATGGCAACCATTATTCAGGGCCAAAGCTTATCACAACATGTAGGGCAACAACACTACACTATGAATACAATGGTTTGATGATCCAGTCTAATCAGAGCAAAGCCAGATGCTTGGACTCCTCTGGGAAGGTTGAGAAGGGAGAGGATGTGTACCTGATACCTGTTCTGTCCCTCCTTCCTGTGGTTCCCAGAAACATACAGAAATTGTTATAAAATTCTAGTGCCTATGGTTTCATATCATTATACCATGAGTATGAAACTGCATTACCTATATGAATACCAATTTGAGGCCCCTAAAAATTGCTAACACAAAAGCATCTTTTTATTTTTTTAAATATGATCATCATAGCTCTGCCGCACCTCAGACCCCACTTAGGATTGCACCATAAAGACGTAATCTATACTGAAGTGCTTAGGAGCCCTTCTCCAATGTGTTTGCATCTTGCAAGGTCTGCAGGAGCTCTTCTCCCAGCTTTGTATATCACTACTGCACCATTTTCACTAAAAAAAAATCACCTTCAGCCAGAATCCATGTATGAAAAAATATCATCATCCCCAAAGGCTAAAGTTTCTGAAAGAGTCCTTGAAAACACGGGTCTAGAACTGAAAATTGTTGTTGGTCCCAGTCCTGCAGAAAGAAGCCTTATTAATCTCTAACATTTGTTAACCACACAGGAGAGAACATATTTTAATTTATATTTAAAAGAAGTAGAATAATCATGTCTGATGGTCACTAGGAACGGCATCTCAAAGCGCAGAGGAAAATTATTACTATAGTAAGGCCTAGCAGTCTCAATTCACATTGGAACTCCATTTATGCTAGTTGCTATTCAGATATCTAATGAGATACAGTCCCTGTATCAAAGAGCTTGCTTACACTTTACAGTAGGAGAGAAACAGAGGCACAAAGAGGTAAAATGCCTTGCCTAAGGTCACACAGCAAGTCAGTTACAGAGCCAGGACAGGAAACAAGGTCTCCTGATTTCCAGTCTAGTTTCCTCTACCCATTTGACCATGCTACCTCCCAAATTTATCCAGAAACATAAACTACTTCAAACTAATAATAAAAATGCAGTAATGTAAGAGAAGATCATACTGACTTGGTCTAAATGAGCAGTGTACACATTTCTAGAGGGCATGTATGCTCATCACCCTGTACAAAGAGCTGCATTCAAGACATCAGCGAAAATGATCTGAGGTAAATTAATGGAGAATCAGTGAGAGAAATCAGTGATCGCTACAGAAAGTTCATAGACCATTAAGCAAGATGCAGTCATCTCTTGCAGAAAGTATTTGAGACAAAGTTTTCTTAAACAATCACAGAAGCCTGAGGAAATGACAAAGGCAAACAAGGTTCCTCAAATAGAAAATGGATGTCCTGAAAATAGAAATGAAGTTCAAATACTCAGTTCAGAGATGATCAGGGACATCAAGAATCCTAACAACTGTGGGTCAGGCAGCAGCCACTGTGAACCTGCTGTCTTGCTGCCTAAGCCATTTAGCATCTGTCAAGAGAAAAGAACAATAACCTTGACTGTAGCCAGGTTCAGCTAAGAAGATGAACAACAGTCAATTATTTGATGTTTGAGAATGTCAGACAGACATGCTAAAAGCCCCAAAAGGTTTTGGAGATATATATTAAGTTAATTAAAAGTAATGCTATTTCTTTCAGTGTAGTTGACAGATGTCATCAAATAAGGCAGACAAAGAATGTGTGGAGTCCAGACAATAAATTATATACCTGTAAATCTTGTTCTGTGACAGGTATTATGTATTCTTGTTAACATTTTGTGTGGGCCACCACATACAATAAACACAGGCAGTCTGTGAGAACATCTCAGATATACCAATCTATGCAAGTTTCACACTCAAGATTCACATGATGTCACGAAAACCTCACAATGTGCATATATGCATTGTTTCACTCTGTATAATTGATAAATTGTAAAGTGGCCCATGCAAAATGAAATTGAATGTCTGTCGGCTAGGACCTAGACAAGAAGCATCGTAACGTATGGCACTAACTGGTTCTCTGTCGGCGATCTCATCTAAATACAAAACTTAATCCGGGTAGGAATTTAAAGCAGAACAGTTATTTCTAATAAAATCCATATGTGGATGCTTTTGTTTTGGAATATGAGTACCTTATTCTGAATTAAATCTAATATGTGGAATTAATCCAGAATAAGAATGCACACACAGAGTCAATCAGAAAGTTATTCAGGAATAGTTCCCTATGTTGAGAAATCTTCTGTGTAGAGAAGCTGTAACTGAGCTACAGAGAACAGATCTATCTTTTCATTCCTACAGATCAAGGCTGAAGTAGGTTGGGAGGACAGAGTGGAGGAGTTTAAACTAATGTTGCCCGTGCCATATATTTTCAGTAATTAAAAAGGAGATGTTCAGGGCCTTTTACAAGCATTAATAGTCCCACACAAATCAGTGATGATTTTTCAGAACTATAAAAAGGATACAGGGATTTATTTTCATGAGATAATGGTGAATTTATCAGAAATAAGACATACTTGCTAACTGTAAATAAATTTCATATTCTCAGTTATTACAAATGACATTTTAACTTTGACAGCTCCTCACCTTTGAAATTGTCTCTCAATTTAAAATGCACTCACTGCTGTATTCACTGCAGCTACTGGTCCCTGATGGTACTATGGTGGGCTGTATTAATTCTCTGAACGTAAGTCCTGCTCACAATTAATAGGAGAAGGGAAGGAAGAAGGGAAAAGGGGAGGGGAAGGAAGAGGAAAGGAAGGGGCATGGGAAGATAGAGAAGTGGGAAAGGGAATGCAAAGCCAGGAGCCATGGTTCTCTCCTATAAACATTCCGTTTACCTAGGCATTTTCAAAGACTTAATATTCTAAGAATGCTGACACAAACAGTGAGAATATTTTTCCCAGCGGAATACCTGAGGTCATTCTGCTGGAGTTATTCTCCAGGGGCCAAATTCAAATTTACACCACT
The DNA here is from genome assembly GCF_025201925.1 of Gopherus flavomarginatus. Lineage (NCBI taxonomy): Eukaryota > Metazoa > Chordata > Testudines > Testudinidae > Gopherus > Gopherus flavomarginatus. The sequence continues at coordinate 6,158,880 of NC_066641.1, forward strand.
ATAAAGCCAGTCACTCCGGTGAAGTTAATCTGGATTTATAACAGTGATAATGAGAGCAGAAGTTAGCTCAGCTATTATCTTTGTCTGCATCTTCTGGAGGCCTGTGACTAAGTGAGAATTTCAGCTTTCATTTAAAAAAAATCAAGAACACTTTTTTTTTTTTTTTTTGGCTTTACAGTTGGGGATGAAAGAGTTTGAAAACGTGACAAAAGCATATCCTAAATGCTCAGAAACTATACGGGAAATAAAAAGACCACCACTTTTTTCTTTTAATTTCGTAATTTTTAAACCAATCTTATGGTCTTTGGGTCCTAACATGATTTTTTTGGGGTATCAGTACTGGGTATTAATATTTCTGTCAGGAGAAGGGAAACCACACACAGGTCTGACAGTTGCATAGTCACATAAATAGTACATTGCATTATGTTGGTGGGGGGTTGCTTGTTTGACTATATTTATTCATTTTATTTCATATATATTCTAAGCCTGCAACCCCTTACGTTGGAGCAAATAGAACTGCTCACATCAGTATGAACTATTGCATGAGTAAGGGTTTGTATTGTGCCTATCACATTCTTCATTCTGCAGCTGGGACACTGTACTAAAAGAAATTAAAATATTGTGAAACCTGCGCTAACCATCACCTGTCCTAATGCCAAATCTCTGCAGAAGTTCCTCCATATTAATCACTTTGTATTATGCAGCCATCTGTTACAACATCCAGAAATGTGGCAGACCCTTGGGAGGGGCAGTATAAATAGTCTTTACTTTAATAGTAGATTAGGTTAATGATAAAGAAAAAGAAACACAGATTGGGTAGAGAGAAGTAGGAGGCAAATTCATGGGAAAATTACCGAACTCTTACAACCAGTGTCAGGCTTGAGTAGACACAAATGAGACAACAGCTCCAGCCTTCTAAGGTGATAAGTGCTCTTGGCAGCATTTATACTAACATACGACTGGAAAACTCCAGGGTCATCATTGAGCCCAGTCCCCTGCTAGCTGAGGCAACCCCAGCATACAATTCCATTCATAAATTTATCAAGTTTCATCCTAAAATAAGTTAGGTTGTTTGCCCCCACTGCTGTTGGAAAGCTGTTTCAGAACATCTCACTTCTTCCTTTCATATTCTTTTGGGTGATACCCCCACCCAGCAGTGTGCATCCCACATTGCATAAAAAGTCCTAGCCTGCACCCCAAATCAAATGTCCCTCTCCCAGCACATATAACATTTTGGATGACCCCTATTACTGCCTCCTCAGATGAACTCACGCTGTCAATGACCCTCCCCTGTCTTAGATCAGGGATAGGCAACCTATGGCACGCATGCCGAAGGCAGCACATAAGCTGATTTTCAGTGGCACTCACAAGATCCTGGCCACTGGTCTGGGGGGCTCTGCATTTTAATTTAATTTTAAATGAAGTTTCTTAAATATTTTAAAACTTTATTTACTTTACATACAACAATAGTTTAGTTATATATTATAGACTTATAGAAAGAGATCATCTAAAAACGTTAAAATGTATTACTGGCAGGCAAAACCTTAAATTAGAGTGAATAAATGAAGACTCGGCACACCACTTCTGAAAGGCTGCTGACCCCTGTCTTAGATGTTTCCTGTACTTTTTCAGCTGAGTATATTTTGAACATTTGGATGCAGGGTAGGAAGCTAGATGAGGCCTCCCACCGAAGGGCGGTGCTTTGGGAATAGGGATTTACCTGGCTTTACCAACATACCTTTGAATAGTGCAGAAATCCTTCCCTGGAGACACCTTGGGAGGAGGAGATACGTCAGGGGGGTTATTTGCTACACTAATGGAGCATGAAAGCTAGTTCCTGGGAACGCTCCCCTAGGAATGAGTGGTGTGTTTCCCCTCCCTGAGAATGGGGGGAATGCTGTGGAGGCGTCCCCTGTGGGAGGATCAGAGGGATTCTGCTCTCATGAGAGGATGCTGGGGGGTGGGGGGTGGGATTCATCCCTAGAGATGGTGGGGAGAGCTCTCCCTCCAAGGAGATGCTGGGTCCTGCTCCATTGAGAAAGGGGTGTTTTGGGAGATCACTCCCCTATGAACATAAGAACAGCCGTACCAGGTCAGACCAAAGGTCCATCTAGCCCAGTATCTGTCTACCGACAGTGCCCCAGAGGGAGTGAACGTAACAGGTAATGATCAAGTGATCTCTCTCCTGCCATCCCTCTCCATTCTCTGACAAACAGAGGCTAGGGACACCATTCCTTACCCGTCCTGGCATTTATGGACTTAACTGGATACATTCATGGTGGTTATGAGGAGGCGGTGTCTTCCAAAATGGGGTTAACTGGGGTGTTTCCTCTCTGAGGCACTGAGGGAAGCGTTGCTCCCTGGGGTGGGTGGAGACTCCCTTGGGAGTCTGCACGTGACAGGGTGCCCTGAAATGGGGAACAGGCCTTTGCTGGGTGGGGGAGCACTGGGGTGCTCCCCTGATGGGTGGGGTCTTTTAGGAGGTTCTGCCCAGGAAGTGCAGGCAGGGACCTCCCTGACGGGGGAGCTGGGGCCCAGGGATCGGGGGGGGGGTTAGGGAGGCTCCCCCAGGAGCTGAGGAGGGGGGTCTCCCCAGTGGGAGGAGTTCGGGGGGGGTCTTTGGAAGGTTTGGCCCCCGGGAGGGAAGGACGGGGTCTCTCCGCTGGGGGGGTGTTTGGGAGGTTGCCCCCCCCGGGTGAATTCAGGGGGGTGTTTGGGGCGCGCCCCCCGGCTGGGGGCGCTGCTGGAGAGGAGCGGCTGCCCGCCGCTCACCTCGCGAGGCCTTCCCCAGCTCGTCCCTCTGCCAGGCCGGCGTCTGGCCGTTCCCAAGGCAACCGCGCCGGCCCGCCGGCTGCTGCGCGCGCCGCTCGGGGGCGGGCTGGGGGAAGCGAGCGCGCGCCTGTGGCCGGGGCCAATCACCGGGGAGCGAACGGGCCTAGTCGCCTGCAGGAAGCTGGAGGGGAAAGGGGGGAGGGAATGGGAGAGGGGGAGGGGCTGGAGGAGGGGGGCAGCGAGAAGGGGGAAGGGAGGGAATGGAGGAGGGGGAGGGCAGAGAGAAGGGGAATGGGAGAGGGGCTGGAGGAGGGGGGCCAGCAAGAAGGGGGAAGGGAATGGGAGAGGGGATAGAGGAGAAGGGACAGCAAGAAGGGGGAAGGGAGAGAATGGAGGAGGGGAGAGGGGATGAGGGAAGGCAGAGAGAAGGGAAATGGGAGATGGGCTGGAGGGGGGCAGCAAGAAGGGGGAAGGGAATGGGAGAGGGTATGGGGGAGGGCAGAGAGAAGGGGGAATGGAAGAGAGGGAGGGGCAGAGAGAAGGGGGAAGGGAATGGGAGAGGGGATAGAGGAGAAGGGACAGCAAGAAGGGGGAAGGGAGAGAATGGAGGAGGGGAGAAGGGATGGGGGAGGGCAGAGAGAAGGGGAACGGAAGAGAGGGAGGGGCAGTGAGAAGGGGGAAGGGAATGGGAGAGGGGATAGAGGAGGAATAGTGCTAATACAGGCAGAAAGTTGGGCTTCAAGGAGTGAGGGTGGCAGAAAGTGGAGTGGGGGTGGCCTGTGCCCCAGTCGCAGGATCCTGGGGTGCCACAGTGAGGCACTGGAGTCGGGGCCTGGTTAGAGCCGGACAACTAACTGATTTTCTGGTTCGCTGGCAGTTCTGACAAATCAAAACAAAAATTCCCTTCCTGTTCAACCACAACTGAGTTTGTTTTGGAATTTTCAGCAGCTCAAAAAGTCATCAAAGTTTCATTTTAGGTACGTTCAGTAAAAGGAAATGAAGGGCTAGATTCACAAACCTGGGGCTGGCGATGTCCCCCTTCTAACTATTAGCCCAGTAGTTAGAGCACTCACGCAGGCTGTGGGAGGCCCAGGTTTTAATTTCCCCTCCAGAGCAGGGACTGGAAGCCAGATGTCCGTCCTCCAGTGCCCTGAGTACTAGGCTAGACTCATTCTCTCACTCTCTGCCCGAATGTCCATTCAAGACCTTTATATAAAGTGAGCAAGCTTCAGCAAGAAAGATGAAGTGAGACCCACCCCCCTAGAATAACCTGGTGCTTAGGGAATTCACCTGGTTGAGTAAAGACATGAGTTTAAGTCCCTGACACCTTGGCACCATATTGTTGTCTGACCTGATACAATACCCTGTCAAATGAGTATTCAAACCCAGTTCTCCCACATCCTGATGAAGGTCTTAGCTACTGAGCTAAAGATCATAAGAGAGTGGTGGTGGCAGACCACCTCCTCTGGTCATTTTGTGAAGTGCTTGCCCCTCCAAAATCGAAATGTTTGTTTCAACCGAAACAATTTGCTGAAATCAACACAAATTCATGAAAATAATTATGTCTACCTGACTCTGCTTTTTTGGGAGGGGGCAGTTTCAAGTCAAATTTTGGCCCTTGTATCTGACTCTCTGTTACCAGTGCAAAGGACTCTCAGAGGCAGATAGAATTTACCTTCTGGGTTGGAGTGTGTCTGAAACTCTGGTCATGGTTCATGAGCTTCCCAAATTCCCTTTCAGGATTGCTTCTGTGAAACACTCACATTGTATCAGGTCAGACACAACAATATGGTGCCAAGGTGTCAGGTCATTGCTGGTAAAATTTGCAGATGACACAAAGATTGGCTGGGTGGTGAATGACAGCAAGGGGAGAGGTCACTGATGCACAGCTGAATCATTTGGTTAGGTGAGCTCATTCAGATTGTGTGGTTTTATCTGGCCAAATGCACAGCCACACATATCTTGGAACAAAGAATGTAGGTCCTATTTACAGAATGTGGGGTTATATCCTGGTGATCTGTAATTCTGAAATGACAATATAGGTCATGCAGGTATCTGAAAGGGCTCATTGTAGGTAACCAACTGAATGTGAATGCCTAGTGCTATACTGTGACTGAGAGGGCTGCTAGTCCTTGGATGGATAAACAGGGCAATATGGAATAGTAGTAGGGAGATAAGTGTTCAGTAAAGCACTACAGGAATGATTCAAAGTCTTGAAAATACACTTTAATAATAGGGCTGTCGATTAATCGTGGTTAACTAAAAAAAATTAATCATGATTAATTGCACTGTTAAACAACAGAAATACCAACTGAAATTTATTAAATATTTTTGATGTTTTTCTACATTTTAAAATATATCGATTTCATTTACAACACAGAATACAAAGTGTACAGTGCTCACTTTATATTATTTTTTATTACAAATATTTGCACTGTAAAATGATAAACAAAATAAATGGTATTTTTCAATTCACCTCATACAAATACTGTGGTGCAATCTCTTTATCGTGAAAGTGCAATTTACAAATGTAGGTTTTTTTGTTACATAACTGCACTCAAAAACAAAACAATGTAAAACTTTAGCGCCTACAAGTCCACTCAGTCCTACTTATTGGTCAGTCAATCACTAAGAGAAACAAGTTTGTTTACATTTATGGGAGATAATCCTGCCCACTTCTTAATTACAATGTCACCTGAAAGTGAGAACAGATGTGAAAGTGAAAGTGTTCTTAAAATGATCAACATATGGTGGATCATCATCTGAGACTGCTATAACATGAAATATATGGCAAATGAAGGTAAAACAGAGCAGGAGACATACAATTCTCCCCCAAGGAGTTCAGTCACAAATTTAATTAACGCATTATTTTTTTAACAAACTCCAGGGGACTATGGAAGCATGTCCCCTGGAACTATGGCCGAAGCATGAAAAGGCATATGAATCTTTAGTGCATCTGGCATGTAAATATCTTGCTATGCCAGCTACAATAGTGCCATGCAAACATCTGTTCTCACTTTCAGGTAACTGTAATTATGATGTGGGCAGCATTATCTCCCATAAATGTAAACAAACTTGTTTATCTGAGTGAGTGGATGAACAAGAAGTAGAACTGAATGGACTTATAGGCTGTAAAGTTTTACATCGTTTTGTTTTTGAATGCAGGGTTTTTTTGTACATAATTCTATATTTGTAAGTTCAACTTCCATGATAAAGAAATTGCACTACAGTACTTGTATTAGGTGAACTGAAAAATACTATTTATTTTTTACAGTGCAAATATTCGTAATCAAAAATAAATATTAAGTTAGCACTGTTCACTTTGTATTCTGTGTTGTAATTGAAATCAATATATTTGAAAATGTAGAAAACATCCAAAAATATTTAAATAAATGGTATTCTATTAACAACGTGATTAATCACGATTATTTTTTTAATCACTTGACACCCCTAATAATAGACTTAAGGAGCCCAGTGCCGTTTAGCATATCAGAGAGAAAGTAAACAAGCAACTTGTTCAGTCTATAAAAATATCTATGAGGGCAGAAGATATCTGATACTAGAGGGCTCATAAATTTACCAAACAAAGGCATAACAAGATCCAATGACTGAATGCTGAAGCTAGAAAAATTCAAATTGGCAATACAGTGTGAATTTTTAAGAGGGTAAAAGTCCCTTCTGGTGTTTAGCTCTCAGAGAGGAAGAGTCATTCAAGTACAAGATACAACTCCTGTGTTCTGTTCCCAGCTCTGCCACTAGTTTGCTGTGGGACCTTGGGTCAGTTTACATATTTGCCCATGTTTCTCTGTATGTAAAATGGGTTTAATATTTATTACTTCACTAGCTGAAGAGGGTTATGTGAGACTTAGATGTTGATTCAGCAAAGCACTTGCTTAATTTTAATCACATGAGTATGTAACTGGTAATGGGGTAAATTATGTACCATTATGATTACACTCCCCTTTCCTGTACTTCAGTTGAACTCTTCTGAAGCACAGGACAGTTTCCTCTTTTCTGGATTTTTCAGAAAGCCTTACACAGTGTCAAATCCCAGTGCTATCATATTCAAAACCTTGAAAGGAGATAATAGGTACAGATGATAAAACAGATCTATATCTCTTCACTGCTGCTGGTCTCCTATTTGGGGGTAGGGGAGTTAGGGAGGAAATGTGGTAGTATAAAGAATGGAGATTACAAAATGGCATGGGACTATTCACATGCTTAAAGTTAAGCACACCTTTAAGTCCTTTGCTGAACTGGGGCCCAATTAGTGTTTTGAGATCTTCAAATTAAAAGTGATATAGGAGTTTAGACTATTACTAATGTCTAGTTGGTAATGAGAAGGTCTTTAAAATCTGACTTGCCAATTCCAGGATTTACTACATACAGGATACATATGTGAAACACACTCCTGCACTGTGACTGAATATATCTGGGTCATCCTAGTAAACATTTCAGGCTTGAAAGGATGAAACCAACACAAGCAAAGAAAATTCAAAATTAAGAATCCCGCTCTACCCTTAACTCATCTCCTTTAGTATTGCAGAGCTTCCAGAACTCAGTGATATCTTTAATTTGGAATGTCCTTTTTTGTTGGTGTCAGGCCATAAGCTTTATTTAAATGTTGTTGTTCATTCATCCTCCTCTTACTGAAACAAACTAAAAAGTTGAGTTAGTGGCAGAATACTGCAGTACTGGCAGAGTATTAGTTCCTGGTGCAATATTCACCCTATCTCAGGGCTGGTCCTTTAAGCGGGGTCAGATTCCCCAGCCTACCAGTAACAGACTCCGCTGAAGGAAGCAAGCCAACTCAGCTCTACCTGAAGATAGTTAACTGCCCTACACAGCTGAAAGAGACAAGGTGTTCCATTTCTGTTTTCTCATTAGTTGACCCACAAAATTACTTGGGATCTGGATCTGGTAGCTCCTTTTCTTAGACTGGGGGAGGAGTCTTTAGTTGTGGGCAGGCTTGTGCCCACCTGTCCCTGTATTCCCAATAACTGGAAGAGAGAAGGTGGGTGAGGTCATATCTTTTATCTGCTGTTGGTGAGAGAGACAAGCTTTGGAGCTACTCAGAGCTCTTGTTCAGATATCTAGAAGACAGATAAGTAAGGAGCACCTGGGTCTGATAAAAGCTTAGCAGAGCTCAGCTGGGGAGAGCCCCTGAGGAGAAATGAAGTTCTGGAGGGAAGGAGTGCCTGGAGAGGAACTAACCAGAAGCTGTACTTCTAAGGCAGGGAGGTCTGTGAATGACCCTGAGCAAGCAGGAGAAAGACTGCAGAGCTTTCCCAGTAGTGGAGACGTGTGAGGTCTTACTGGAGAACAAGCTGCTGCTGAAACCTGGATACTTTTGTTTCTTGGACTTTTAAGTTTGGTCTGGGCTCTGAGGTAAGAACCTTTGTACCACTATATATAGTCTTCATTTCAGAAATGCTGTTAAAGGGAGCCATATGGATATAAAATAAAGTATTTGGCTTCTCCTAGATCCTGCTATAAGGCTGTTAGAGTGACTTTCAGTTACCTCATCCAGGGGGAAACTAAGGCAGGACATGGTGGAGCCACATTCACCCATGAAGTCATGGTGTTCCTTTTACATACCCACTGCTGTTTTGTCTTTTACTGCTGGTATTACTTTATTTTTAGTGCCAGATTTATTTGGAGCTGTACAAGACACAACCAATGAAGACCATGCTTACTCCAAATAGCTTACAGACTAAACTCGGTGGGAGTCCCAAGAAGCTATTATCAGATCATGGGAGCTAGGCCCCTAACCTGCTTAGATATGTAGTGAGATTTACAAAAATGTCTCTTTGCATCTTTAGGCACCCCATCATCATCATCATCAAGGTAAATCCTTGCTGATAGAGTGCCACATGGGTTGATTTCTAACTAGATACTTAAGACTATGTGGCTGGATGTTCAGTCTGTCTTTATCATCGGCAATCTTATTTTACCGCCTACATGGTTATCATGTTATGGCTTCTGCTTGAATGTCTGTAAATCTGGCCAATAATCTGAAGTGTGGGGTTCTGGCTTCCCTTTGAACAGGTGCACAAAGGGGGGGCAGAAGGAAGGAATCTCTGCACTCATCTCTGCTCTGTGCCCCCACCTGCTCAAAGGATGTCCATAGAATACATCTTAATCCATTATGGTGCTGATACAGAATCCTATTTGTTCCCAGTGAAGTCAAAACTAATGACTTCACTAGGAGCCGGTTCCATCCCATTGCTGGTCAGTTTGCTTTTTGTGGTGTGTACACACACACACACACACACACACATATATACACACACACATATTTATTGTGCCACTTATGTATATTTGTTTGACCTTCCTTCACCCCTTCTTTCAATAGTCACTTTTTATTAAGTGGTGTTGTGCGAACATAGCAGTTCTGTGGGGCAGATGACGAAGGCAAAGAACTAAAATGACAACCAACTCATCTTATCCATATGATTTAAAGTTGCTTATTTCTTTATATAAATTACAGACCTGAGGTTGCTATTCCAGTTTACTTTATCCCACCAACGAATCTTTGGATTTACATGTCAGTTTGTGTGTTCTGTACTTATCTATTTTTTAAAAACATAAGTAGCCTATTTAATTTTAGAAACAGCAAAAAATATCCACCTCCCCTTTCCATTTCTCATAAGGAGTCCTGAAGTTTAAATCTCCTGAGTGTGATGGATGCACTTGCTTTTGATCTGCATAGCTCTTGGAAGTCTGGAACCATTGGAGAAAGATAAAGTCTCGGGTCCAGTTCAGAATTGAGTCTGATTCTGTATTTGGTTTTCAGATGTGCATATGAGGAAAATACTTTCTCGCATAAGTATGTTGTTGAAAACCGTAACAACTATAGTAGCTTTTTCTGCCAGCAGGGGATACTCGTTTCCTAAACTCATCCAAAAGTTGATCAATGACAGACTGCTGAAACTCCTTTTCAGTTCATAATCACAGGAGATCTCAATCAATTTCTTTTTCCTCAGTGCTCAATATCTGCGTTGAGAAAGTAGTATGAAAGGGGTTGCGAATCCATTCATCATCGCCTGACATAGCTGGAAAGTATTGCCTAAACGTAGTGCAAAGTCCTTTTTAGGTGTGCACATGTATTGGTTTTAGTGTACTGATCCAACAGAAGTTTATGTTCTGCCAGGAATTTATGGTCACAGGGCTTGGGCTGCTGGCCCCTGCACCCAAGGTCCCTAGGGATGGCTCTGTCCACCATTACAGAATTTTTTTCTGAGAACCCCTTGATACATTTCATGAACCCCAGTTTGGAAACCACTGGCTTAAACAGATGGCAGGCAAAGAAAAAGATGCAGAACTGTTTGCAGGCACTCTTCCTACAAGAGGCCTTGTCAGCTGAGTCCTTGTGTTCCATCCAGGACCCAAAGAGGCCATCTTTCACTTATTTCCAACCCATCTTTAGTTCCTAAAAATCCTAGCCAAGTGCCTAAATTGACACTGGTTTCTGGATCCAGGGCCAAAATGAATAAGATCCATACCTCTGTTAGAACAGAGGATCCATTCAACTCCTCTTCCACTAGTTTTGAATGATCTTCATACATCTAAGGGTCCACTCCTAAGACTCTTAAAAGGAGAAGCAGAATGAAGCTCCAGCTGTGATGGCTCCATTGTATTACTCAGGTAAGCAGGGCCAACCAGCTCTTAAGCATCCTTCTGCAGCCCTGAAATGCAAAGGTCAGTTTCTACTGGAACTGTTTTCTCCTCAGGTACATTGAGGTTTATTAAGTTCGTTTATGGAAGGGATCTGCAACCTTTCAGAAGTGCTGTGCCAAGTCTTCATTTATTCACTCCAATTTAAGGTTTCACATGGCAGTAATACATTTTAACATTTTTAGAAGGTCTCTTTCTATAAGTCTATAATATAACTAAACTATTGTTGTATGTAAAGTAAATAAGGGTTTAAAAATGTTTAAGAGGCTTCATTTAAAATTAAATTAAAATGCAGAGGGCCCCACCCACCACCCAGACTGGTGGCCAGGCCCTGGGCAGTGTGAGTGCCACTGAAAATCAGTTTGCATGCCATCTTTGGCACGTGTGCCATAGGTTGCCTTCCCCTGTTTATGGTGTAACTTTTGTCTATGCTAGTGGGTTTTTTTTCTTGTCCCTGGTTTTCATTGACATCAAGACCTGTGTCCTCTGGCAGCGTGAAAGAGCCTTAAAATATTTGTAGATTATATTTATGCTAGCACTCACTTAAAGGGCTTTTCACAGTGCTGGAGCAGCATAGAGGGATCTATTGTAAATGAGAATTGGGCCCAGTTTAGGTTTATATGACCATCTGTGCATGTTATCTCATCTTGCTGTCCTTTGTGAAGTGCATTTGCTGACCTGGAATCTGGGCAATGCAGTGTTGCCAACTCTTGTGACTTTACTATGAATCCTGTCATATTTGATATTTTACTTAAAGCCTCAACTCCTGGAGAAGTGAGAATCTCAGCTTTCTTTTATTTATTTATTTATTTAAAGCATGCTTCTAGCTGCCCATGATTACAGAGAAAAGCTTAAAAATAACAGGAGGTACTTGTGGCACCTTATAGACTAACACATTTATTTGAGCATAAGCTTTCGTGGTCTACAACCCACTTTGTCGGGTGCATAGAATGGAACATATAGTAAGGACACACACACACACACACACACACACACACACACACACACACACACACACACACACACACACACACACACACACACACACACACACACACACCCCCACCCACCATGAGAAGTTGGGAGTTGCCCTACCAACCCCTAAGAGGCTAATTAAGAGAGAACTTTTGTAGTGATAATCAAGATGGCCCATTTCTGACAGTTTGACAATAAGGTGTGAGGATACTTAACATGGGGGATATAGATTCAATGTGTGTAATGGCTCAGCCATTCCCAGTCTCTCTTCAAGCCTAAATTGATGGTATCTAGTTTGCATATTAATTCAAGTTCAGCAATTTGTTGAAGTCTGTTTTTTTTTTTTAAGCTTTTCTGTTGCAAAATTGCCACCTTTAAGTCTGTTACTGAGTGACCAGAGAGGTTGAAATGTTCTCCTACTGGTTTTTGAATGTTATGATTCTTGATGTCAGATTTGTGTCCATTCAATGTGTGTTTGAATCTATTTCCCCATGTTAAGTATCTTCACACCTTTTTGTCAAACTGTCTCAAATGACCTATCTTGATTATCACTAAAGTTTTTTGTTCTCCTGCTGATAATAGCTCATCTTAATTAATTAGCCTCAAAGGCCTTGTCTACACTACAATGTTGCAGCGCTGGTGAGGGGGTTACAGCGCTGCAACTTAGGATGTGTACACACCTGCAGGGCATTACCAGCGCTGCAACTCCCTGTTTGCAGCACTGGCCGTACACCCGGTCATGCCTCGGGTGTAGAGGATCCAGCGCTTCAGGTGTAGACACTCACCAGCGGTTTTGTTGACCTCCGTGGAATAAGCAGGTATCCCCGTGGTGTGCTCTGGCGTTCCCCGACCCCCCCCCCCTCCAAGCAGGTCTCCAGCCCCGCGGTGTGCTCTGGCGTTCCCCGACCCCCCCCTCCAAGCAGGTATCCTGCCCCGCGGTGTGCTCTGGCGTTCCCCAACCCCCCCTCCAAGCAGGTCTCCTGCCCCGCGGTGTGCAACAGCACTGCAGCGTGGCCACATCTAACACCACTTGCAGCGCTGTTTGCTGTAAGTGTGGCCACTCTGCAGCGCTGGCCCTATACAGCTGTACTAATACAGCTGTAACAACCAGCGCTGCAGAATTGTAGATGTAGACATACCCTTAGAGTGGGCAACTCCCACCTTTTCATGTTCTCTGTATGTATATATATATCTCCTCACTACATGTTCCAGTATATGCATCCGATGAAGTGGCTGTAGCCAATGAAAGCTTATGCTCAAATAAATGTTAGTCTCCTGTTCTTTTTGCAGATACACACTAACACAGCTGCTACTCTGAAGCTTGAAAATATGACTGGAGTGTACCCTGAACACTCAAAAAACAGAATTCAGTTAACCAAAGCCCAAAAGCAATACCTTTAAAAACAAAAACAAACAAAAAAAAGATGTTTAGCCAATCATCATTTTTGAGAGGTTCCAATCTATAACTCTGGAACATTTGGGGACTGCTGTAATGTCACTGATTCTGAAAGGCTCCATTGGTCTCTGAACCCAGAGGTGTGTTTCTCAGTAGTGTGAATGTGCTTGAGTTACTGGTAAGTAACCTTCATTTGTCTGTTAAATTTCATTAAATGCTAATAACTTAATCAAAATCACTGACTTAATTGCAACTGTTGGATCGAAGCACCAAAGGGGGTAGGTGTGTTTGTTTTTTTTTTGTTTGTTTTTTTACACTAAACACACACATTTTTGGCTTTAGTTTAAATGCATGACAATTAGCAGGAATGCACTGTGCATCTGGAGGAACACCAGGATTCTGACTCCTAGAGATGGACTAGTAATTATCTCCTGTCTGTAACTCTCTTTCTAAGCAAAGCATGTAATTTTACAAAGTTTGCTGTAAACTATATTTTACACTGAAAACCACAACAGTGCATTACACTTTCAGAAACATGGTGTTTTATTGAGGTCCTTTTTATGGTTTTTTTTAGCCTTTGTTCTTTCTGGGTTCTGCTATGCAGGTTGTTTGCTTTGTGAGGGTTAAATCGTGGCCTTGCCACAATCCCCAAGCAAGGGGCAGCACTCTGTTGTGCTGACATTGTGATCGATTGTAGCAGAGCAGGAATCTGCTGCTTGGCCTTTCCCCAGCTACAAAGGGGAAATACCTGTCCCAGGCCTATATGGGTAACTATGTGGGGGGTTGGGATGCTGAATCTTGACTCACTTCCTTCTACTAACCTGCACTGACAGGAGAAATGTAGTGGCCCTGCCGTGCCTGGCTGAGATGATTTAGTTGGGGTTCGTCCTGCTTTGAGCAGTGGGTTGGACTAGATGACCTCCTGAGGTCTCTTCCAACCCTGAGATCTATGAGTTTATGCCTGCATCACTACCTGTGGCACATGTAAATAAGGCAGTCCAGGATTTGAGCCTAATGGAAGGTCATATTAATGTCAATGTAGCAAGCTAAAGGCTTAGTTGTGGTTTTTTAATGCTAAAGTTTGTGTATCGTCATGTACCTTTTTAACAGCTGTCCTTGTTGCTGTATTCTGATTGCTGGTAGATGCAGTATAACAAATGAATGTTGCTTTAAGATTAAAAGTCCCTCAGTCCAAATACATTGAGGACAAGCAAGTATCAACTTTACTGCTTTTCAGAACGATGGCTTGGTCCTCTGAAATCCCTGTGAGGAATGAAAGGTTCTGGCTATCAGTAAATGTTGTTTGGTGTTTTATACTGGAGACAAATATTTTCTGTGGGAGGGTTACATGAGCAGTCTTGACTCTGGACCTTGTATATTAACTGCTTGTTAATGGGCAGTATTATTTTTTTACCCTCATGTATTATAAATGTGCATCAGTCAGTGAGTGGAAAAAGGTGTGTAAAAACAAGTAAGCAGGATACTCCATAGTTGTTCCAGGTGTGACATTTTGTCCAAATCAATTCTACTCCAATTTAGGTCAGCAGTAAACTTTGCATTATCTTCCTTATGAGCAGGAATTGGCATTACTGTTTGGTTCTGCGCCGCCTCCCCCCCACCCCCCCGTTAAATACTGAGTGAGTTTGTTTGTTTTTCCCCTGATGATCCTCCGGATGACCCATTTTCCTCTCTCTGAAACTTGTCCTCCATGTCGCAAGTACCTAGTGAGGAGGACTGCACACACCTCTGTCTGTAGCCTATACACAAAGTTCCTTCAGTGGCTGGGGAAAGGGATGTCACTAGGGTGACCAGATTAGATGAAGAAAATATTGGGACACATAAGAGGTCTGCCGACAAAGCAAAAACAAACCCCAGTGCTGCTGGTGGAGCGAAATATCAGGACAAATTATGTCCTGACCGAAGATCAGTTGGGATGCAGGACAACCACCCAAATATCAGGATGGTCCCGATTTTATCAGGATGTCCGGTCACCCTAGTCACTAAAGACACATGCCAATTCCATAATGCACTGAGCAAAATCCTTTTACCACCACCTCACTTTAGAACACCCTGGGAAACTAGAGATCTTGTATGGTACCCACACACAGACTTCCAGCGTTGCACTGTAGCAAAACCACTGGAGTTGGTTGGTTTTATATGTGGACAGTGCATGATTACTAACTAATTTAATTAGTATACTTTTATTGAATGAATTGCCAACGAGTGACACAGAGCTTAGCAACTGAAGTAAAGAAACCAGTGTGTGTTTGTTTTAGAGTGAGGACGTATTGAAATCTGGTTGCTGCAATTATTAGACTGATAGTGGAAGAAGCTGCCTCATCTGAAGATTCTGAACCTGACTATGACAAAGTAAAATAGTCACAACTTTGTAACCCACTCACACGTCGGTAAAATAGTATGCTTAGGGGGTGCGCATACTTAATTTCTTAAGTGACTTACCTTGCATACCTAATTTTTTGGGGGGGCAGGGAGGAGGGGGATGGTGATGGTATCTTTAAAGACCAGGCAAACACATCTTATCCATTTGGTCAGATTTAGTTAGTAATTATTCTGTGTTGCCTCCTGCTTCTCCCTCTTGCCCCCCCCCCCATGAACAATTCAGTAAGAAAATTGCTGGAACATCACTAAGATGGGGGCTTATCTTAGTCTTGCTGCAGACAATACAATTTACCATGTACTTCAATGGGAGTAGGATTGGATGCTCAGTATCTTTGGTATATATTAATATATTAATATCTCAGGAAAGGTTCTAGGTAGGGGCAACATGAGTACAAACACGATCTGGGGATATAAAGAAGTTTGAGTTATGAGTTTACAAACTCTAGACCATGTTAAAGGAGTCTGAAATTCTGCACTCTCACAAAAAAAAAATGTGCAGGCTCACTCATTTCCATGCACAGAAACCTACAAATAGACCGTTATGGGCATCTGTCCCCAAAGAACACATGTATTTACCCCCATGTGTGGGGCTACAGAGGAGCAGGGAGTGTGTGTGTGTGTGTGTGTGTGTGTGTGTGTGTGTGTGTCCCAGACGCCACATTTGTCTTTCCCATTGCTCTCCTTTGGCTGCCCATTCTCTTCCTTCTTTCCGGTCATGAACCCCAGATGCATAGAGGATACTGTGCAGGGTCTGGTGGAGGGGAGATGGTGATTGAACCTCTCTTCTACTTTCCATTCATGGTGGCTTGCTACCTAGGTTGACTGTCAACCGAGCTTCACTGAAGCAATGTACTCCTCCTGGCAGCTCATCAAACACCATTCTGGCTGAGTACAACTGAGGGACTTCACAGTGGAAACTGGAGGGTGGTGGGGAGACGATTGATACTCTAACATGGAAAGGATGCTTCAGCCCTGCAGATGCAGGGACCTCTGTGTTGAGGAATGGGCCTTCTGTGCCTGTAGGCCCTGCTCTTCTCTCTGCCAGCACAGCAGTGGGTTGCCAGTGGATGCTACCTCTTAACCTTTGCTGTGCTCTCTTTCCTTGAGGAGGAGGAGGAGAACAGAGGTTTGCAACCAGATCCTGTTTCTATCAGCATTAAATTCCATCTCAGAGCCAGTGTTAATTCTGCCAAACTGGTAATCCTAGGGCATGTGCATAGGGCAGGCTGGGAAGCACCGTCTGCAAGCTGTGCAACCTCATCACCACAGGCTCCTAGGAAAAAAAGGAGCATGCCACTGGGGCATCATTTCTTCCACTTGCCCTGCATCTTGCTGCTGGGCATTTGTCCCATTATTTATTTTTATTTGTCCCTCTCTGGAGTACATGGTGTAAGTCAGCTCTTCTCAAACTATGGGTCAGGATCCCATTTTGATGGGGTCACCAGGGCTAGCTTAGACTTGCTGGGGCTCAGGGCCCAAGCTAAAGTCTGAGGGATTCAGCCCTGGGCAAGGTTCAGGTTACAGGCCCCCTGGCTGGGGCTGAAGTCCTGGGGCTTTGGTTTTGACCCCTTCCCCACCTGGGTTGGTGGGGTTTTGGCTTTGGCCTCCCCACACGGGGTGATGGGACTCAGGCGGGCTCAGGCTTTGGTCCTCCCTCCTGGGGTCGTGTAGTAATTTGTGTTGTCAAAGGGGGTCGCAGTGTAATGAAGTTTGAAAACCCCTGGTGTAAGTACTAATTGCCTGGGACACATTGTAATGTGTATTAATTTTGTAGTATGTAATCACAATAAACTTTGTTGTGGAGCACGTAGAGCTGCTACACACAAACCACTGAGCACCACATGCTGTCTACTCCTCCACCTGAAAGCACGTTTTACCATGACCACAGCTATGGTACAATACACATAGCAACCCCACCTCTACCCCCTTTTTGCCCTTCTGCATATGCCCCTTTACCAGATTATATTTTCCCCCAACACGAGTCATGGATACTTGGTGCAGTGGTTAACTGTGTTGAGAGACTGAAGTTTACAAAAGGGTTGTGCACAGAAATGTAGTTCTTTAAGTGATACTAAAAGTATGCACAATTTAACTCAACTGCTGTCAGTCTTTCCTGTGTGAAAGTGAGAGTTGGACATTTAAATGACACAAGAGTTGATCAGATGTAGCACTTCAGCACCATAGGGCAGATGTGCAGTTTCAGCTTTTGACAACACCCAAATGTTTGGAAATTGATCCTTTTTTTTGCAACCTGTATCCTTTTCTTCATCACATCTGTCTGATGCTATTGTCCTCCCTAAATAGGGGAACCTGTTCACTTGTTCCACCACTTGATGGTCAAGGTATAAGTAGTGCCTACTTTGAGTGTCACTGTGTTGACTTTTGTCTTCCTAATGTTGATGTTGTCCACAGCAACAAGCCTGGTCTGAAGTTCTTCCCTAGTCAATGTGATGTAAACTAGGTCATTGGCATATGTTATATTCTTGATATGTATGCCCTGACTGGTGTCTTTAAACCCTCCTTTATTATACCTTCTACATATATATTAAATAGTTGCAGAGAGAGAATGCAATCTTGATGTACACTTTTCTTGATGCTGCAATACTCATACTTCACACTGCTGCTTTTGTCCCTAGTCCAGTCTTACGGTATATCTTAAGTCAATATTACATATTCTTGAAGAATGTATTGTTGTGTTAGATTTTTTTTTTTCATAACTTACAAAGCGCACACAGAATTCTCTTTCCACTTGTATCGCATGCTTGCATAAGATCCTCAGGGTAAAGATTTCCTCCCTCATGCCTACTTCTGGGTGGAAACCAAGCTGACTTCAGCTAAATCTTGTCTCAAGATGTTGATGTATCTGAGTGCCAACAATTTTCAACAAAACTTTGTGTGGGGCTTATTAGGCTTATAGCTTTGATGTCAGTCACATTCTCTAGCAATAATATTTTTTACTCTACAAAAGGTTAACATTCTGTGTGTGTGTATTCAATTAAAAAGTTTTAGCTAATAAGTGGTGTGTGTTTTGGTTTTTTTTAATTGTCATTCAGGAGTTAGAGGCAGGGCTCATAATTCAAGGGGTACGTCTACACTACGAAATTAGGTTGATTTAATAGAAGTCTATTCATTTTTTTTAGAAATCAATTTGATAGTTGATTTGTGTGTCCCTGCTAAACGCATTAAGTCGGCAGTGTGCATCCACAGTACTGAGGCTAGCGTCGACTTTCGGAGCACTGCACTGTGGTAGCTATCCCACAGTTCCCGCAGTCTCTGCTGCCCACTGGAATTCTGGGTTGAGCTCCTAATGCCTGATGGGGCAAAAACATTGTCACGGGTGGTTCTGGGTACATGTCATCAGGCCCCCCTCCCTCCTTGAAACAACGGCAAAAAATCGTTTCTCGCCTCTTTTCCTGGGTTACCTGTGCAGACGACATACCACAGCAAGCATGGAGCCCGCTCAGCTCACTGTCACTGTGTCTCCTGGGTGCTGCTGGCAGACGCGGTACTGCAGTGCTACACAGCAGCATCCCCTTGTCTTGCCTTGTGGATGGCAGATGGTGCAATACGACTGCTAGCCGTCGTCGTCGTCCCATGGGTGCTCCTGGCCGACCTCGGTTAGGTTGGTTGGAGGCGCCTGGGCACACATGGGTGCTCCTGGCCGACCTCAGTGACGTCAGTTGGGGGTGCCTGGACAAAAACAGGAATGACTCCAGGTCATTCTCTTTAAGTTTTTTGTCTAATTGAGATTCAGTCCTGCCTGGAATATCATGCCAGCTGGAGGCTTCTGCTCTCCCAGTCAGCAGCACCGGCAGTCACACCTACCCCTTGCTCCCATGGCTCATGAAGCCTGGACAGCAGTTCAGCTATAGGCTGAGCAACTGCATAATGGTGGTAGAATGTGCCTTTGGACGTTTAAAAGGTTGCTGGCGCAGTTTACTGACTCAGTTAGACCTCAGCGAAACCAATATTCCCATTGTTATTACTGCTTGCTGTGTGCTCCACACTACCTGTGAGAGTAAGAGGAAGACATTTATGGTGGGATGGGAGGTTGAGGCAAATTGCCTGGCCAATGATTAGGCGCAGCCAGACACCAGGGCGGTTAGAAGAGCACAGCAGGGCGTGCTGTGCATCAGAGAAACTTTGAAAACCAGTTTCATGAACGGCCAGGCTACGGTGTGAAAGTTCTGTTTTGTTTCTCCTTGATGAAAACCCACCCCCTTGGTTCACTCTACTTCGGCTGGCTTACAGGGCTCTCCCCTCCCCCCTTTATCTCTGCTTGCAGAGGCAATAAAGTCATTGTTTCAAATTCATGCATTCTTCATTAATTCATCACACAAATGGGGAGATGGTAGCCCCGGAGGGGTGGGGGAGAAGGGAAGCCGAGGGGTGGGGTAGTTGTAGGCGCACCCCCTAGAATGGCATGCAGCTCACCATAGAAACATTATGTCTGGGACTCTAACCCGGAGCGGCCGTTTGCCTCTCTGGTTCTTTGGTAGGCTTCATGCAGCACTGCTGCAGGTCCCTGTTATAACCTCTGTCCTTCATGCCCTTGGAGATTTTTTTTTTTCCAAATATTCCAACACTTCGTCTTTTGGAACGGAGTTCGGATAGCACAGATTCGTCTCCCTATACAGTGATCAGACGCGCTACCTCTCATTTGGTCCATGCTGGAGTTCTTTTGCGATTCTTGGACTCCATGGTCACCTGTGCTGATCAGCGTGCTACACTGGCCAAACAGAAAATTAAATTCAAAAGTTCCCGGGGCTTTTCCTGTCTACCTGGCCAGTGCATCTGAGTTGAGAGTGCTGTCCAGAGCAGTTACAATGGAGCACTCTGGGATAGCTCCCAGAGGCCAATACTGTCAAATTTCATCCACACTGCCCCAAATTCGACCCAGCAGGGTCTATTTCAGCGCTAATCTCCTCATCAGGGAGGAGTACAGAAATCTATTTTAAGAGCCCTTTAAGTTGACAAAAATGGCTTTGTTGTATGGACGGGTACAGGGTTAAATAGATCTAATGCTGCTAAATTTGACCTAAGCTCGTTGTGTTGACCAGGGCAAAGTTAGCATCCCTAGGGCCTCTAGTTAAGGCTGCTGTTAAGGTCCTCACTGCTGTAGGATAACATGATGAAAAGCATAGCTCCTGACAGAAGATTTTGTGTGTGCACAGCCTGCATCCATCATGCTTGCTTAAGCCCAGCCTGCATCAATTATACCATCAATCAGGTTTGTATGCACAGCACATAAACTTCTATTCTAATGTGAATCACAGCTAAAAATGACCCCAAAGCCTGTGTGTCTGCCTGTCAATCTCTTTATTTATAATAATACCAACCTACCTGTTGCAACAGGCCTAGTCAGGTCCCTCTTTTTCTATTCAGTGTTGTGTAAAGAAACAATCCTTTCTGTAAAACATTGGTCAACACTGGAAAAGGAGGACTGCCAAAGACAAACTTCAGCCAGAATGCAAGTACAACCTTTCAAAAACTTTATGAAAAGGGCAGGGAGGGACCCACACAGAAAATTCAAAGGGTGTGATAGCTAACTGTGTGTGAAATTTCACACTGGCCACCTACTTTTGAGAAATAAAATGGACATAACATTGCTGGTAAGCGTAAGACTACAACACTAACTATGGAGTCACTGATAGACACCTCCGTAATATGGCTTAAAAAGCAAAACAAGTCTACCAGCCATATGTTAACTTTGGCGCAATATGTACTGTGATTAAAATATATCACAGTGCCGTATGTATCAAGTTTAAGTTCCTCATTCCAGCCTTCAAGGCTCTACACAACTCCACCCTCTACATATCTTCCCCAACTCCCTAAACTTAGCTCAGTTCTTCGTACTGACACCTTCCTTTCTCTCCTTGGGCCACCATGGTTTTGTGCTTGCTTTTATGCTGTCCCATATGCTTGGAAATAGCCCTCCAAGTAGAGTTCACAAAGGCTTCGCCTCTCCTTTTTTAAAAAATGGATGCATTCCAGCCAGAAACACCACACCCTGCTCCATGTGTGCTCTGTATTGCACCCCTCTGGTGCCATTAGTCAGATCTTTGGAGCAGGCTTATTTGTTCAGCACACTTTACCCATTATACACTGCTCTGTACACCTAAACCACTATATAAACAATGGAAATAAACAGGGTACAAGCCCTGGTGGAGAGAGTCATTTCATGAAGGTCTGCTTTTGAGCTCTTGCTTTGCGGGGTATGCGTGTGTGTATGTATATAATATAGCCCATTGTGCAAGTGTTTGATTATACCATTTCTCATCTGAGTTTCGGCCTTGGGACTCTTCTAGCTTACACCAAGAGCAGGGCAGAGCTCTGTGCGGTGCCAGAATACAGTAGAACCTCAGTTATGAACACCTTGGGAATGGTGATTTGTTCGTAACTCTGAACAAAATACTATGTCCGTTTTTTCAAAAGCTTACAACTGAACATTGCCTTAATACGGTGTTGAAACTTTACTATGCAGTGCTGCTTTCTTTTTTTCTTCAGTAGTTTACATTTAATACAATACAGTATTGTGTTCGCTTTTTAATTTTTTTGTGTCGCTGCTGCCATAGGTGCCAACTCCTGTGGGTGCTCCAGGGCTGGAGCACCCACGGGGGGAAAAATTGGTGGATGCTCTGCACCCACCGGCAGCTCCCTGCCCTGCCTTGCCACCCCAGCTCACCTCCGCCTCCTCCCCTGAGCATGCCACCGCATCCTGCTTCTCTCTCCTCCCTCCCAGCACTTGCACTGCTAAACAGCTGTTTCGCATGGCAAGCCTGGGAGGGGAAGGGGAGGGGAGGAACGTGGCACGCTTGAGGGAGGAGGTGGGGCCGGGGTGGGGATTTGGGGGGGGGGGATCCAATAGGGGCAGAGTTGGGGCCGGGGGTGTGTGTGCCTGAGTACCCACTGGCACCAAAAAAAAGTTAGTGCCCATGTCTGCTGCTGTTTGTGTACTTTTGGTTCCAAATGAGATGTCAGTTTGTAACGCTGATGTTCTACTGTATGTCCAATGCAAAGGCTGCATAAAGTCTATTTTCCTCTTTGTCCCCATCTCTGCAGAAATGGCATAACTGAAAATCAAGCTTAGAGAATGGGAGTGAGTGGTACTGGGCCAACAACATACGCGGTGTGATGGGTGTAGCTGGTCTTATACACCCACTCTCTCTCCTCCTCCCTTCCCATCCAGGAAAAGAGCAGTGAAGGTGGGTCCTCCAGGGCTGCCTAGAAAGCTGCATAGAAGTAGCCAATCAGAGCCCAGCAGGATCAGATAAAAGGAGCTGCAGGGCCTTAGCATGTCAGGTCCTTGCTGGGACCAGAGAGTTGAGGAAGAGAGCTTCATTCTGGCCAAAGGAGCTTGATGGGCGTCACTTATTGGAGCTGGGGGAGACAGGACCTGAAACTCTAAGTGTGGTCTAGTGAGTACAGCAGCTTTTGTGATCCATCTGATCCAGAGAGGCTGAAATAGCACTTTGCCATCTTTTATAATGCAATCTGCAAAGAATCATCCCACTCCCTACTAATCAGCACAGGACAGGCAGTGAGTGCAGAAGGCAGTGGGTGGAAGCAGTGGGAGAGTGGGCCTAACATCACAAAATGGAGATGTCTTGGGTCTCTCCATGGTAACCCAGGGAGTTTGCCATGCAATAAATAAGTATTGCTCTGTGTTTTTATTTTGCATTACATTTAATAGTACCCCAAGGCAATGCAGAGCATACTGATGCAACCACGTTTTAGATGAGGGAACCCAGGCAGAGAATATACTTAGCACACTGTGTGGTGAGGGGAAACTGTCAAAATTCCATTCATGGTAAGAATACCCTTATCATGATGTCTGTATTTTTCCTGTGTGTGTCACAGAAAGAAGACAATGGAATGTACCATCATAAAGTCCTCAGATGAATCCTGACCCACTGAAATCAAGGAAAGCTTTGCCATTGACTTCACTGGGGCCAAGATTTCACCCCGGCAATTTCTTTTATAAGTTATTTGCAACATGCAGTGGCTGACTCTAAACACAGACAATGCCTTGTGAAAACTCAGGATTCCCAGTTGTCAGGGCATGTGACCAGGACCGTCGCTAGGGTTTCTCGCGCCCGAGGTGCACAGCCATTTCGCCGCCCCCCGCGCTGATCCCACAGCTCCGGTGAAGCTGCCGCAGTCATGCCTGCGGAGGGTCCATTGGTCCATGGCTCTGATGGAGCTGCCGCAGGCATGCCTGCGTGCGGTCCACCGACGCTCCGCAGGCATGACTGCGGCAGCTCCACCGGAGACACAGACCCTCCGCAGGCATGCCTGCAGCAGGTCAACCGGAGCCGCCTGGCAAAATACCGCCCCCCGAATAATCCTGGCGCCGTAGGCGATTGCCTAGGCTGCCTAAATGGTAGCGCCCGCCCTGCCTGTGACAGAGGAGTAAAGAGATGGTTGGAAGCCCAAACTAGGTTGAGCCAAGTCATTCTGCTGCAGACCCTCAAGGCTGAAGTCTCAGTCAATATGTATGTCTGATAGCTGACACTGGGGATTGAATAGAGGATTTCTAATGCTAAACGCATGAGTTTCTACAGCTGAAGCTAAACCTCCAGGCTTTGTAGCTGGGTCCTGCAACAGACTCAGTCTGTGAATTGGGCACAGAAGGGAACATGTGAAATGCCATGCGTTACACATATTCACATTGACTGATTGGTAACCAGGGAGGCAACTTATACAAGCTCCAAAATGGCTGAAACAGCACCATGCTAATACACCTGCAAAGTGTGTAGCAGAGAGTGCTACACTCTACTTTATCACCATTCAGGCATTTCTGTTTACACAGATGCATTCCCCCTGTTCCTGGACTGCTCTCCTGAGCAGTTCACAGAGCAATCCACCTCCCTTTCCTCTGCAAGGGCTGGGGTAGCCAGGCTGCAAGTAGATGAGTGTTTCCCTAACTCTACAAGATGGTACTTTTTTCCTGTTATGTGCAGGACTTGAGGTGTCCTGGTCCCTGCTTCTATCCCCATCTCTGCCATTGGCTTGATCTATGAACTTCTCTGTTGCTCTGTGTCATGGAGGTGGCAGTATTTCACAGGCTCATGTTATAAAGAATCTTGAGCGCCTCCAATAGAAGGCGCTAAAAGCGTGAAGTATTATTCATCTATACTTTAGCAGAGCAGGTTTTGCATACACACTTTTTGAGGGGGAGCAGGGGAGGTTGTGGTTCTCTAATTCTAAGAAGATCCTTGTTTTAATTCAGTGTAGTCCCTCACACACAAGACCCTGATGGTTGCCCCTGCCCTTCCAGCTGAGGCTTGAATGAGACTAGCAAACCTGTTAATGCCACTCCTGACTCAGCAGGATAAATGACTGGAGGCAGTACTGTAGTTATGCTGACTACACAGAATTTTCTGCTTCTGGGATTGAATTCCTTTATTCATTATCCAGTGACATCGTATTGTTATACAATTATAGGAACTACGCCCAATCCTACCTGCATCTGCTATTATTGTCTGGTCTTTTAGCTACATGTTAACAATCACTTTGGGTGACCAGATGTCCCAATTTTATAGGGACAGTCCCAATATTTGGGGCTTTGTCTTATGTAAACACCTATTACCCCCCACCCCGTCCCAATTTTTCACACTTGCTGTCTGGTCACCCTGCAATCACTTCTCCTGTAGCAGGGAAGGAAAAAATGGTGGTGTTCAAATGTGGAATTTACTGTTTGGCTCCTGCTAGTTATGGTGCAAATCCCCACAGCTTTAATCCTGACTTGTTCCAGAAGGATCTGGTCTAGCTCACTCCTCGCTCTAAGCAGAAACATATTAACTTCACAGGGTGACTATGATGTGAAACATTGTGCTAAGGCCACCAATTAGTGTAGAGAACAGATGGAATTCATCTGTATGTTCAGATATGACATACTAAGCCAGAGGTTCTCAAACTTGGGGTTGGGACCCCTCAGGGAGTTGCAAGGTTATTACATAGGGGGTCGTGAGCTGTCAGCCTCCACCCCAAAGCCCGCTTTGCCTCCAGTATTTATAAGGGTGTTAAATATATTTAAAAGTGTTTTTAATTTATAAGGGGGGTCGTGCTCAGAGGCTTTCTGTGTGAAAGGGGTCATCAGTACAAAAGTTTAAGAACTACTGTATTAAGCCCTACAGATTTGTTTTGGCACTTTTATATCTCTTTTCTGAACTGAAAAAAGTGAGTATTTTTAATTAAGGAATAAAGTGGATACTGTCCTGATAAAAGACATAGCTAGGGAAGGTCATTTAATATGGAACAATAATGGATACTTTGCAAGAATTACTTCTTATTAGAGACTTTTGAAAGACAAGAATTAAATTAATAGTTGTGTGTCACTTTCATTAGTGCTTTTGACAGTTGGTATTCTTTTTCTTTCAGGGCAACATGGTTGCTAGGGCTTTTATAGTGAATAACTCTTTTTGTGTTCAGTTCAAGGCTGAGTATAATTACTTTATAATTTTGGCTCACGAGGCCTTTTTAGACAGTTCTTCCAGGGGGGAAAAAAGAGCTCATCAGCTGCAAACTACTCTCATTCAGCTGCCCTTCAGAGGGATGTCACTGCAAAGGGTGCTCTTTGTCTTTCCTCATCACTTGCACATGGTGTATTTTTCAGGATCCAGCTACTGTCCAGCACAGTGAATGGATGTGGGCTTGACGTCGTTAAAAGCTGGCATTCATTGGTTCTGACAAGTGAAGTCCCCAGTCAAGGTACATGTCTCGTTTAACAGCATAATAATCCATGTAATAATAATCATGGAAAGGAAGACCCTGGGCATACTGTGCAGGTTGTTAAAGCTGTTACCCCCATGAATCATAAGGATGATCAAACAAACTTACTCCCGCATGTCAACATAGTTACTCTTGCATGTCATTCCAGTAAACTTCCTCAAATTAATTACTTCACCTTTCTATGGCACCTGTGATCTAAGGAGCTCAAAACATTTTAAAAACACTAAGCCCTACAGTCTGGGAGATATACAAGTACAATTGTACCCAAATAGTTTTATGCCTACACAGTTGTGTAATTTGAGGCACAGAGAGGTTAAGTGACTTGCCTGTGGTGGGTCAGTACCAGAGCCAACAATAACATCCAGGAGGCGGACTCTGTCTTGCACTAATCAGTAGGCTAAATTGTCTCACCAAATGTCTTCTGATTTTTACTTCTTTTTTTTTTCCCCCTTAGGCTATTTTTATATGATAGTTAAATCCTACGTCTGTCTACCTGGCACATTCCACTCTCCTTACTATTTAACTCCTTCCAGGAATACAGTTAAATATGTCCTGTGCACCTTGCTTTGTTGCTTGACTGCTGGTTTCAATTTGATACTGCAGACATTTGTCCTTACTAATTATATATGTGTGCAAAGTGACAGAAAATCTGAACATTTAAAAAAAGTTGGTTTTGTGGAAGCTCTGAGAGTGTACCCTTGAAATGTGATTGCTGACTAACTGGTTATGATCAGTATCTTTATCTGTTTAAAAGCTGGCTCTTAGAATTCCAGGCTTCCTTTATTTAAGGTCTGGAAAGGGTTTCTCTCTTGTTTAACAATGTTGTTTAAGCTGTGCCTCTAACCTGGGATGCATCACTTATGTATGGTCTCCATGGCAACTATGCACTGGTATGGGAATTCCTTTTATGGCTGATTTCCGAATCCAGGATGGCATGAACTGGAGACTGCAGACTGTTACCTAGCAACCTGTTTCTATGCTGTGGTAACTAGGAAATGCAGCCAGTGCAAAGTGTTTTTTAATAGAGCCTCTCATCATGGTCATATGTTCCATTCTGTCAACTTTGTCTTTTTTAGTATTAAATAATTAGTATGTGATAACACTGCAGAAAGCCTGCTGTTTGGCTTTTATTGTCTCTGCCTCTTCTCATGATCGTTTGGTGCAGTCAGGAAAGGAAAGCAGATACAACAGTCCATATATTTAAAAAAAATGAGAATGTTCTATTCACCCTGTGATGCCTACCCATAATTAAAATGATGCCATCTGCACAGTGTGAAAAGAAACTCATGGTTGGCTTCTCAGGTTTGCAGCTGATCACACTTGGTGTTTCAGGGTAAGCCTTCTGAGATGCAGGTGTCCACACCCATTTAACTGACTTGCCTAATTCCTGCTCTGGTCCTGACTCCCTCTGTGGTCTTATTCTCCCTCAAGTATCAGAGGGGTAGTCATGTTTAGTCTGGATCTGTAAAAGCAGCAGAGAGTCCTATGGCACCTTATAGACTAACAGACATATTGGAGCATGAGCTTTCATGGGTGAATACCCACTTCGTTGGATTCATTCTCCCTCAGTTTACTCGCCTTTACAGCAGAAATTAGTTTAACCTTTCCTACAAAGTGGGGGACATACGTTAATCCTAGTAAACAATTTTGAAGGCATATGCTGGAATAAAAACATTGTTTTTACTAAATTTTTATACTACAGTCATGTTATCATAATAAGTGCTGTACAAATACATACAAAGATGTAGTCCATCTCTCTGAGAGCTTACAATCAATGACCTTGATTCAGGGAAACAATATCTACTCAGGAATTTGGGATTAATTTTAAGCAAACGAGTACTCCACTGAAGCTCACAGTGCTTAACATTAACTTTGCTGCATCAGACCCTTGTAGGTAGAAGCCAGTGAGTTGAGGCAACAGGATGTAGTTAGGGGGCCATTCATGCAGATATCTCTAGTATATCCCCTGTGGGTTAAGGAGGTAGTCTGTGGGTTAAGGAGGTAGAAGCCCAGCTACTTTGGAGTGTGGAGAAGTGTCGTACACAACATACTGTCATACATAGAGGCATAAGCAGGACATTTTGAGTAGGAACTTGTCAGACTGACTCTGCTTGAAAATTTTTAGTGAATTTTCTCATCCTTTTAGAGAGTCTGAAATCAACAGTAGAAGAGGTAACAGCCTGCCAGCGTCTCTTCTTGAGCCAAGCCCAAACATCAGCAAGAGAGCTGACTGCATGCTGTGCTTATCCTCCTTTCTACATGGAATAATATGTTCCTTCTCATTACGTGCACCCCCGACACAACACGAGAGAGAAGGACCAATAAATGTTTCGTGACTCAGTACATCACAGGAGTGAGAAAACAGATGCTTAGCAGGAAGTGAGGTTTTTTTTGTTGTTTTGTTTTTTTGAAAGAGAACCTATAAAACAAAACATAAGGAGAGAGGGCTCAGTTAGGCTCCTTGCAAGGCTGAGCCACACTGGAGAGCTGAAAAGGACTCTCTGTTCCAGAGTATCACTAGAGGCATTGCGCCTTTCAAAGGCATAATGCCTTGTGGCTCATGAGAGGAGCGAGTTGGCAAGCTGTCATTTCTACATCTGTCCACAAACTGTATCTAGCATTCTCCCAGATGTAGAGGGAGAAAGGGGGACCCAGGCCTCTAACTTCCTCTGGATTTGCCCCTTTCTGGGGCTGTTAGCACTATTCATAGCCAGCCCCACCCCTATCGTGCATTCCAATATCTGTCTCCAGCACTGGTGTGCGGGAAAGAGCACCTGGCATTCACCCCCAGTACATGTGTGAAGAGGTAGGAACACAGTTTATTTCAAGCCATTTGAGGAGACTCAATATTTATTCAGTTGAGTCTTTAAGCATGGTGTGCTGTCACAAGGTCCCCTTGTTGTGGTTGGCGCCTCCTCCTGGCTGCTCTTGGGAATAGTTCTCTTCCAGGTCTGATTCTCCCCTGTTGTCCTCTCTTGCTCTAGGAGCTGCAGCTTTCTTTTCGTGATTCAGCTCTCACCAAGTTCTTATGTGGTTTCATCTTCTGAGATATGGAGTCTCAATGGACCTGCTGTCCGGGCAGTGCCATTCTGTCAATGGCTGGTAGGGGAACCCAGGCCTGGCCATAACTCCAGGTTCCAACCCAGAGACCTCACAAGTCACAAAGTCTACTCAGTCCCCAGCCTTGCTGCTCTCTCCCTGGGCTGCTTTCTACTCTGTCTCCCACAGACGTTCTTCTCCATCCTTCACTCTTCTGGGTACACCCTTCCCTGAGGGACCAGCTCTCTGGGATCCTTCCTTCCTTCCTTCCCTAATGCACAGATGGTGGCTGTAGATGTCCTTACCGCAGTTATTTCTGTTGCCAGCTTCCTGGCTTTATTTTTTTTCCACTGGCCCTCAGCAAATTCACTTGCCCATTCACATTTTAAAACAAGCTATGGCTGTGACAAATCTGAGCGCTTATTAGGTCTGACCTCTGCTTCAGGAGGGGCAGGAGCCTTTCTCCTTTGGCCCTCTGAAGCTCATCAGGCAGTAGAGAGGTAGCCATTCTTTCCCTAGCTCTCTATGGACTGCTAGAGAGCAGGATTAAATATTCTGGCTAGTAACAGGTTAGAGGCTTTGTCAAGAGTTGCTCTTTACATCACTAATACCTTTCACCTAAGTATCTGAGAGCACACTACACACAACTAATTAAGCTTTAGCCCTTCCCTTCCCTGTGAGGCAGGTATTATGCCCATTTTCCCAATGAAGAAAACGAGGCATAGAAAAGTCCAGTGATGCACACAGTCAGTGACAGATCCAGAAATAGAACCCAGAATTCCTAACTTCCTGTCTGCCTCCCTCTAATGTATTTTCCTATGTTGATTTCCAAAATGCACGGGAAACATATTGAGCATGGTGATAAAAATTTGGGACAGACAAGATGTTTGCTATGAGTCAACAACTCTCATTTTCAAAGAAACATAGGATTTGCTATTGGGGCCATCTATCCTGGTATGCTGTAGAATAAGATTGGGGGACAAAAACATGCATCTGCTCTGTTGTATAATGTACATGGATAAAATTCTTCCTGACCCTCTCAGTAATAATCTTGTATTTATAAAGCAGAGATTCATTTATACACGTTGGGCTGAACAGCTACAAATATTTTTGGTCATGAGGTTTTCTGTTCCCTTTTGAAATCAAGAGTGTTTGTTTGGTTTTTGTTTTTGTTTTTTTTTCCCTTTAAGAGTCCAGTTCGCAGACAGCAATACTGTGAACTGGAGAGTTTTGTTAAGGAGCTTGTCCCATATCCAGCTTTCCAAAACACAGGAGGTGAATTCCTGGCCTCTGCCATTGACTTCAGTGGGAACAGGAGGGATTTTGCTCATAAATCTTACCTTGGTACTGAAGCCTGAGGATTCATTTGGATACATAATCACCAATGGTGTAACTTGACAGCTCTCTAGACTTCAGTGGGGGTACACTGGTTTATACCAGCTGAGAATCTGACCCTTCATGTCTTACACTATTTTTTATTTTTTTTTTTAAAGAACATGTCACATCGGTCCACAGTGATATTTAGCAATACCAATCCTTGTAGAAATAACAAACTTTACATCAACACTAATTTTACTTCACATAGTTGTATGTCATCATTAGCATAAGATGACATTAACAAATGGCCCATATGCTTTTGTTTAATATTTTCTGTGATGCTGTGCTATGAATTTGCAGTGTCCTTTGGGAATGCTTATTGTCAACTCGTGTTGTCAAAATACTTCTATTTATTTAGTGATTTTTTTAAGTTGTGAAAATGGATCTTGTTCTTCGTTACTATGCAGACTTCATTGCCTTAGAAATAACTGACCATAGTTATCTTCACTGGGTGTCTATATCCCAACCTTAATTGAAGCAAACATGATTCTACAGATCTCTTCATGGAGGCCTTCATACAATTTCAGTCCAGTAAATATGCTGTCAACTGTAACTTGTTCTTTTAGTCTTTTGCAGTGGTTGTTAGGTGAGGGGCTAACATTTCAGAAGATAACAATTTTCTATTTATCCACAGTCCAGATACTGGCTCAGTGGATATTTACTGCTCATGAATGACCATTCCTGTCAGACCAACCTAAAGTCTATCCTTTTCTGTACTTTCAGGAGGATTCTGCCTATATTACGTTTTACAGATGTTTTAAAAAAAAATAGTGTGGCAGTGAATTAAAGGATAAATTCAAATTCTTAGGTTGCATTTTAAATATGTGATCACAGTAAGCTAGGGATTCAGCCTTCAAGTACTAACATGACAGATGGCTGCATCTTGATTATGCTATCCTGCCGTCTATTTTAGTCCTATTGGATCAGATGAAAAACAGTGAGACTAACATTTGTCTTTACATTCTTCAAGAAGATTGTCACTACATAAATTGCATTTTCATGCCTAAATATCCAGCATTGGTTGGATTCTAGGAACAGGAAACAAGACAGCAGATGACAGAAAGTGACTGGGAGACAGACTAACACCACTTTGCTGGTAAAAGTCCATAGTAACTGGGATGAAGCATAAACTGAAGCAATGGACCATTCAGAATGGTGCCATCTGGTTTAATGGTGTGATGAGATATGAAGACCATGCCTGTGCAGTAAGCGTTATCCAATTTAAAAGCAGACACCCTCTTTGTGTGTGATCTGAAGCACTGTCATAGGATGAGATGGAACAAGGTGAATTTGATTCCCAAACTGTGACAACCTTTTGTTACAGCCTAGTTGCAATCTTGTGGCCTGCTGCAATATGCGGAGTGCACTCAACTGCCACTCACAGGATCAGACCCCTGATATTTTATCGCCATATCTGCTCTAATTCCTACATGTGTATGAACAGACAAAGCTTACGTATTCAAACAAATTCTGCGTTGCAATGATCCTCCGGATGTTAGATGCAATGTTATTTATGATTCTCGCTATGTTTACTATAAGAGTTTAATGCTAGGTGAATGAGGCCTAGCATCATTGTATTTACACATCAACTAGTGAAAGAATCCTCAGAGACAAGATTCTGTCCCTCATGCACATGGAGTAGTAAGAGCCAGATTTTCAGAAGCCCTCAGCGCAATCCCTCTACAATCGGGGCCAGATATCAGAGCTCAGCACATCAGGTGCACATTGGGGATTGAGTTATTCTGAAAAACTGTCCCTACGTATCACACTATGAGCTGCTTGGGTGCTGAGCACCTTTGGAAAAATCTGACCCGAATTTACTATGCAAATCATCTCATTCGTTTAAATAGATCTGTGTGCACAATAAGGTGCTCCTCTGTATGAGGAGGGCTGGATTATACCATCCTTGAATTTTGGGAGAAGTCACTCATTTGACTAAGCTAGGTTTACAATCCCTACTCCCTTTGTGTGATTGTCATCCCCCTTTGGGTAAATCTGAATGTAATCCAACATATGTAGGAATCTCTACTTGGAGGAATGCTGATTTAATGAATATTGAGTGAGAGAAACGTGGCAACGCTACATTAAAAGCCAAGACGTACAGGGAGTAAGTGACTGAAAATTAGAGCCCTTCATCTAAGAAAACCAGGACAAATATTTGTGGTGGTTTCATAGAAGATTTCTTTTCTCTGTGGTTTAGACAGGCTTTCCTCAGACAAGAACAAATCACAGGAAGATAAAAATACTCCTAGCTACTCTTCATGTTAGCCCATATTTATACACTGAATGTCAGGCACAGAAAAGATTTATGATCCATTGTTTTTCAAGGATGCTACTTTCTCTACAGATGTTTACAGGTTGTTTTTGGAAAGATTCTCAGGTTACAAACTGCCCACTGAATTTTCTTTTTTTTTTTTTAATTCCAGGTTACTCAATTCACAAATATTACACAAAACTAGGGTTAGTGGCCTGTGTTAGAGAACCCGGTGCTTGAACATCTACATGGATTCTGAATCCTAGGTTAAGAACTGTCTAACCTGGGCTCAGATCTGGGGGTCTGGCATCCACACTGCAGCACACAGACCTGAGTCAAACCAACCATATCTCAGATTCCCTAGCACCCTCCTGAAATGTGATTGCTTTAGCCCTTTGCCCATGGTGCACTGTGGGAAAACTTTACTGCCCACCCTGCATGTTACAGGAAGTTTGAACAGCCGGCCAGTATAGCCTGCCGAACAACAAGGAAGTAATATGACCATCAGCATGTTTAGGCTCAAATTAGGTGAAGGTTTCTAACCATCAGAGGAGTGAAGTTCTGAAACAGCATTCCAAGGGAAGCAGCAGGGGCAAGAAACCTAACTGGCTTCAAGACTGAGCTTAATAAGGTTATGGAGGGGATGGTATGACGGGCTGCCTACAATGGCCTGTGGCCCATCGGCAACTGCCAGTAACAAAAATACCTAATGGAGACAGGTCACTAGGTGGGGAGGTATCTGAGTTACTACTGAGATTTCTTTCCCAGGTATCTGCCTGATGGGTCTTGTCCACATGCTCAGGTTCTAACTTATCGCCATATTTGGGGTTGGGAAGGAATTTCCCCCTAGGTCAGATTAGAAGAGACCCTCGGGGTTGGGGGGGGCCCCGCCTTCCTCTGCAGCATAGGGCATGGGTCACTTGCAAGTTTAAAGTGTAAATGGTTGATTCTCTGTAACTTGAAATCTTTAAACCATGATTTCAGGACTTCAGTAACTCACCCAGAGGTTAGGGAGTGGGTGGGTGAGATTGTGTGGCCTGTAATGTTCAGGAGGTCAGACTAGATGATCATGATGGTCCCTTCTGACCTTTAAAGTCTATTGGTCTTCTGACTGTCACTTGTGCTTCTGCATGTACTTAATGCACAATTAAGCAAGAAAAGAATTGCCTCATTTAAATTTTGTTGTTGTGTTGTTTATTTCCATTTCTGAAGAGAGTTCACAGTTTGAATGATAGCAATCTGAATATTTGTAATAAGATAATTAAGACACTCTATTGTGAAGCCCTTTACTCACCTTAGGCTACTGATGTAAGTATGGCTGTACGACTGGACCATTATAGTGGTAGTGGTAGCAACCGCTAAATTAAGTTGCTTAAGGCTGTTATAAAAATGCCCAACTCTTTATTTGAAGAACTCTAGAGACTCCATTCTTTGGAGCAGGAGCCTGAAATTCAGCAGTGAAATAGTCCTGAGCCCAGTGAAAATCCAGTCAGATTTGTTAAATTATAATTTATTATGAAATTAAAAATCTTTAAAAATTGCCATTTCCCATCTGTTTTGCTCAGCAGTGCTATTGCTGCTAAAATCCCTCATCAGCATTGCATATGCACAGCCGAACCTCTGGACATCCTCATGGCAAATCTCAAAGAGGGATGTGGCCTCTTTGCAAATCGTGTGCCACACAGCTCGAGCTTTACCAAGGAGCTTAAGGTGGTCTGACTGTATAGTCAATTTATGTCCATCACTGGCAATCTTTTTGTGCCACCTGGCTTTTGGTGCCCATGTGATCAACGGCTCCATAGTGGCTTTCCCCTAGTACAGATGCTTTGGAATTTGTTGATCTTCCATTCTTATACTATGTCCATACCAGGAAAGCCACTGAAAACAAAACCAGTGCTGACGGAAGTGGCGGCTGGATTCAGCTCTGAATATCCTTATTTTTGATCTTATCCTGGCACCTGACATGGAACAGCTGACAGAGACAACAAGAATCAAAAATATCAATGCACTGGTCTTCAGTCTTCTCCAGTGTCCACATTTCTTCTATGCAACACAGTTGGTAGAACTGTGGTTCTATAGATCTGCAGCTTCGTAGCAACCTTGAAATCATGATGTCCCCATAGAAGCCGCTGAGGGACCCGAAACATGGTGGCAGCTGCTGCTGTACATGCATCCACATCTTTTGAGCATCCTCCAGCAATGTCTATGACAACACACTCCAAATATTTGACAGCTGCCACTTGCTCCAGTGTCCGGACAGGACAGGTTAATACTGAGCTGATTGTAATCTGGAGCTGGAATCAGTTTGTTTGTTCGGTAATGGCCAGGGACTTAGTTTTATGTGGATTAATAGCTGAACCTCTGTACAGGACACAGGCAAAATATCCTTCTACCCCTCTTGCTTAGGGAAAGAGTACTGGTCTGAAAAGCAGGAGACCATGAGTTCTAGGCTTCTTCTACTGAATGCTATTAATAATTCTGTGCCCATCACAGCTCTTGAAATTAAACAAGGCCTCACACCCTACTGAGAAGTTACACAAGCTAGGAATAGAATACAAACTTCTAATATGGCAGACCCACATCTGTTAGCCACACTGCCTCTTGAAAAGCACCTACAAAATCTTTGTTTGATCCTGCTGTCTGTAAAATGCATATACTATCTACTGGTACTCATCCTACTCAGTTAGCTGGCACACAGAGTAGGACAACCTACTCCTGAGACCTGCTGTTTTTAGTCCTTTCACTCAAGTGGCAGGGGATTGTGCTCAAGGTCCATGGTTCAGTCTAGAGTTGGTCAGAAAATGGGATTATTTTTTCTCTGTGGAAGCTTCCCCTTGAAAAATCCTTTTGATCTTTTCAATTGATCTTTTTTACTATTTTCCATAAATTTTTAAACCAAATTTTTCATTTCATTTTTACTTCAAACATCAGTTTTTTTTTTCTTAATCATCTTCTCTTCCTCCCCCCACTGAAGACAACTGAAAGTAGTATTTTCAGGCTAAGTGTGTGTGGTTGTTTTCTTTTTCTTCCTCCAAAAATGAAATTGTTCCTTTCTCTCTGAAAGTGTTCCAAAGCTTGCAGTGTTCTAAACTTGTAGTGTTTTCCAAATGGCAAAAGTTAGAAAATGGTAAGAAAGGGGAAGTTTTTTTAAAAAAACAACAAAAAACATTTTTCAAATAAAATTTTGAAAAAAAATTGAAAGGTTGAAAAGTTTCCTTGATTTTACCATTTTCCCATGAAAAATGTCAGTTTAAACAAAATCTTCTTAGTTTCTAGCCACATATATAAAATCAGCAAAATTTTTCTTATCCAGCTCTAGTTCAGACTCTGAAGCATGAGACGAATAAGGTGTAAAATTGTAACTTTTTTTTTAAATACACCCTAGGAAATTATATATTTTAAAGGGGAAAATATTTATTAAAGCTGCAAAATTAAGCACTTGAAATCAAGAAATGACAGAATTAAGGTTGCTCATGTAATTGTATTCCCCATATCTGCACACACCCTCTTTTTCTTGGACCTAATTCTCTCTTGCTTGGTATCTTCTGTAGTTATTTACTCTGGTGTAAATGAGTGCAAAATGGTACTGTTCTAAACTGGGAACATTTTACTCAGTCTGCAATAATGCAAATAACGAAGGTGCAGCGGGAACAGAGAACTGGGACCCATGTGTTCTGATTAACACATTTGCCTGCCATTTGTCTGTTTACATGGTTCTGTCAGAGACTCTAGCAGTAGAGCTAAGTTGCGTTCAGTGAAGCCATAGCAGACATGGCTAAATTACTGGTGTTAAGAACCTTTGGCATTTTTACAATAGTGAATGTATTTGTCATGAACACTTAATAAAAATAGCAGCTGGAAGGCCATTTGGAAGCAAGGAGGAAGAGGGACATTAATTACATTTGAGTAAAATTGTTAGCTACAAGGCAAAAATTATATTAGACTGGCAACTCCTACCCTTGAAACTGTCCCAATAACTCCGTCACACTCATCTGTTTGGCTCTTTGTTCCAGAAACTACTGATTTTAATACTGATACTTTCCTGATGGAGTCAATACATGGCTCAGGATAATGAACAGTGAGCTGTTGGCTGATCCCCCAGTAGGCTTATCCTTTATTCTCTGAACAGAGAGTGAAAGCAAAGGGGAGAATACTCATAAAACAATTCATTTTATTATAAACAAACAAACAGTCACAGGAGCTCTTGGTGGCTTTGACAGCTAATTTCAGATTCAAAGGCAAGTTAATTTCCTCCACCTTCACCTCTAGGTGTCACTGCAGTGGATTAAATTAATTGTAGAAAGAATGTAATGGTAAACCAAACAGCTGCTGAATAAACGAGCTCTGTTGAAACCATGCTGGCTGAATAAATACCTATTTAATGGCACCCACAGGAAAATAGTCTTGTCAATACTAGTTATTCTCCAGTATTGTAAATAAGATTTGTCTAACAGTATAATATCAACATCCATCAGATTTTCCTGTAGCTTGTGGATTTTCCTTTTAATAGGAAAGGAACATAATGAGGAAAAAACTGCAAGAGTTGTTTTTAAAAATCTTCATGGTTTTATGCCTGTTAACATGCATAAGTTTTTTGCAATTTAGGGAAAGTGGCCCTAAATTCTAAAGCTTGCTTGTGGGCGGGGGGGAAGGGAACCTAGCTTATAAATAGGTTACATATCCCAGAACACCTACACACTGTACAACAGCTGTATTAAAAGCTAATTAACTAATTAGAACAAATCTACAGCCAGATATTCAAGAAATCTGGCACAGATGGAAACAGCAACGACAGTCAAACTACTCCATTAAGGGCTTGTATTCACTACTAGGGTAAGTTGACCTAAGGGTACATCTTCACTACCCGCCATATCGGCGGGTAGCAATCGATTGCTCAGGGATTGAGATCGCGTCTCATCTAGACGCGATATATCGATCCCTGAACACGCTTATATCGATTCCGTAACTCCAACCCGAATGGAGTTGCGGAATCGACAGGGGGAGCTGCGGACATCGATCCCACGCCGTGAGGACGGTGAGTAATTCGATCTTGGATACTTCGACTTCAGCTACGTTATTCACGTAGCTGAAGTTGCGTATCTAAGATCGATTTTCCCCCGTAGTGTAAACCAGCCCTAAGTTACGCTACTCCAGCTATGTGAATAAGGTAGCTGGAGTCGACATAGCTTAGGTCGATTTACCCTGGTGTCTTCACTGCACTGCATCACCAGAAGACGCTCTCTGGTCGGCTTGCCTTACTCTTCTCGGGGAGCTGGAGTACTGGAGAACGCTCTAGTGTTGATTTAGCAGGTTTTCACTAGACCTGCTAAATTGACACCCGCTGCATTAATTGCAGCAGCGTTGATCTCCCTGGTGGTAGTGAAGACAAGCTATATGTCAAAAAGGACAGTTCCTCACATGATTCTTAGGGCATGTCTATGCTGCCCTGCAGCTTGGACTATGTTAATGTGAACTAAGAACCTGTTAGTTCACACCCACAGTTTCTACGTGGGGGAGTTACAGCAAAGCCCTCTGGTTTGCACTGCTGTTCGTGCCCTTGTAGATCAAACTGCAGGGCAGTGTAGATATGCCCTGTGATTCATAACTTGAAATCCTGACCCTGCTGAAATCAACAGGTGTTTTCCCCATTTATTTCAGTGGGGCCAGGATTTCATACATTTTTTTTTTCAATAGAGCCAGAATAAATTTGAGGATTATCTCTAGCATGTCATGTGACCTCCTGCAAAACACAGGCTATATATATTTCATCTGTGAGACAGACACATAGGGAGAAAAAGATGCAAAAGCGACAGGGAAAAGAGGGTTCTGATGGACTCCCATTTCAGTGGTTACCCAACTTATTTTAACTTTTTCCTATGCTGAGGACAAAGAGAGGGTTATAGTATGCCAGTCTAATTTGGCCAGAGCTGTAAAAGTTCAGGAAAAAAAGTTAACATCCAAATCCTTATTTTTATTTTTAAATTATCACTCTGTTCTTTGCTATAATAAATTATTTTCAAAACTCAGAAGTATATTTTGTTATGACTTTTTTTTACAATGCTTAGCAGTTGTTATTGGCCCACAAACAAGGGAACAGTGTAAAGGGATGGGATTGTATACGTGCGCGTGCAACCTCCCTCTCTCTGTGGCAAATCTTGTGGCTGCGTATTCCTTGTCCAATGCTCAACCTTACGATTTTTTCCAACTATAGCTTGTTGCTGTAGTTTCTCTTCCTAGGTGAGATAATTTTAAAGTAGTTTTCAGTATTAGTGTGTTAATTAGTATTTCTCTATTAGAATGTGGGATGGAATGGTAGAACTTTTACATTTATGCCCTTGTCTATTTATTATAATACTACTTTATTTGTGGACTCCCAAAGAGTGTTTAGAGAATGAGTTACCCAGATATATTTGTTAATGTTTATTTTCTTTGTCATGTATTCATGAAGTTAAATAAATATAAAGGTAGATACTGGTAAGATTTTTTTTTTTTTTTAAGCTTTACAGAAAAACTTTGTCAGCCTTGCAACATTTTGTTGTTGGATGTCCAATGGTTGTCAATCCAAAACACTGGATTATTTTCCTTGAGCTAGGCTTAAACCTTCCTACACAAGAGATTTTGAGGTCAAATATTTTTTCTTCAGCCTCTTGTAATCTTCAGGAGAGAGAGAGAACTTTGTGCTTCATTTAGAGAAGAGACAGAATCTTACAATTTTTTTTGCTGTAAGAATTGTTAAGTCCACACTCCTCTGACAGCTTGCTTTAGATCAAGCAGGCCTGTCTTCTTGCCTGGACTATTGACAGTGGTGGTAGCTCCAGGTCTAGGTGCTATTCTAATATAATAGATAATAGCTGAAGGGGCCTCTCCAGTATGAGTCCTAGGTGGTATTTTTAGTTTCCTAGGCACTTACCTCCCTTTCCTAATGGAGATTTAATTACTGTCTTTTTTTTGTGTCCCATAATAGAAGGCCACTAAGTTCTATCCCGGAACCTCACTCCATCTGTATTCTCCCAAGAACTCATTGTCACCTTCAATTTGATAACCAGTCCCACTACTTCACTTTTTCTGATCTTCCTTTTTATGATACCATATCTTCCTGCTACTGAATCCTTTGAAGTTGGTGGTCCCTCTTTGCTAAAATTTCTCACCTTTGGTTGCACTGTCATTCTTCTTCACCCGGACCCTTGTCAAGAGCAGAAATGTTGCAGCTATTATTCCTAATTTACACCACAAAGATACTTTTTTGTCGTCCCATATCTCCCTTGCTCTGCAAGTTTATCACCACAAGCTCTGGAACACTGTCAGAGTGAGCCAATCATTTGCCAATCAAAAAAACTCTTCCTGCTGGAATCCTTTTTCCTCGGGTAAGTAGAACTGGACAAAGAATCTGCTAGGAAGGTACTTAAAACATGACCCCAAATCTTACAGTGGGGGTGGTGCAACAAGATCACCTAGTTGTCTTCACTTTGTTCCACAGAAGAATGCAAATGATCCCCATCTTGTACAAGAGGGTATATAGCAACATCCCGTTCACAGAAGGTGATGCTTGCCATAGGAAAGTTTTCTTCCCTGACACCAGAGGTGCGTTGAACTGCTTTTTTTAATGCTTGAAAACAGATGGTATCATCAGGTTCCAGCCTTCTGCTGAACCATCTATTTTCTTTAACATGCATGAAAGCAGTCATTTTTATTCCCCCAACACTTATGTTATTGCTCTGTATTCTATTGGACAAACACCAGCTCCTCCTACTCTCCACCTCCATCGATTTTGGAGTATCAATATTGAGTTGCCTAACAGGGTAGCAATTACTAACCAGCATACAGACTTCTCTCAGTTAACTGAACAAGCAGTTACCTGACCTCCCACAATTTTAGACACCTTTTTGGTTTATAATTATGCTGTAAATTGTTCCAAAGCGTGTTCCGGACTCATGTCATTCCCATAACAACTATAATGCAATCTTTAAGCGAGATCAGAGCAGTACTAGCAGCACACCAGATTTTAAAAGCAGGCTTCTGAAGCTGATAGTTTCATCTTAATTTTAACATTTGCACTATTTTGAACTGCTTTGATTGTTGTAATTTACTTGGATCATCAGGACAATTCTCTGTTGGGCATAAAAGTGTCTAGAATAAAGATGTGTGGAGCTGCTTGAAAACAATTTGAATACTGGGTACAGTATATTTGGGCACTTTGGCATCTCCCCAGCACTGCAGATATTTTAGCACTTGCTTATTTTTTAGTCTGTGTTCAGATATATTTTTCCTAAAAAAGCTTTACCATTAAAATGTGTTATGGAAAAAAACATAAGGGAAAAACTAGGACGGACAAAGGTATTTGCACGAGCCATCAGGCTCAAGTGATGAGATTAAAGTCCTGGGCTCAATCTACTGTGGAACACTGAGGCAGTGAATACATAAACTGAGAACAAAACAGTGAAAACTCTATACCAGATTACCCACTCCCAGAGGAAAGACCCACAAGGCCAAGACAACTCAGCAAAGCACCACTTGTGGAGTTTGCTTGGAAGCATCCCTTCTGGTAAGGTGTGGGAGGGCCTTGTGGGAGTTTGCAGGTGGTGAGGTTTCTCTAATGTAGGGGATCACTGGCTGGAGTAGCTGTTGTGCAAGGACAAAGGACTCTCTCCAATATGGAACAGAGAGTCCTGTGGCACCTTTAAGACTAACAGATGTATTGGAGCATAAGCTTTCATGGGTGAATGCCCACTTCATCAGGGTATTCACTCACGAAAGCTTATGCTCCAATACATCTGTTAGTCTTAAAGGTGCCACAGGACTCTGCTTTTTATAGATCCAGACTAACATGGTTACCCCTCTGATACTCTCTAATATGGGACAGCATACACATGATGGAAGAGCTACACTGCCATTGCCTGAGGACCACTGTAGCTGCTCTGAAGCAGCTATGGAGGGGACTGTGCAGGAAATAAGGAAGCTCCCAAAGTGCAGAGGTTTGAGCATTGGCCTACTAAACCTAGGGTTGTGAGTTAAATCCTTGAGGGGGCCATTTAGGGATCTGGGGCAAAAATCTGTCTGAGGATTGGTCCTGCTTTCAGCAGGAGGTTGGACTAGATGATCTCCTGAGGTCCCTTCCAACCCTGATATTCTGTGATTCAGGAGGAATGCAAAAGAACAGCATGTATTAGTCAAATGAGGTTTTTGGTCAAGACATCCCTAATCTTGCAAAAATTGCCAAGAAGTTTGTAGTAGTCCAAATTAGTCAAGACCAATTTTTGTGGTTTTCAGTTTCCACAAAAATGTTGCACCTTTAACTGCGTAAGAAGAATATCTGAAGCCACATAAAGGTGTTTGGCTTTTTTTCTGACTGAAAAGGAAGACTGCTATCTAATGAATTATCCATGTTTCCTCCAGCCCCAAAACTTTCCCTGGAAAGCTCCCAATAATTGATCAAGTACTAGTCTAGCCTGACCCTATTTAGTTTGCGAGAGCTCTTGGGATCATAGCACAGGCAGAATGGCTGCAGACCTGTAAGTGTACAAGCATGGTGGTTAATATTCAATGACCGTACTGGGTATTAATGTGTGCATTTTGTAGATTCAGTGCCAAACCATCCTATGGTGTGGTGCTGTCAAATGACAACAGTATTAATGGCAACAGTAAGCACTGAATAAGAACAGTATTTATGACACTGCCTTTGGATAGAACTGAGAAATAAATACAATTTAAATTCAAACATTTTGATAATAGGCAAAGACCACTCCCTCTTTCATAATAAGAAAATCTTTAGCATATAGCTGATTTTGCAAGCCAGGGTGTTATACAAGAGTACAAGTACACACCTATTTAACAATACCAGTTGGGTTAATTAGGAAAAAGATACACTTTAGATCAATGCCTTTTAAAAATGGAATAAACAACATTCTTTATTCCCTTGGCGGGGGTGGGGAGAATAAAGTGCAGATCCTGCCAGCTGGTCTGTAATATGAGTGTTTTACACGGTGTATTTTCACAGCTGTCTTATCAGTTTCCTAAAATGAATCAGGGTGGAGTGCATAGTTTAGGAATGCCATGAAAAGTGGATTGGGAGATTTGCTGTGGCTTAATGATGATGTCTTCCTGGCATAGTGTAGCCAAGCAAGGAGATCTTTGGGAGAGAGGAACAGTGCCTTTGAAACATTCTCACACAAAACTGGGTAACAGATTTAAAGTCTGGATTGAAGTATGCATCTAGTCACACGGAAAAATTATTGTGGATTCTTCTATGAAATTTTACTCTTAACAGTGGTTTCCAAAAACAGTGTACTTCCTTCTACCCTGCTGCAAGGTTCAGTTCTGCGAGGTGCATGTGTCTCTCATTCTCATTGATTTCAATGGGAATTGAGGGATTACAAGACTTTGCAGGTGGTGCGCAGCAATTTGTGAGTTTGGCCACGTAATATGTTTTGTTACTTTAAGCCTTGCTTATTTAAATTATGTTCTAAAGGCCAGACCTGTGGCAAAACTCCCATTGACTTCAGTGG
Source organism: Gopherus flavomarginatus (assembly GCF_025201925.1). Classification (NCBI taxonomy): domain Eukaryota; kingdom Metazoa; phylum Chordata; order Testudines; family Testudinidae; genus Gopherus; species Gopherus flavomarginatus. The sequence goes on from NC_066641.1 coordinate 6,202,006, forward strand.
GTTCAAGATTAGTCTACAAAATATGGATACAGGGAAAATAGCCTTTCAGTACTGTTGTTTGCAGTAAGAGTGATTGTGCTGTTTCTGCTTCCGACAAGACTCCACAATTTGCCTGGGGAGTGCTGCTGTTCAGTTAATGAAGATAATTATTCAGACGACTGTCCTTGTCTTGTGCTTTGGATTTTGATTCAGGCAAGAAATAAAGAAAATCTGTATTGATTTTATTACAGGATTTGAAGGAGAGACATACTCTGTTGGTAAAGAGTTTGACATGTTCTCTTCACACTTATAGTTCATGAAATATATAGGGCTATTTCAACAGTTGCACTAAACACCATTTATTCCATCATAGCTAGGAGTTATACTGTATTTGGCAGAAATAAATTGAAAGAAGTAGTAGTAGTAGTAGTAGTAGTACAATATTGGTTGTAAGGTTATTCTTACCATTAAACAACTGTATGCTAAGGCCAGCGTGCAGTTCTCATCAATGGCACAATAGGAGAGTGGTTTCACACCACTGTTGGAGTCCGGCAAGGCTGCCTTCTTTCACCCACACTGTCCAACATCTATTTGGAGCCCATAATGACTGATGCCCTAGAAGATCACAGATGCACAGTCAGCATTGGGGAGGCGAACAATCTCAAATCATCGGTTCGCTGATGACACAGATGGTCTGGCAGGCAGCGAAGATGAACTTGCCAACCTTGTGAAACAATTGGATAAAACCTCTACAAAATATGATATGGAAATCGGTGCAGAGAAAACCAAGCTGACGACAGACACGTGATGAGATCAGCTCACATATCACTGTCAGTGGACAAGAGCTGGAGACAGTGAAACAGTTCAGGTATTTGGGGCAATCATCACTGATGAAGGATCCAGGGCAGAAATTTGAGTAAGAACTGCACAAACGGCAGTGGCAAAGCTAAAGCGAATTTGGAGGAATAAGAACATGTCTCTGGAATCCAAACTAAAACTGCTGCATGCATTGGTCGTCTCTATTTTTCTGAATGCATGTGAGAATGGACCCTTATGGCAGAATATGAATGGAAAATACAGGTAGTAGAGATGAGATACTTCTATAAGATCCTGAGCATCTCCTACTTTGACCACGTCACGAATGAAGAGGTCTGCAACATCATCACCCAATGCGCTGAGTCATATGAATACCTTCTGATGACTGTGAAGAAGCACAAGCTGAAGTAGTACAGCCATGTAACGAGATCTGGCCTATCCAAGATCATCCTCCAAGGGACAGTACAGGGGAAGAGAAGAAAAGGTAGACAGAAGAAGAGGTGGATCGACAACATAAAAGAAGGGACTTTGCAGAGACTCAAGCACTAACACACACGTGTTGGGGTGGAGACAATTGGTTGGTTGCTCATCAGTGAGGTTGCCCCAAAGACCAATGTGGTTATGGAGGGTTGGGTGGTGGGGATGGTGGTGGTGGTGGTGGTGGTGGTGGTGGTGATGAAAATGCTTTGGTTCATTCAATATCATACCATCCTTTTGTGAAAATGGCTTCAACCAGCCACACTTCTAAAATACAGTTTTTTTTATAAGACAGACTTTCATCTTATTAAACTTTTGAACAGTGAACTTTAAATGTCTTGTCTTCCCTTTATTAGGTATTGAAATGGTCCTAGTTACTATGGTATCTGATGCCTCACAAGCTTTAACATATTTAGCTTCAACATTTTCATAAGGTAGGGAAATGCTGTTATCCACATTTTACAGATTTGGAACTGAGGAACAAAGAGAACAAGGTCACATGGGAAGCCTATGATGGAACAGGGAGTTAAACGTGGGCATCTGAGTCCATAGCTAAAACCCTAAACACTTACTTAATTATTCGCCATCTTTATTTCATTAATTTGTAAAATGTGTATAGTCTTAAGAATTCATGGTACAGGATGATCGTAAACCATTTGTTATATTTAGATATTACTAGATCATAAAAATCTTGCACCTTGTTTGCTTATTTGTGCTCAGAGTGGATTCTGATTTGGTAGTCTCTTACACTCATTTTGTACAGGGTTCAGCTATTACGTTAGGTACAGAGCACTGGAGAATCAGGCCCATTGTGTCTTTGATATTTCAGAATTTTGTATTCTATAGAGGCCTCCTATTCAACTACTAGCCAGGCCCTTACTGGTTTAGCTTCTGAGAGGACATCATATCACAACCCAAGAGATTTGGTTGCAGTTGGTAGAAAGATTTGTGTTTATTTGGGGAGGAAAGAGCCTGGCTTTACATAGTGTACATAGATATGATGTAGCTATTGATATGACCTGTTCAACAGCGACCTTACCAATTTCTGGTTTAGAAATTATTTTGTTTCTGAATAAACATAAAGGTTTACTGAGACTACCCAAAGCTACATATTTGTATGTATTAAATGGACAAATGTATCTTTTGCAACTTAGATCACCATATTTGAGAAGAATCTGTCGAAAGTGATGTTGGTAACTCAGCAGATGTAGTGATTACCAGGAAAATCTCTTTAGTGGCTATCTGCAGTAATTAAACACGGTATCTATACCCAGTACAAAGAATATTGTGACTAGGTCCATAACATTAATAAAGCAAAAGGCACAATTATAAAGATGTGTTTGATCCCTTTATATAATCCTCTTCCAACTCTGTTAGTGCTGAAAGAATACCCTAGTGTGATGCTGGAGGTGCCTTATTTCAGATGAGATGTTATCTTGATCACGTGTAATCATTAAACTCCCATGGTATCTTTTTCAAGAGTAAAGGTATTAAACCTGGTGTTCCTGCCAAATTTTGATCTTCATAAATACATTCTATCACTCTAAATTCCCACTGCCTCTTAATTAGATACATTCTTCTTCCTTTTTTTAACTTATTCAATAATGGGAGCTTTGTTAAAGGACTATGAAATTTCACCCTGGGGCTGATACATATCTCTGTTTTTCTATCTAATCTATCCATAAAGAGAGAACATCAGAGAGAGTTATGTAGCACTTTGAGGTGGGGAGGAAGGGTTAAATAGCTGTGGGATATAATTATCCTACATAAAAATATAATCTGTCTCCTGCTACCAAAACAAACATTAGATTACATTACATGATATCCTTTATCACACCCAGTCATTCATTGCACTATTATTTTTGTTAGCAATCCTTTGAGAACCAAAGTGGGACCTTTTCTCTGGAGGACCTCTTGCTGTGGAATTCAGACTCTAGGGAGGATGCCCAGAGCCTCAGATTACTGACCTCCAGAGTCCAGTGCAAGGATAACCTTTTGACCAAATATTTGCTTTAACTTGGGTTAAAACTGGTGGTGGTGGTGGTGTTTTCTCTCTCTATCTATTGGGCGATGGAAATGGGAGTAGCTACAATACCCGCACGAGGAAATAAGGAAACAGATCAACAGAGCCAGACTTGTACCCAGAAGCCTCCTACTGCAAGACAAACCCAAGAAAGAAACTAACAGGACTCCACTGGCCATCACATACAGTCCCCAGCTAAAACCCCTCCAACGCATCATCAGGGATCTACAACCCATCCTGGACAATGATCCCACACTTTCACAGGCCTTGGGTGGCAGGCCAGTCCTCACCCACAGGCAACCTGCCAACCTGAAACATATTCTCACCAGTAACTGCACACTGCACCATAGTAACTCTAGCTCAGCAACCAATCCATGCAACAAACCTCGATGCCAACTCTGCCCACATATCTACACCAGCGACACCATCACAGGACCTAACCAGATCAGCCATACCATCACCGGTTCATTCACCTGCACGTCCACCAATGTAATATATGCCAGCAATGCCCCTCTGCTATGTACATCGGCCAAACTGGACAGTCGCTACGGAAAAGGATAAACGGACACAAATCAGATATTAGGAATGGCAATATTCAAAAACCTGTAGGAGAACACTTCAACCTCCCTGGCCACACTATAGCAGACCTTAAGGTGGCCATCCTACAGCAAAAAAACTTCAGGACCAGACTTCAAAGAGAAACTGTTGACCTTCAGTTCATCTGCAAATTTGACACCATCAGCTCAGGATTAAACAAAGACTGTGAATGGCTTGCCAACTACAAAACCAGTTTCTCCTCCCTTGGTTTTCACACCTCAACTGCTAGAACAGGGCCTCATCCTCCCTGATTGAACCTACCTCATTATCTGTAGCTTGCCTGCATATATATACCTGCTCCTGGAAATTTCCACTACATGCATCTGACGAAGTAGGTATTCACCCACGAAAGCTCATGCTCCAAAATGTCTGTTAGTCTATAAGGTGCCACAGGATTCTTTGCTGCTTTTACAGATCCAGACTAACACAGCTACCCTTCTGATACTTGCTTTATATTGTGGACATGATTGCTTGATGTTGAATATATTGATAGGGTAGCACTGTTGCACATAATCTCCCAAATTCTTTTTCTTAGCGTGCAAATAAGTTTTTAGTCTCTGATTATACAAGGATTTGGGGAGATAGAGCTGTGGAAGCAGAAGTTTGCTCTCTGCACTGGTCTCAGAGTAGAATCAATTCTTGAAGCAGAGTTGCTGTCTGGGAACCAGATTACCAGATATTAGTGCTGGGCTGAGAGTCCTGAAGGCAGGTATTGCTTTGTACGCTAGCTGATCATCTTGTTCCAGAACTGGTGAATGTGTTAAATCTAGTTACACTGAGAATTTACCTAGCTTCCATGTCGCTGATTTCTTCTCCAGTGGAAAGATATTGTGCAAGGCCCCAGCATCTGCTACCGCTCAGCAGAGGGGCAATCCTGTTGTCAGAAGAGAGTGCTGTTGGAATAAGGGACACAATATGCCAGTTTATTTGCATAATTAATCTTGAAATTATTTGCATTATTTATTTAGATACATACAAAAATAAAGAGGCACCTATCCAAGGCTCCAGGATAATTAAACAGCTTGCAGAATAAAAATCCCCCCCCCCCTTTACAAATATAATTCCAGCTGTTGTCCTTTGTCTTGTACTTCAGACTGCAAGCTTTGGGACTGGGATTGTCGTCTTATCCTGGGGTTGTATGGGTCCTGGTCTGTCACTGAGACTTCTGGGTGCTATGATAATACAAATAATAATAATTTCTCTAAAAACCCACTTCCATAGCAGTCTCCACAAATAGATGCACCTTGCAGGTCACCAAACCTGGGCCATTTTGAACTGGTGGAGGTGGGAGGGCAGTTCATATCCTGGTATTTAAGAATACATTGTTAAATAATATTAGAATTGATCTGAAATTTTCTTCCTTAAATGTTTACTAGGACTGGACTCTATCTTTCTTAACTGGGTAGATATGGGAGGTAAAATCTATATATTTTCTTACATGTTTTAATTACTCACACTTCCTAGAGTCAAATACGGAGGGATGTTCCTATGGCATACGTTAAAAAAAAAAACAAAAAACCCCGCACATTAGTCTTTGTATCTTGATGTACGGATTTCAGATATCTAAGAAACAACATCCTTCCTCCCTCTTCTATCAGAATGAGATAGAGAATGATGCTGCAGATCCCCAGTTCCATCCCCCTTGTCCTGTCACTCTTTATCCAGAATGGAATAGCTTCAACAGCAGAGGCTGACTGAACCCCACAGCAGATCCCCTAGCTCAGTGCAGAGGAGACACGTTGTGGGGCATGCGCATCCCTCCCTGATTTGCTGCTTGGCTTGTACTGAGCATGGTCACACAGACTGAACCGCCTCAATAACACTGCTGAAGCCAGCTGCCTCACTCTGCTCCCCCCGCACTATCGGCAGGCATGGCTCATCTCCAGCTGAGTGGTTAGAATACTTTTTGGAAAGGCAGGACTTGAACAAGAGTCTCTGTTCTCCCCCCATTTGCAGCGATAAGGGAATTGAATCAGAGTCTCCAAAGTTACAAGGTGGACGACACCACCTCCTCCAATTACATTTTGAATGGGGGACTGGATCCAATAAGTAGACCTTGAATATGACTTAGGTGGCTGAACTTCTATTTTTCCCCTCATTCGTGGATCATTCTGGAGCTCAGGCAGTAGACAGGCATTTGAACGCATAAAGGGAGGCAGCAGTGTGCATGCCCAGAGGCTGAAACACAGGTGCCTAGGGAAATTTTTCTTTGAAAAGTTAGGCATTGAGTGAATTTAGGCTCCTACAGAATTCCGTAGGAGTTTTGTGGATTGCAGTGGAGCCAAAATTGGGACTTAGATGCAGAAGTCTTGGGTTATGTGCCTAGGTCTGAAATTTAGGTGCCTATAGAGATGTCTACGATTCATAGACTTTAGGACTGGAAGGGACCTCGAGAGGTCATCGAGTCCAGTCCCTTGCCCTCATGGCAGGACCAAATACTGTCTAGACCATCCCTGATAGACATTTATCTAACCTACTCTTAAATATCTCCAGAGATGGAGATTTCACAACCTCCCTAGGCAATTTATTCCAGTGTTTAACTACCCTGACAGTTAGGAACTTTTTCCTAATGTCCAACCTAAATCTCTCTTGCTGCAGTTTAAGCCCATTGTTTCTTGTTCTATCATCAGATGCTAAGGTGAACAAGTGTTCTCCCTCCTCCTGATGACACCCTTTTAGATACCTGAAAACTGCTATCATTTCCCCTCTGTCTTCTCTTTTCCAAACTAAATAAACCCAATTCTTTCAGAACTGGACACACTACTCCAGTTGAGGCCTAACCAGCGCAGAGTAGAGCGGAAGAATGACTTCTCGTGTCTTGTTTACAACACACCTGTTAATGCATCCCAGAATCACGTTTGCTTTTTTTTTTTTTTTTTTTTTTTGCAATGGTATCACACTGACTCACATTTAGCTTGTGGTCCACTATGACCCCTAGATCTTTCTGACATACTCCTTCCTAGACAGTCTCTTCCCATTCTGTATGTGTGAAACTGATTGATTGTTCCTTCCTAAGTGGAGCACTTTGCATTTGTTTTTATTGAACTTCATTCGGTTTACCTCAGATCATTTTGAATTTTGACCCTGTCCTCCAAAGCAGTTGCAATCCTTCCCCGTTTTGGTATCATCCGCAAACTTAATAAGTGTACTTTCTATGCCAACATCTAAGTTGTTGATGAAGACATTGAACAGAGCCGGTCCCAAAACAGACCCCTGCGGAACCCCACTTGTTATACCTTTCCAGCAGGATTGGGAGCCATTAATAACTACTCTCTGAGTACAGTTATCCAGCCAGTTATGCGCCCACCTTATACTTGCCCCATCTAAATTGTATTTGCCTAGTTTATCGATAAGGATATCATGCGAGACCATATCAAAATGCCTTACTAAAGTCTAGGTATACCACATCCACTGCTTCTCCCTTATCCACAAGGCTCGTTATCCTATCAAAGAAAGCTATCAGATTGGTTTGACATGATTTATTTTTTACAAATCCATGCTGGCTATTCCCTATCACCTTACCACCTTCAAGTGTTCGCAGACGATTTCTTTAATTACTTGCTCCATTATCTTCCCTGGCACAGAAGTTAAACTAACTGGTCTGTAGTTTCCTGGGTTGTTTTTATTTCCCTTTTTATAGATGGGCACTATATTTGCCCTTTTCCAGTCTTCTGGAATCTCTCCCATCGCCCATGACTTTCCAAAGATAATAGCCAGAGGCTCAGATACCTCCTCTATTAACTCCTTGAGTATTCTAGGATGCATTTAATCAGGCCCTGGTGACTTGCAGGCATCTAACTTTTCTAAGTGATTTTTAACTTGCTCTTTTTTAATTTTATCTTCTAAACCTACCCCCTTCCCATAAGCATTCACTATGTTAGACATTCCTTCAGACTTCTCAGTGAAGACCGAAACAAAGAAGTCATTAAGCATCTCTGCCATTTCCAAGTTTCCTGTTACTGTTTCTCCCTCCTCACTGAGCAGTGGGCCTACCCTGTCCTTGGTCTTCCTCTTGCTTCTAATGTATTGATGAAAAGTATTCTTGCTTCCCTTTATTCCCATAGCTAGTTTGAGCTCATTTTGTGCCTTTGCCTTTCTAATACAGTAGACTAATTACAGCAGTATCAACAGAAGGGGTTTTCCTGTCCTGTAGGTAATCCCCTCTTTGAGAGATGGTAGTTACATTGATGGAAGAAGTCTTCTGTTGACCTAGCTGTGTTTACAATAGGCACTGGTGTAGTCCTAAACTGCAGCCTCTCCCTGCCAGCCTGTTGTCCTAACCTTGTCCCCTATGCTGTGTGTGTAGGAGGGTGGGGGAGGCGGCGCACAGTAGTGAACTAGAACTGGAATGCTTAGGTCGGACTACCTATGGTGCCCAGGGTGCAATTTTTTTCATTGCTCTGAGTAATGTAGCTAGGTTGAGCTAATTTTTAAGTGCAAACCTGCCGGTCTCTTTCTGGATCCTACTCAATGCCCTTACTGTCATCCCTGCCCCATGTTCCAGCTCTGCAGTGGGAGTAGGAGCTGGCCTGAAGCGACAGGGCCTCCCTTTCTTACACAATATCTATGTCTCAAAACATGCTTTACTTTTTTTCAGAAAAAATATGGGTAGCTATCTAAAGCAATTAACACCACATCTGAGAATATTTTCTTGTAGGTGGAAGTATTATTACTCCTAAACACTATAACTGCAACAGTATGCAAAGTGTGTATTTGCCATGCAAGTATACCTTATAAGGGAAAAAGGAATAATTCTGGTTACTTATTCGCTTTTAATATATGTGAACTCAAAAGACTAATGTGACATGAGAGACAATTATATAGAAATAATTTCAGAATGCACTTTTGCTGTAGAATTAAACAAAAGGATTTTTGGAAGATTTCCCTTATGTTTTTAAAAAGTGCTGCTGCTGTGTTGTGTTTAAATTATTATTAGTCAATGAAAGAAATCACCCAGTCAGGAGGCAAAATCCAGGGACTTGAATGCATGTGCACCCAATCTGATGGCTCCTTTTCCAGAAATAGGAGGAGGTGGGCTCTAATGCTACCAGCCAGAAGTTCTCATGTACTAAATAATAAAACTGGTGTAGCTAAACTTTTTTGTTTTTAAAAGTTTCAAACTAACTGGGATTGCTTCTACTGTAATTATCTTTTGTGCAAATAATTCAGCTTAGAATTGCAGTTCACCTTGTTGCTTAATTTATTTGGTTATTAACTTGGCACCAGAAACAGATGTGATGTGACGCGCTTAACCTTTCTGCAGTCAGATGGAGGCAAGTAATCTGCACCTAGAAGCTTTGACAAGACATCCCAAGAGAGTGTAGTACACTTACAATTAATTTAATTAAGGGGAACACGTTTTATGCTGGGACTAGAAAGAAGGCTTTACTGATAAATAAGATTAAACTTTTTTGATTAATTATTTTTAGAGAGTCCTGGTCAGATGAAAAATCCAATAAAACTGTCCTTTCTTCAGTTAATATATTAGTAGTATACCCTAGAGAACTTTTAGAAATCTATAAAAGCAGCAAAGAGTCCTGTGGCACCTTATAGACTAACAGATGTATTGGAGCATGAGCTTTCCTGGGTGAATACCCACTTCACCGGATGCATGTAGACTTTTTAAAATGTAGTTTACTTTTCACTAGTTATACTCCTTTAGTATTTGCAGTTCACTCAGCTTGGCCAATAAAATAATGCATATTAACTCTTTGGATTTTATAATATGGCTTATTCTTAGCAAAATATTGTAACCAAAATGCTGCAAAATGTTTTAATTAGACCTTGAAAATAATTTGATGTCTTTGCTTTGTTATAGCTTGTTTTACAAAACCTAAACATAGGGACAGCTGTGCCTAGTGAGCATCCCTCCTACATTTAAAAGAATGGAAGTTATTGGATAAAGTCTTTAATAAAACGAACAGACACCAGATAAAATGTGATGTCTTCACAGTAGGATAGTTGTCTTATATAAACAAAGTAGCATCCTATATATGGTAAACAGAAGGTTCTACTTACAGTGAGCTGTACATAATTAATTAAAGTTATAGCTGTATTTCCCTTGCCTAACTGTACCATCACTGAAAAATTCCTTCGTTCGTTCCTAGTTTTTTAAAAAAATCAGGGTTTAAAATGAAAAAAAGCTTTAACGCCTTCTGTCCTCTTGGAGGAGCTGAAGGACATAGAAGCTGTTGGAGCTCTAGCCCCAGAACCAGAATTCACCCAAAAACTCCTGTATGCAGGTCCTGCCTCTATAAAATCCCTCTCCTCTGCTGGAGCCGGAATCTTCCCCCTCAGTCACATCCTTCCCTTTTGTTGGTTCAGTAGCAATTATTTTTTGACAGTAGCAGTTGCAGCTCTGAACAATGCATGGTAGGAAAAATGCATCAGATAGATCCTAAATACATTCCCTACAACACACGCTGCGTAGCCCCCCCACCTTGCAGACAACACGTTCTACGTGCGTAACGCATTGCGCGCGCACACACACACAATTATAAATCCTTTGGCGAGAGAAAGCAGTAAAAATGCAATGCAGTAATGCAGACAAACGTGGGTTTCATGCTAGAGAAGTCTAGTATCCCAAATTCTTCATAAAAGAAAATCTCCCACGTGGGAACTGTCTCCAACGATCTACCCCCTCCTTGCTGGAAGTTTTCCTGCCGATGTAACATGAACATCACAAACATTGCAGGGCTAGGACCAGACGGACTTCAGATGAGAGGAGTACACAGAGCGGGCAGCGAGCTCCCCTCCTGCATGTCTTCTGGGCTTCTTCAACCCAGCCCCCAACTCAGAGACAGAGACCGTGGTACTTGCAGTAATTACAGGGGTAATTAATATATAATAAGTAATTAAAAATTCACTCCCTCCCCGTGATGAGTACAGGACAGAGATAGAAACCAGGCGCAAAGGCAGCGCACGGGGGGAGGTGGCAGACGACCTGTTTTGCATAACCCCGCCCTTCGTGAAGAATTACTCGTCCCCCCTGCCCGCTATGCGGGGTGCCAGGGAGGAGTATCGATTTGCATAGACCCGCCCCGGGTGAATAATTAACCAGACCCCTCCTGGTCGGCGCGCGGCTCCCCTCCAGTGCATTACACACAGACAGAGGCTGGGAGAGCGCTTGCGCCCCCGCTCGCGCAAGGGCGAGAGGGAGGCGTAGCTTGAGTTTCTTTCCTCACTCCCCCCGAGACTCCCCCTCCCCAAGCCGAGTGCGCGAGCCCAGAAGGGAGCCGGCGCTCGCTCGCGCGCGACTCGGGAGCGACTTGACTGCGCGGACGCGCGCCGGCGGGCGCGAGGCCAGAGGCGCGAGGCGCACAGGGGCTGCTGCTCCCTCCCTTGGGACACCCCGCGCGCGCGCGCCCGCCCGCCCGTCCCCTCGCGCTCCGCGGGGAGGGGATCCGGAGGAGGGGGGAGCCTTGGGGTGTTTTATAATTTTTTTTGGGGGGGGTTCTGAGGTAACCGCCGCGGTGGCGCGCGAGAGCCGCTGAGGGGGCAAGAACAGCCACCCTGTCCCCGCCCCGGCAGGGAAGGCTCCCGGGGGCCAGAGGGGATGTGGTGAGAGGGAGGCGCCCGGATTCGGAGGGCAGCTTCGCATCGGAGCCCGCGCTCCGCCGCCCCAGGTAAGGGCAGCGACTCCTGAGGGGGAGGCGCTGGGGCCAGGCGGGAGGAGGGGGTGTGTGTCGGTGGGAGGGGGGGAGAGGTGTGCGGGGATGGGCGCTGGCGTGTGGGAGGCGGGAGGGGTGCGGGGATTTGGCGGCGTAGCCATGGGGGGGTGTCGCGATATTTCGTGACATATCGGGGTCTGTGTGGCGATATTGGTATCGATTGGAAATCGCGTCAGTCGCCCCCTCCCCCACGGGTGGGTGGGAGGTTGGCGGGGCGCCCAGCGTATCTGAGGGGGACCGGCTCAGCAGCGCAGAGATCCCCGGACTCTCATGACCGAGCCTGGGCCAGTCGGGCCGGGGGGGCATTGATAATTGGGGTGAAATTCTATTGACAAGGGCCGCATTGTTCGCACCTATGGGAGTGACGCTACTGGCCACCAGATCCACCCGTGAGCCGTGTTCATGGGGGTGGGTAAATGGTACACACACACACATACACACACACAGAGTTGTAGTAATAGGGACTGGTTCAAAAATACCTTAATAGTGTGGTATTGACAGCGAATTGATCACATGAGGGCTAGGATCCCTTCTACCAATATAAAGAGGGACTGTCAATTGCATAGATATTGCACCTCTTGTATGGAGACTGGCTCAATATAATGTAAGGACCAGTAGTGTCAAATAGATGGCTACTGGATCAGTGATATCAATTTGTAATAGGGTGACCAGATGTCCAGGTTTTATAGGGACAGTCCTGATTTTGGGTCTTTTTCTTATATAGGCACCTATTACCCCCCACCCCCATCCCAATTTTTCACATTTGCTGTCTGATCACCCTAATTTGCAATAAATAATTTGAAGCTCACAGTAATAATTTGTGGTTATTTATATATTTAAGTACTGTAATAAATGTTAGGCTAATAAGATTAATTTACTAAAATATCAATAAAAACCACGTTTTTCAATTAAAAGATCAAGTAAATGTCCTTAAAACAACAGATTGAATGGGTGTAAGGTAGGTCTTAAATGATATAGTATACTTTTATATATATAATAATAAGGTAGGTCTTAAATGAGATATTTTTATATATATAATATTTTATATTTTAAAAGCTAATAGGTTTAACTATAATGATGCAATGAGACAAACCTCCCCTTAAGCAGTGTGGAAAAATAAAGACAAAGGGGGAAAAAAGTGGCTGTCAGAACATGATGTATTTTATTTCCAGAGACTTTGCTGCTGCAGAGAGAATTCACGTGAAAGAAACACACACAAAAAAGCTGTTACTTGTGTGCTATGCAAGGAAAACAAGGGTTAAATATCTTCCCTTCCTACCCTTCCCATAGTGTGAATAAAGATAAAAAATATGGAGCAAATTGAAAAATACAGCAGAATTTTATTTATTACAGGTGTTCTTGGGTTGATTGTTGGCGGCTAAAATGTAAAAAGAAATGAGATATGAGACAGACAGTTTCTATTACATGTATGTTTTACCAGGGAAAGAGAGGGTCTCACACCCATTTCTGAGTGGAAGTTCAGGAAGAAATGTAATATGGTAAACCAGCTGTGAGGGAACTGTATGTTTGTGTCTTTTTAAAAAAGTGAAAATAACTAATATAAGGAAAATGAAACAAAATATGCTGACCAAATATTTTTGATCTGGTGGAATTCAGTAATAGGAGCTGAAATGGTTAATTAATACTCTTTGGGAAGTGGAACATAGATTTGTGTCTGTTAAGTGTATTGTAGCAAGGATGAAATTGGGTGAGGGGGAGAACAACAACATGGAAAGATATCCATGGAATCCTGCTTGCAGCATTTCCCAGGTGGAGCTTGGAATGATGGATCTGAAGCACTAGCGTTTAGATGAAAAATGAAAGGAAAACCATAAACCTTCACAAAAAAAAAAAATCTCCTAATGTGAAAATGTAAAGACAAGCGAATAAAGTGTGTGCGTTTTGCCAAGAACATCTGTTTTAAAGAAAATTGCTAGTTTATATTCACACTTGAATTTCTTACTGGAGTGACAAAGACTGTGTGTGTGTATAAAATGAAATGTAAGATTTATAAGCAAGTCAATTATAAAGCTATTTTATATTGGTTGTTGTGGTTTGGCGTAATCAGGATCCCAATATATGTCAAATTTTGGGCTTGTGACTGAGGGTTTCTGGAAAGAATGGAGTCGTAATGCTTGAGTAAAGGGTCCTTGAGCTATCTTATTTGCTGTAGGTAGGGTATCTTGGGGAGTGGTGACTAGCACACTATGCAGTAGTCTACTCTTTATTGCTTCTCCTAAAAGAGCCTCAGTAAATAGTACTGCATTTGCTTCTCTTACTACCAGACACCAAAGGCAACATATACACAAGAAGCTATACACACTCCCAAAACTTGCCATCCACGCCCCAAGTAGAGCTCAGAGGAATACTGTATGTAGCCTGCTCTGATTTAGTGTATGTGCAAGGAAGGCTAGAATTTTGCCTGTAAAAATTTAATTTATTATTACTACTTGCCTGTACAGTGCTATATATGAAAGTGAAGTTGAATTAATATAGTGCCTAGAAAATAAATTTAATATCTTTAGTGATTGCTTGACTTTCCCTCTATAGCCATTCCTATCTGCCTTTTTGCCTTCCATATTTTGCATTTGCTACCACTAGAACTCATGACATAGTCTTTTGAAGTGATTGGTGCACTGTGAACCAGGTTACCATGGATCTCATACTTCTGTAAGTGATTATTAAACATATCCAATTAGAGTCTTTTAAAGTTTCAGATTATTAGGAAATAAGTGTGTATAGCTTTTGAATAATGAGCTATACACATTACTATGGCTAACGGTCCATCAATGTGTCCACTATATTCAATGAAGTTTTTCTAAAGTAAGGTCTCTAGTCTACAAAAACTTACAAACATACTTCATGTTGTGCATGCTAGTATGTCCACTGAAGTCAACGGGGCAACTTGTGTGTTTAAAGCAGCAGTTTTCCACCTTTGGCTTGGACCCTGGGGGTCTGCAGACTATGTCTAAGATTTCCAGACGTCTTGGACCATGAGCTTTCGTGGGTGAATACCCACTTCGTCAGATGCATGTAGTGGAAATTTCCAGGGGCAGGTATATGTATGCAGGCAAGCTAGAGATAATGAGGTAGTTCAATCAGGGAGGATGAGGCCCTGTTCTTGCAGTTGAGGTGTGAAAACCAAGGGAGGAGAAACTGTTCTGTAATTGGCAAGCCATTCACAGTCTTTGTTTAATCCTGAGCTGATGGTGTCAAATATACCTGCCCCTGGAAATTTCCACTACATGCATCTGATGAAGTGGGTATTCACCCACGAAAGCTCATGCTCCAAAATGTCTGTTAGTCTATAAGGTGCCACAGGACTCTTTGCTGCTTTTACAGATCCAGACTAACACGGCTACCCCTCTGATACTTGGTATAAAGTTAAGCTTGTGCATAAGAGTATGCAGGTTTGGATCCTAAGTGAACAATAAAAACATGCTCCATGTGGAATATTGTTGTGCTTGCCATCAGTCTACTTCAGCAGCTTACTTTTTAGTTTTAAACAACTTTGGGTTTTCTGCAGAGTTCTGTGTCTTCAGATCCTTCTTTGTGTGCCTATTATTTAAATAGTTTTGTTTAATTTGTGTAGACTTAATAATTTTTTAAATTTCAGAGTATTTTCTATATTGGTGGCAATAATAGCATTTTCATGTAATTTAAAATAGAAACAATGGGAAAAATCCCTTTCATATGACCTGCAATAAAAGAATAATATTTCTGCCTTCTTTTATTTCTTTATACAGTATAATGAAAGCCTGATTTTTTTTAAAGTTGTCTACATTCCTGCTTATGTTTTTTATTAGAAAAATCAGGTCTTGAATTCCCTGTTTTGCATTCTTGAGGAACAGGAGAACTAATGGTTAGTTCATGAGTAAGTAAGCTTCCTATCTAGTCTAGTTTTTTTTTTTTTAAAATCAGCCACCTGCTTTTAAATCCCTCCAATGTACCTTTTCTGTTTTTTGTTAAACATCATAACAATGCAGAAAAGGATGTAAATTTTTTTTTTCTGTTGCAAAACAGGTTTTAGGTTTAAATTTTCAGAGTAATACAGGTGGCGTTAGCTCTGTGACTTCTGTTAACATCAATGATAGCTGTGTGGTGAAATCCATTTCTAAAGCTTTGAAAATGTATCCTAGAGTATCTCCTTAATGTGTGCGGTAACTGCCTTTCCATAAGTGTGTATTGCTTATGCTCAGCGCAGTATCCAGAATACTCAAACTCCACAGTGTTACTGATACAATGGTTTATAACCATATAATAAAATTTATCATTATTCCTGAGATTATGTCCCACCATCTTTTGATGTTTCTATTTAAAAAAAAAAAAAAAGGAATGTACAAAAACCTTCTTTATAAGTGCTATTTAAGGGTCTAAGACAGGAGTCGGCAACCTTTCAGAAGTGGTGTGCCGAGTCTTCGTTTATTCACTCTAATTTAAGGTTTTGTGTGCCAGTAATACATTTTAACCTTTTTAGAAGGTCTCTTTCTAGAAGCCTATAATATATAACTAAACTATTGTTGAATGTAAAGTAAATAAGGTTTCAAAATGTTTGTTGGATTGGGCCCTTATAAAATAGATTGTGAAGCTGTAGCATATTATGAATTTGTTAGAGCTTGTTTTAAAAAGTTTGTAAAATAATCACATCATATGGAGCTGTCCTGGTCTTTTTCCTTTTGTGATCGTCTAATAAAATTTGTTTTGTTTTTTTTTTGTTAAAAAAATCAGCCACTTTAAATATTAAATATACATTAGATTCATTAGAAGGAAGTGGGAGAAATGAGAGGACCCAGGTGCTTGTGCAGAAGCCCATTGAATTCATTGGGGCTCCATGTGTGTGCATTCTTACACAGTGATCTGATTTCAAGACCAGGATCGTATGTCTCGATTTTGTTGATTACTTTGGGGGGTCTTCTATGCCAAAAAATAAAAAAATTCTGTGCACAGTATTTTAAAATTCTGCATATTTTATTTGTCAAAATAACACAACATACCAATGCAAGATTCAATTTTATTTTGGTAATGTATTTCAAAATACCTGTCAGCAAGTATGTCTGTAACAATAGAGACAACAAAAAAATTCAGGAAATGTTTTTTGACAAACAGATGCCTTACTAGTCATATTACTACAGAACCTTGAGTAATAATTCATTTAAACTACAATACAGAAATGTATTTCCTGCACTCCCCAGAAGCAGTGCAAAGGCTTGGGCGGGATCAGGTATAATGGAGAAGCTGCAGAAAAGGGAAGTAATTGCTGTGAAGGAGCCTGGATGTGATCTTGGTGGGTTACTGGGTGTAGGTGGCAGAAGTATGGAAGAGGTTTTTTGGGGGTGGGAGGGATTGTTTTGGAGTCTCCCCCATGCAGACCTTGGCTGACCCCTAGCCTCTCCTCTTTCAGTCAGTTGGGCACATCTGCCCCTTTTCCCTATGTGTCCCTGCATCTCCACTCAACCACCTCTTCCCCTGTCCCCGTTGGTCGCTGTACCCCTACTCAGCCACACCTCCTCCTCTGTCCCCCCCCACTAGCCCTTTTGAACCCCAGTCTATGACCCCCAGCAGCCTCATGTGCTCTACATTGGCCCTCCATCTGTATCCCATGTCACATCCTCTGGCCTCCTGGCAGGGTGCTGTGAGGAACGCAGCCTCTTCTCTTCCCTATCCACAGCTGGGGCTACTTCCACCCAGGAATGGTGGCTCTCTGTTTTGGTGCCACAGCAGCCCCTGGTGAGTAAAAGGGGTATAACTGCAGCATTTCTCTAGCGGAATGTATTTTCTGCGGAGAAGAAAACATTTCTGTACGGGACATGAACTCTGTGCATGTGCAGTAGTACAGAATTCCCCCAGGAGTAATTAGTTCATAAGCCAGAGGAGACTCCAACTTGCTCTTCTAGAGCTATATTAGACATATAATTCTATTGGAAGAACAAAGCTGGTTTCACTGGGTTTTGTGACAAATTTCTGTGTGTTAAAGCGATACTCTGAAGTTTTTTTTTTTAAAATGAAGAGATCTTCAATTTTTTAAAACTCTTGCTTGCACTAGAAGACTTAAAGTTTAAAATACTTCTCTAGCTACTTTGGCTTTCTATTTGGCCAGCATTTATTATTGCATATTTCCAGTACAGCTTGAAATAAACATGTTTCTTTTTATGCTGGTAGACAAGCACATAATCTGAGTACAGTGTGTTTTTAAAATCAAATTTTAATTTATAAGTCTTTAAGAAAACAGACTGCATAGTCTTGCACACTCTCATCAATAATGGTATAAAAATAAAATAAATGTCTAACTTGGAAGCCACTTGATTTTTGTGCCACGTTTGAGAGAGTGCATAATTTCAGTGGAATCAATGTTCCACTCATAGGAATATATTTGACTACTATAGATTGAGTACTATAGTATTGGTTAGTTTATGCTCTACATAAAGCAAGCCTTTATTTAAAATCTGCCACCACAGTAAGACATTTGATATAAAAAAAAGATATTTTGGCTCTTGAAGAGAGAGGGATTTCCTGCCAGATAGGCTGTATTTTGACCCTTAAACATTTGACAATACTTCCACTCCTTCCTCTCTTTCCCTGCTGCTTGTTAGCAAGGCTCTGAAAATTCAGAGCCATCATTTACCAAATAAGCAGCAACCGCAAGCAGTGATTTGTAGGTTCTGGTCTTGCCTAGATGTACACATCTATGTAAGTTTTAAGTGAGTAATCCTGTTGAGTTCAGTGGGACTACTCGTGTGCATCTTGGGACCTCAGTTCTGAATAGGAATGGTATTGTATGAGCTAATGGCTGGGGGAATTATGTAAGTAGTATACTTTCTCAAATTGATAGAAGTAATGCAAAAATATGAAATGAATCATGCTTGTTGACGTTCTTGTTATTACTGTCCAGTAGTTGTCACTTAGTCACTGTTTATAGGGCGAACACATTTTTGGCTGAAAGATTGTGGTTTAGAGTAGACTAGTGTTATTGTGGTGTCAGTCTGAAGTTAAAATTGAGAGTCAATGTTGAATTGAAAGGGTGTTTTATAGTACAATCCTATATTCCTAATTTCTAAGATTCGGAGTAATTTGTTACACACTGCTATTCTGTTAATATGTAATAAGGAATAATTAGATAAAATGGCAGAAATCCAAAATGAGGGTCCAATCCTGCAAGTCCTTATTTTGCACCACAACTAGTCCCATTGTTGTAAACTAATTTCACAGAAACTATCAAAGAACCATTTGATTAGGATTTTTGATTACACTGTGGTGGGCCATTAAAACTAGCTCTATTAGCGCTTTCTGTTGATGCCACTTTATAACTGCAGGAGCAAACAAACAATGTGTATCTTCTATTGGAATTGTCCTCCAAGTGAGTGGAAGAATGGAGGCAAACTCCCTTCCTACTCTAACTTCAGGTTCTTTAGGTCTGAAAGGAGGAATAGGATTGGCATCCAAAGTCTGTGGACTCTGCCCCAGTGGAAGACAGATTTATGAAAACTCTGTGATCTGAACTTCATGGAGTATTTCTTCCTCCCAGATTGCCTTCCCCAAATGTTTCTGTGAAAGGGGGCAGTATGGTCCTCAGTCATTAGTGAGAATTTGTGAGTTTTGGTTGTACACTAGCACTTCTGCAACTTCAGCATTTGCTGTGAAGTTTTTATGTTGAGGTATATAGCTTACTCAAAGCATTCTGGTGAATGGTTGGTCAAAAGAATCTGTCATGTTTATCCGTAGAAGAAGAGAGTCCCAGGCTTCTGCTGCAGTGTGGGTGAACTGCACAGATACTCCAGCCTGTAGAGGTCTAGGGACCTGGAACAGGACAGGACAAAAGGAGTTTTCTCCAATAGCTCAGTTCAGGATCACAGAAAAAATCCTTGTGGAATTTCAAGGACAAGAAGTGTTACTTTTTAAAACTGAACTTCAATATATTGTGAGAGGGATGCTTCAGACCACAGAAACTCCCTGTACATAGCCGGGTTAATTGCAGTGAAAGAAGTGCAGAGACAATGGTAAGTTAAAAATCACAGCTGTTTCTCTGCCTCCCCCCTCCCTCCCAGTTGTGGAACAACTTGGGTTGCCAGTTCAATGTTTTCAGGCAGCCTTTTACATTATTGAGTGGGTTCAGAGTGGTGTAGTTACAGGGATGGCATTGTAAGATGATTATTTTTTAATAAACAGGAATGCCTGAGCAAAAATGTGCACTTTTCCAATAAAAATTCACTTTTAAATCCCCTTTTTACTGTTTGCATTTCCCAGTCTCTATTTTCAGTTCCACATGGGGGAGGGTGTGGGGATGCCAAGGTGCTGGCATGCATCTACCATTGGTGGATACTTGTTGCTACCCAGGGCTTGTAATAACTTTTTGCATTGTATCATAGAACAGAAGTCCTTCCCACTCCTGTATTAATAAACATTAAATTGGAGCCAGAAACTTATCAGACTCTGGAGTGGCTTCTGCCTTTTCCATTTTTGCTGCTATTTCCACAGTGATGCATTCCTCAGGGGTGGCATCCAAAAGCTCCTCAGAGTACAGCCTCAGGACATGCTGCAGTTGCTTCTCTGCGACCCAAGTCATAGAATTATCATCATGCCAAACCAGCTTGATTTCCTTCTTTGATAAGATAGCTGATTTGGTGGATGGGGGAATGCGGTGGATACCTGAACTTCAGCAATGCTTTTGACACAGTTCTACATGACATTCCGGAGAAATGCAGGCTTGACAGAACTATCATTAAGTGAATACACAATTGGTTAAACAACTGAAAACAAAGAGTAACTATACTTCTACCTTGATATAACGCTAACGCTATACTTCTACCTTGATATAACGTCCTTGGGAGCCAAAAAATCTTATTGTGTTATAGGTGAAACCGTGGTATATCGAACTTGCTTTGATCCACTGGAGTGTGCAACCGTGCCCCCCTGGAGCACTGCTTTACCACATTATATCCAAATTTGTGTAATATCGAGTTGCATTATATCAAGGTAGAGGTATATTACTGGAATAATGTTGGATTGGAGGGAGGTCTCAAGAGGGATCTGTTCTCAGTGTGGGGGTGGTTAACATAGAATCACAGAACTGGAAGGGATGTTGAGAGGTCATCTAGTCCAGTCCTCTACACTCATGGCAGGACTAGTTATCTAGACCATTCCTTACAGGTGTTTGTCTAACCTGCTCTTAAAAGTCTCCAATGATGGAGATTCCACAACTTCGCTAGACAATTTATTCCAGTGCTTAACCACCCTGACAGGAAGTTTTTCCTAATGTCCAACCTAAACCTTCCTGGCTGCATTTTAAGCCCATTGCTTCTTGTCCTATCAGAGGTTAAGAAAAACAATTTTTCTTCCTCCTCCTTGTTACAACCTTTTACATACTAGAAAACTGTTATCATGTTACCCCTCAGTCTTCTCTTTTCCAGACTAAAGAAATCCAATTTTTTCAATCTTTCCTCATAGGTCATGTTTTCTAGACCTTTAATCATTTTTGTTGCTCTTCTCTGGACTCTCTCCAATTTGTTCACCTCTTTCCTGAAAGTGCCACCTGGAACTGGACACAATACTCCAGTTGAGGCCTAATCAGCGCAGAGTAGAATGGAAGAATTACTTCTCGTGTCTTCCTTACAACACTCCTGCCAAGACATCTCAGAATGATGTTTGCTTTTTTTCCAGCAGTATTACACTACTGACTCATATTTAGCTTGTAGTCCACTATGACCCCTAGATCTCTTTTCGCAGTACTCCTTCCTAGGCAGTCATTTTGTATGTTTGCAACTGATTGTTCCTTCCTAAGTGGAGTACTTTGCATTTGTCCTTATTGAATTTCAGCCTATTTACATCAGAGCATTTCTCTCGTTTGTCCAGATCATTTTGAATTTTAATCCTATCCTCCAAAGCACTTGCAACCCCTTCCAGCTTAGTATCATCCGCAAACTTTATAAGTGTATTCTGTATGCCATTCTCTGACTCACTGTTGGAGATATTGAACAGAACTGGACCCAGAACTGATCCCTGCGGGACCCCACTCGTTATGCCCTTCCAGCATGACTGTGAACCACTGATAACTACTCTCTGGGAGTGGTTTTCCAACCAGTTTTGCACCCACCTTATAGTAACTCTATCTAGGTTGAGTTTCCCTTGTTTATTTATGAGAAGGTCATACAAGACAGTATCAAAAGCGTTACTAAAGTCAAGATATACCACGTCTACCGCTTTCCCCCTGTCCACGTGCTTGTAACCCTGTCAAAGAAAGCTATCAGGTTGGTTTGACATGATTTGTTTTTTGACAAATCCATGCTGACTGTTACATATCACCTTATATCTTCTAGATCAGTGGTTCCCAAACTTGTTTCTCTGCTTGTGCAGGGAAAGCCCCTGGTGGACCAGTCCGGTTTGTTTACCTGCCGCGTCCACAGGTTTGGCTGATCGCGGCTCCCAGTAGCCTCAGTTCACTGCTCAAGGCCAATGGGAGCTTCTGGAAGTGGCAGCCAATATGTCCCTCAGCTCACGTGCTTCCAGCAGCTTCCACTGGTTTGGAGCAGTGAACCGCTGCCACTGGGAGCCACAATCAGCTGAACCTGCGGACGTGGCAGGTAAACAAACCAGCCTGGCCCACCAGGGGCTTTCCCTGCCCAAGCAGTGGAACAAGTTTGGGAACTACCATTCTAGATGTTTGCAGATTGATTGCTTAATTATTTGCCCCATTATCTTTCAGGGTACACAAGCTGAGCTGACTGGTCTGTAATTCCCTGGGTTGTTCTTATTTCCCTTTTTATAGGTGGGCACTACATTTGCCCTTTTCCAGTCTTCTGGAATCTCTCCATTCTTCCTTGACTTCTCAAAGATAGTTGCTAATGCTCAGATATCTCCTCAGTCAGCTCCTTGAGTATTCTAGGATGCATTTCATCAGGCCCTGGTGACTTGAAGACATCTAATTTTCTAAAGAATTTTTAATTTGTTCTTTCCCTTTTTTAGCCTCTTCTGAGCCTACCTCATTTTCACTGGCATTCACTATGTTAGATGTCCAACCTTCTTGGTGAAAACCGAAATGAAGTAATTAAGCACTTCTGCCATTTCCACATTCTCTGTTATTCCCTCCTCCTCTCTGCCCCCTCATTGAGTAATGAGCCTAACCTGTCCTCGGTTTTCCTCTTGCTTCTAAGAATGTTTTCTTGTTACCCTTTGTCTCTAGCTAGTTTGATCTTGCTTTGTGCCTTGGCCTTTCTAATTTTGTCCCTACATACTTGTGTTATTTGTTTTTATTCATCCTTTGTAATTTGACCTAGTTTCCACTCTTTGTGGGACTTTTTTTTGATTTTTAGGTAATTGAAGATCTCCTGGTTAAGCCAGGGTGGTCTCTTGCCATACTTCCTGTCTTTCCTACGGAGTGGGATAGTTTCCTCTTGTGCCCTTAATGATGTCTCCTTGAAAACTGCCAACTGTCTTCTGTTGTTTTTCCCCTTAGACTTTCTTCCTATGGGATCTTACCTACTAGCTCCGAGTTTACTAAAATCTGTTGCCTTGAAATCCATTGTCTTTATTTTGCTGTTCTCCCTCCTGCCATTCCTTAGAATCATGAACTCCTATAATTTCATGATCACTTTCACCCAAGCTGCCTTCCACTTTAAATTCTTAGCCAGTTCCTCCCTATTTGTCAATATCAAATCTAAAACAGCCTCTCCCCTGGTAGTTTTTGCCACCTTCTGAAATAAAAAATTGTCTCCAATACATTCCAAGGATATGTTGGATAATCTGTGCTCTGCTGTGTTATTTTCCCAACAGATGTCTAGGTAGTTGAAATTCCCCATCACCACTGTTTGGATGATTTTGTTAGCTGTTTAAAAAAAACCTCATCCATCTCTTCTTCCTGGTTAGGTGTTCTGTAGTAGACCCCTACCATGACATCACCCTTGTTTTTTACCCCTTTTATCCTTACCCAGAGACTTTCAACAAGTCTGTCTCCTATTTCCTCTCAATCAAAGTCCAAGTGTATACATTTTTAATATATAAAGCAACACTTCCTCCCTTTTTTCCCTGCCGGTCCTTCCTGATCAAGCTGTGCACTTCTATACTAACATTCCAGTCGTGTATTATCCAACCAGGTCTCTGTGATGCCAGCTACGTCATAGTTATGTTTATTTACTAGCATTTTGAGTTCTTCCTGCTTATTCCCCCTAATTCTTGCATTACTATACAGACATCTAAGATACTGATTTGATTTCCCCACCCCCTAGTTCTGTCTTGTCACCCTTTTATCCCTGCTATAACAGCCCATGCTCCTCCCAAATTCCAAACCTTCTCCCAGGTCTCCATGTTCTTGACTTGCATGTGGGCTTTGGTCACCTGCCCCCTTTGAAACTAGTTTAAAGCGCTCCTCACTAGATTAGTCAGTTTGTATCCAAATATGCTCTTTCCCCTTCCTTGATAGGTGGACCCTATCTCTGCTTAGCAGTCCTTCTTCCTGGAACAGCATCTCATGGTCAAGGAAGCTGAAGCCCTCCTGACAACACCATTGTTGCAGCTTGGCATTCACCTCTAGGAATTGCTTAAATGACTTAGATATGTTTTCTATATCTACATCCATCAAGTTTTCAGATGGCCCCAAGCTTTGGGACAGGGGGAGAGGTTGCCAGTACTTTGGAGGGTAGAGCTAAAATTCAGAGGAATCTTGATAAATTGGAGAGCTGGGCTACAGTCGACAAAATGAAATTCAGCAAAGTCAAATGTAAGGTGCCTCACTTAGGGAAATAAAACCAAATGCACAAATGCAGAACGAGGGAAGACTGGCTTGGAAGAAGCACTGCTGGGAAGGATCTGGGAGTTGTGGTAGATCACCACCTCAGTATGAGTCACCAGTGCGATGCTGTTGCAAAAAAAGCAAATGCAGTTTTAGGTTGCATTATCAGAGGCATAGCATGCAAGTCACGGGAGGTGGTAGAACTGCTCTACTCGGTGCTAGTTAGGCCTCAGCTGGAGTACTGTGCCCAGGTTTTGTCACCAGTGTATAGAAAAGATGTAGAAAAACTGGAAAGGATCCAGAGGCGAGCAACAAAGATGATCAAAGGGATGGAATGCAAGCCATATGAGCAAAGGCTGAAAGAAATGGGTATGTTTAGTTTGGAAAAGAGGAGAGTAAGGGGAGATATGATAGCGGTCTTCAGATACTTGAAAGGCTGCCATAAAAAAGATGGAAAAAAGATGTTCTCTTTTGCCACAGAGGGCAGGACAAGAAATAGTGGGTTCAAACTCCAGCATAGCAGATTTAGATTAAATCTCAGGAAAAACTTCCTAACTGTAAGAACAGTAGGACAGTGGAACATAGGTAGTTGTGGAAACTTCTTCACTGGAGGTTTTCAGAAGGAGTCTGGATAGCCATCTATCTTGGCTGGTTTAGACACAATAGATCCTGCATCTTGGCAGGGGGTTAGACTAGATGACCCTTGCAGTCCCTTCTAACCTTATGTTTCTGTGAAAAATGAACAGCTGCCATATGAGGAGAGATTCAAAAGACTCGGTCTGTTCAGCTTGGAAAAGAGACAACTAAGATGGATATGATAGAGGTCTACAAAATCATGACAGGTGTGGAGAAGTGAATAAGGATGTGTTATTTACCCCTTCATGTAACACAAGAATTGGGGTCACCTCATGAAATTAATAGGCAGCACGTTTAAAATGAACAAAAAGTACTTCACACAATGCCTCATCTGCCTGTGGAACTTGTTGTCAGAGGATGCTGTGAAGGCCAAAAATATAACTGGGTTAAAAAAAGATCATGGAGGATAGGTGTGTCAGTGTCTGTTAGCCAAGATGGTCAGGGATGCAACCCCATGCTCTGGTTGTCCCTTAGCCTCAGAGTGCTAGATGCTAGGGCTGGACAAGGTGGGATGGATCACTTAATAACTGCCCTGTTCTGTTCCTGCCCTTGGAAGCATCTGGCATTGGCTATTGTCAGAAAACAGAATCCTGGGCTAGATGGACCATTGGTCTCACCAAATGTGGCCATTCTTGTGTTCTTAACGCTTTCCCTAAATCAGCAGGTGGTAAATTCTGTCCCACTTATGTGGTGTAGCAGACCCTTGTGCTTCTGACTGCCAGTACCTTTTCTGTGTAGCTGTTGCAGAAGAAATGGTTCTCCAAGAGGGGTTTAAATGAGAAGATGATACAGGTCTGTTGCATCTTACGTGCATTTAACATGCTTGATTTCAGCTTTTCACGGTCTGGAGAAAGAAGGAAAAAAAAAAGGCGATTCCACCAGCATGAGACATGAATCTGCTGTTCCCAGTAAAATATTTTTTTCGGGGGACTTGACAGCAACAGCATGTCTTTAGGTCTGTGATAAGGTTCTCCCTTATAATAACCCTGGAGGATTGGCCAAAAAAAAAAGTTTAAATAGTGTGTCTCCCCCAGAGTGAGTGTGAGATGGGAGAAGCGAATCTGCTGTTCCCACTACAGTACTCAGTCTCCCTGTGCCTCTCATACTGTGCGCATCTCGCCGCGCTGAGTGAGACTCTACTGTGCCTGTACTGTTTAAAGAGACAGTATATATTTTTTGTACTGTATAACATGGCCCCTAAACGCAAGGCACCTCCTTCATCTGGTGCTCAACCGAAGAAACAGCGACGTGTTCCAACGCTGGATAAAAAACTGGCTGTGTTGGACTTATTGAGAGATGGTATGTCCATCACCAACGTGGTGCGTAAATACTGCCGCAACGAATCTAGCATCAAGATTCGAGAGATACAAATTTGTCAAGCCATGGCATCAAGTGCTCCAGTAACTGCTAAGGTGGTGAGCCAAGTGTGTAATAAGATTTTAGTGAAGACTGGAAAGACATTAAACTTATGGCTGGAAGACATGAACCGTAAACATATGCCTATCAATTGCAACATGTTGCGAGAAAAGGCTCTTAGCATCTATGCTCTGCTCAAACCTCCTGCCAAAGAGGGACAGCCTTCTGATAAGAAGGAATTCAAAGCCAGCCAAGGTTGGCGTAACAGTTTTAGGAACCTCTTCAACCTCAAAAATGTGCAGACTGCCGGTGAAGCTGCATCTGCCAATGAGGACACAGCAAAAGCCTACCCAGAACAATTAGAATATCATAGAGGAAACGAGCAATCTTCCAGAACAAGTTTCTAATGATGACGAGACTGGGCTCTTCTGGAAAAAAATGCCCACCCACACTTACATTTCGAAATCATAAAGACAAGCCCATGGCTTCAAAGCATCTAAAGGCTATGTTGCTTTGTGGCAATGCGGCTGGACGTTTAATAAAGCTGGGCTTGCTCTGCAGGGCTGCAAATCCCCGTGCCCTAAAAGGCAAGAACAAAAATCTCCTGCCTGAGTTCTGGCAATCAAATAAAAAGGCTTGGGTGATGGCAGCATTATTTCTGGATTGGTTCCACAAGTGTTTCATTCTGGAGGTCAAGCAGTACCTTAAAGTCAAGTCCTTTTTCTTCAAAGTGTTGCTGATCGTAGACAATGGTCTTAGCCACCGTGCGGCACTCTGGTTTGCGCATAACAACTTTGAAGTAGTCTTTCTCCCTCCCAATACCACCTCCAACCTCTCGACCAAGGCGTCATTAGCTGTTTCAAGGCCACGTACACGAGGCTTACATTCTCACAGATCCTTACTACTATGGATGCTGATCCCAATGTTAATGTGATGGAGTGTTGGAAGTCCTTCAACATTGCTGATTGCATCACTTATATTAAACAGGCAATGGATGCAATCAAGCCTGAAACAGTCAATGCATGTTGGTGAAACCTATAGGAAGACTCTGTGAGTGATTTTAAGGGTTTCCTGACCATTGATAAAGAAGTGCATCTCATTGTTCAGGTGGCCAGGCAAGTCGGTGATGATGGCTTCGTCGACATCCTCGAGGAAGAAATTGAGGAATTAATTGAGGGCCATAGAGAAACATTGACTAACGAAGAGTTAGAGGAACTGATAAAATCGTCTACAGAAGCCGAAGATGATGATGAATCGGAAGAGCCAGCAACTTGGAATCTTCATAAATTTTCTGAAGTGTTCCAAGCAGCGAAACACTTGAATGATTTAATTTATGAATATCGTCCCTCTATGGAACGAAGCCTCAAAATCAACTGTAGTATTACGGATGATTTGAGACCATACCAAGAAATGTTTGAGGAGCTTAAGAGACAACAGCGACAGTTGCCAATCACTATGTTTTTAAGGAAAAAACAACCAGCAGCAGCAGAACCTACACAGTCAGCTTCTCGAGCTGAACCAGAACCAACCACTTCGTCTACGACTCGCTCTCCGTCACCCAAGCCTGGCCCATCATCTCCTGGATTGACATCAAGCCCTGACGACTCAATAATTGTGTTGTCAGGGGAAGAGGAAGACTAATCATTGGAGTGTGAACAGTACAAGACTAGCAAGAATATCCAGGATGACTGGTGACTGTTTGGGTTTACAGTACTGTACTGTACTGTTTTCATTTTTATTCTTTGGTCTCTCTGTTATGTTATTAAAAATACTGTAAAATTATATTTTGCATATGTAGTCTTTATTATATACTGTACTGTACATTGCTGTATACAATACATAGTACTGTACAGGGTTGTATACACAAAATTGTACTTTATGGGTGATTTAAGGGATTTTCAAGGGTCATTTTGACTATACACGGTTTTCGCTTTATGCGCTGATCGCGGAACGCATAAGATGCGACAGACCTGTAGTGGATTTGTGGACCAGCTGAGGAACAGCTTTCCATTTCAGGAAATAATATTGGGACTAAAGCATGGAGATGGCATGAGAGGAATAAATAGGACATCACATCTTCTGGCATTTGTGGGGGCATGTCATGATTAGAGTCAAGCATGGGGAAGTGGGGCGGGGCGGACTTACAATGAGAGTTCATGACTGTAGCTGGAAGCTTGAACTTGATTTGTTAGAGAAGGGACAGGCAGTGGAGGGAGGGTGGGGTGAGATGTGATCATCTTCCTTGTCAGTCATTCTGATCTTAGTGATTGCATTTTGAATGGACTGGATGGGTATTAGGGATACAAGCGAGCAGAAGGTTACAGTAATCAAGATGGGATATTTAGTTGTGTGGACAGAGAAATTGTTAAAAATCTTTATGTAACAAGAAACAATAAGAAGTGGATCTGATATGGATGTATGAGGCAAAGGAGGTATCGTTAACTCCAGCACCAGAAGCCTGAGTTACAGCGAGGATAGTGGCTGTGTTGACATTGGCAGCGAACGTGAGAAACATTTGGGAGGAAAATAAAGTATTCAGTTTTGACCACGTTGAGTTCAAATAGTGAAATTTCCAAAAGGATTTGTTGGAGATGCAGCCTGAGATATGGAATTGGATGGAGGGAGACAGCTCCAGAACAGGGAGAGTTCATGTTTTTGTTGTGGCAGTATCCTTTATTGAAAACAAGGTGAAGAGTTTTTATTGCTTGTGTTCTGGATTCACTTAAAACAGAGGAGACCTGGTCATTGCAACCACATGTATAAAACGTTTGCTACTAAAAGCAGGGCATGAGTTTTTATTTTTATATATATTTGCTTCTTTGTATTTAATATATGGGTAAACTTACAGTAGTAATGATTTTGCATCAATGGAAATTCTTGTTCTTTAAGTACCACACTTGTATTGGAATTTCCAGCCAGTTCTCTTCAGAGAATTATTTTAATTTAGGGTCTTTGGAATTGCATCAAACTTTAAGCTCATTCTGTTAGTTGATGCTATTTATGGTAGCTACTACTCAAAGCATCCTCCTTATTTTTGTTGTCCAGAATGTATTGGGTTGTGGTTTGTTATTTTTGCAGCAAGTCTCAACATCTGAAAAATCATTTTTGAATTCTTTGTTCTGCAAGCTTGGTAAAAGTAGTTGGGATGTTCCTTATTTTTCCAGTATCAGAGGGGTAGCTGTGTTAGTCTGGATCTGTAAAAGCAGCAAAGAATCCTGTGGCACCTTATAGACTAACAGACATTTTGGAGCATGAGCTTTCGTGGAGTGAATACCCACTTCGTCAGATGCATTCACCCACGAAAGCTCATGCTCCAAAATGTCTGTTAGTCTATAAGGTGCCACAGGATTCTTTGCTGCTCTTATTTTTCCAGTTTATAGTCTAACTGATAGATAATTAAATTGTTAATTCGCCGCATATTTATTGTAGGACACCATTCTCCTGAAAGTGATATAATTATCAAAATGTGCATTAATCTTTATTAACTCACAACTTTTAGTTCCATTGCATTAGGCTATAAGCCTTGTGGTATGCCTTTCCTGTTCATATTTCCAATTTATTAAATTGAGGTCTAATGCAATTTTTAATATCTTTCATTTAGAATATTCTTATGATCAGATAGGAATAGTAATATTAGAAAATTGGGAGGCCTTCTCTCCATAGTTCTGATTTAATAGAGTGTACGTTTATTTATTTTTTTCTCCTGTTCAGTGAGGCAGACATGCCCCCTCCTAATATAAGTCTTTCATTAAGATGTCCGAGTCTACTATCTTAGTTTTCAAAACATGGTCTGATTTGAGAAACCTAGCTTCAAATAGTTATTAGTCTAAAGGTATGTCTACATTAAAAATGCTACTGCCACAGCACTGTAGTATAGACACTTAATAGATATTCTTCCATTGCTGTAGTAAATCCACCTCTGCAAGAGAGGTTAGGTATTACAAGAATTCGTCTGTCAACCTAGCAGTGTCCAGCCAGGGTTTAGATTGGCTTAATTAAGTTGCATAGAATTTGAAATTTTTCTCAGCCCATAGCAATGTAGTTATGATGACCTAACTTTGTATTGTAGACCAGCTCTGAGATATGTAGTCTCACCTTTGGAGTACTAGAGAGTGATGGAGCTTTTTTGTCTTCAGGAGTGGGAATTTATTACAACTGATGCCCTTAGAGTAGGGAAAATTACTTGGCTGTAATTGTTGTTCTTTGAAGGTTTAAGTTGTAATAGAGTCACACTTGCCCAACCACCTCCTCTGCAGAGATGGGGATAAATGTTTGCTTTTGTTAATGCTATATATCTTGTGGTTGGGAGGAAAAAGAACACACCATGCTGATAGCAGTTAGCGGAGATAGACTATACCATCTGCCCATGTGTGGGTAGTAATTGCCCCTAAAACTCTAATGCTGTAGGAGTTTTTATCAGTTGTATGTTGGGATCACAATGATGATCAACGTACAATTGCAGAGAACAAGAACCCAGGTATGTAGTTTTCTCAACTCTTGAATATTTTTAGGAACACCAGGACATACGGTTAATAATATGAAAAATAAAGGACATTTTAAAGTGAATGTGAGTGAAAGAGACTGGAGGATAAATGAAGCCAGTTTTCACTTATCCAAGATGCCTGCTGGAACTGTTTCTAAAATATTTTATGAACTTTGGCAATAGTTTTCTAATGCAAATCTTATTTATTTCACACAACATCGAAATTGAGGAAGTATTTCAAGGAAAACAAAAATGGTTATTTCTACTTTTATATACTTACATTTGGAAAGATATTTAACTGTTCTAAATTATAGAGACTATTATATCTTGGATAACAAGAAATATGTTTATTAGGGGTTTAATTGTGACACTATAATTTAAATCCAAGCAAGGGGCAGCTCACTGTTACAGGTTACAATCTCCTTTCTGGTCCCCTATGACTCCAGGGAGGGCATATGCTGTAATAAGTTTATACCCCAGTTCAGGGTATGCTTAGCAATGCACTGCCATAGCTAAGGATCCACCCCTCCCCACCGACCTAGCTGAGTGTCAGGAGGAATATAGTAGCCCTGTGAAGCCTGGAAACATCTTCCCCCACATTCACTGTATGCTTGTACAGCGTGCAGGATGGGCCACAACATGTCCCTAAATAAGTATAATTAAAATTATACTATTAACTTAAACTCACGTAAAAATGAAAAATTGGATGTTAAAAAATTCACAAATTGGCAAGAGGAACTTCAGGGCAATTACAGAGCTTGACACTACTTGAAATGTAGTCAATTTTAAAAATGAGTTAAAAATAATGTCAGCACTATACGTGCCCTGTAGTTCCCCTTGCCAATTTTTTTTGTTTTGTTTCAGTCACATTTTCTGTTTTTATTTAAATAGGTTAAAAATAACAGATGGGAAGTATGAACTTCTGCCTCTTGCTGCCTGTTACCAATCTTTGAATTATGTAATTACGTTTTACATTTTAAATAATATTTTCCCTCCACTGTTACTATGTGAAAGAACTGTTAAATGGAACAGTCTCCAAAGTGCTGTTATAGGGACTATTATTTCTTGGATAACAAGAAGTTATAAACAAAGCAAACAAAGCAAACAAACTGAAAAATAAAGAACTGGTTTTGTTTCTCTAGTCTTTCAATTACAGGAATGTTAGGTGTTATTTGTAACAAAAGTAGGTAAACAGAATTTCAGACAAAAGTTTCATTATTAAATTAAATTGACAGTGCCCTTTTGAAAACATTTACCAATTTTTTTAGATATTCCAGTGATCTGTGATGATGTATCTTCATAATTGTGCATAATGCTAGTGTCCTTCAGAGAGAGATTCCATCTTTCTTGATTCTTCTCAGTAAGGATGTCTAATCTGGTATAATTTGAGACTCAAGGTGCAAAGTACGAAGCTTGATCCTTCTTTGGCAGTGCATATGCAATCAGTAGATTACCAGATTGACCATCTCTTTCGTTACTTCAAATCACAAAAAAAATTGACAACAACAAAAAAAGTAAATGTTGACTTCATAGGTTGACATTGGCAATAATCTTGTTTAATTAAAATAGCCTTTACTTTCCTGAATCTCTTGAGAACACTGTTTTGTTTTCTCATTAGTAACGTTTAAAAAGAGAATGTAGCTGTAGAATTGAAAGTACATTGATGGTGTATTATAAGAGTTTGATGGCAAGCAGGGATTAGAAAGTATTTCTGTATATCTGATTGATGTTTTGTTTTCAGAGAATTAATGCTTTTGAATAGCTAACTTTAAAATATTGTTCATAATGAACATTTGAAAGAAGATGAGGGAGGTCTTGTGTTGAAATCTAAGCATCTACTAATTATTTGCTATAAAGATTACACTGGTCTACAATTTTTGAGAAGTCGTCTGCTTCAGAGATAAAATGTGCTATTTATTATGTATTTTGATGTGCTGAATTCAAATATGACAATTAAAACAACTGGCTACTGTTTCTAAGATATTTTAGTTTTTACATTTTATGTCTATGTATATTGTGTAGATAGTAGAGTTTTAATCATAAATTGTAAACCTAGGTCTTTTCATGTGTTTATGGTTGCTTTACATGATAATATTTCACCTGTCCTGTTTATGTAACACTTTAAAAATCAGCAAAAGGGTTATATAAATAAAATTTATTATGAAACAAAAGGCAAAAAATATTATGTACATAGTTTAGTCCTATTCAGTGTCTACTCAGCACTTCTTAACTTGTCTCTTGTATTCATTAAATGGAGCATCTCTTGTCACTGTCCAGCAATAGTCTGCAAGCATTGATGGGCTCCATTTGCCCTGATAGCCTGCCAGGAGATTCCACTGCTGTAGTCTGGAGCCCAACAGCTCTGCCTTACTCTTGGGTAGTTCCAAATCCCTGACAAAGTCATTCAGTTCACCTTGTGTTATGAGGTATGGTTCAGAGGAGGAGGATGGGAGAAAATGTGGGTCCTGTGACACTGATGGTTCAGGACCAGAAGTTTCATCCTCTTCCTCGTCCTCATCTGACTCAAGTGAGAATGATTCTGGTGCATCAGGAACCGACAGTCCTTCTCCGTGGGGTACTGGGCATATAGCTGATGGAATGTTTGGATAATGCACGGTCCACTTTTTCTTCTTTGACACACCTTTCCCAACTGGAGGCACCGTGCAGAAGTAACAATTGTTGGTATGATCTGTTGGCTCTCTCCAAATCATTGGCACTGCAAAAGGCATAGATTTTCTTTTCCTGTTCAACCACTGGCGAAGATTTGTTGCACAAGTGTTTCAGCATATGTGTGCGGCCCACCTCTTGTCCTGATATCCAATTTTGCAGCCAAAATAAAGGTGATAGGCTTTCTTAAACATAGTGGTTATACTGCGCTTTTGTGATGCAAAAGTCACTTCACCACAAACATAGCAGAAGTTATCTGCACTGTTCACACAAGTACGAGGCATCTCTGCTCACTTTGGCTAAACAGAAATGTGTCCCTTTGCAAAATGAAACACTGACAAATAAGACAGCACGACACTGTATGATTTCTAGAGCTGATATAGGGCAATTTATTCAGCAGAGTGATGTAAGCTTCGTTATGATTGCATCATCCATGACTTCTAGGAATAACATGATGCAATTCATATCATGTAGGAAGCAATACCAGCTCCAGATTGCATCATTCATTGTTTTGCCTAAAAAGCAAGTACTGTCCAAACCCAGTCATAGATTTATTCATAGATCCAGTCAAAGATGTATTTTAGTCATTTCTGGTTTAAATTGAGATCCCTTCCCTTTTTAACTCACTTATCCTCCGCCATTCCCAAGTCAAGGGTCGTATATACTGACCCAATAGCATATCTTGAAAACTGAGGCCAATCAACAATTTTAAGCATCATTTTCATTCTCAGTGACCCAGAATTAGTAAAGTTGGACTACATTTATTTCAGAAGCATTTTGGCTGTAGAGCAGTGTTATTGTGAACAGGGGAGAAATCGTAACAGTTGTATAATTTTGCTGCATACACACTTGGATGCTTTGACTCATTGAGAAAATTTATATTTATGACACTCTAGGCGCAGATTTAGTGTCCTGCTCTTTTGCTACTAGAGTTAGTGGGAAAAGCTCTAAGGACTTCATGCTCATTCTCACTTTTGCTGTAAACTAAAGACCTGATCCTGGAAATGCTTATGCACTTACTTATCAGATAGCAACTAACAGCAGAGTTTCTATTGGAGTTTATAGGTGCAAGTTTGAGGATGAGTTTTATCCTTTCTTTTTCCTTAGGAGTAGAAACTAGGGGGAGAAGATGATGACTGTGGAGGGAGTGCTAGAAATGACCTGAACAAGAAAGTAGATGAAGATGGTCTGATTTGGAAGTTGTAAAAATGTTAATGGAATATGTAAAAGTTGTTACTTTCAAGATTTTTTTTTCTCGTCTCACTTTTTTGAAATATCTCTAGCAAAAAAGAAATGATGCAGATTGTTGCTATTCCTAGATATATTACTAATGAAACTGAGATTCCAGGAATACCCTTTTAAATTAAGTCTTTGCCATAAGTTTGATTAAAATTTACTTTTAACTCAACTGCAATTATGTGTACCATTTTCAAGATGATGGATTGATTTCTGTCTGATTATATTTAATGTTTTAAATTGTTGTAGTATTATACTTCATTTTTCTTTCTGACAACTTGTCTTCCCTCCCTTCCACTGCCCCAAGTCTTGCTGTGTTCCAAGGAACCCCTGTCCTAGACTCATTCTTCCTCCCACTGCCTTTAGTCCTCTAAGCACCAGGTTCCTCAGAGCTCCTGCTCCTCAACACATCTGTTGACCCTACTGCTCAGCCCTTCTGTGACCCCAGCTCTCCACAACATATGCTGTCCAGATTCGTTTCTTGAGATTGCTTCCCTTCCCTACCCCATCTCCCCACTCCCGGCTTGCTCTGTGGCATCTCCCATCCCCTCCCTTACAATGGTGATTTCAGACCCTGTTGTATCAGCAGATTGGCACATCTGACTCTTTGGATGTCTATGCATTTGGGAAGTTATTCTTCATTAATATTGCTAAGATCACTGCTAAAGTTTTGCTCGAGTGTGTTTGAAGTTGAGGTGCAAATTACTTTTTTGTATCTGTTAGCGGTGTAAGTGAAATCCTTATGGAGTGTTTTAGTGTATTATTGATTATGTTTATAGGCAATGTGAAAATGGCAAGGAATGCAGGAAATTTTCCTTCTTGAATTGTGTTTTTAAGGTTTAAGGGTTTTTTTTGGGGGGGGAGTGTTTTGATGCAACCTTAATATGTTAATTACAATGCACAATACAAAGTATACAGTGCTCTTTTGCGGCCCTCACCCTCTTTGGTTCTAGCGCAGAGAATGTTGCCAGCGCTGCCATTAGTACCAGTTAAGGGAGAATCTGACTGCCTTGTCTGCAGTGCCGGGGTACACTCTTCATCGGTGCTTAGATGTTCTTTGACATTGGTTCCAACTGCACCTTCTACTTTGGCTTTGGTACCGGGGCCTTTTTCATTCCAGGTGTCGATACTGGGCTATGTATTTCCTCATGAGGAGCCTACTTTGATACTGGATTTAGAATTGAGACCTTCTCTTTCTCGAGAGACATTTACAATACCACCACTGGTAACCACCTTACTTCTGTCCTGGTAGGAGATGGACAGACTAGTCTGTCCAGTAACTCCACCTGACTGGTCGCCTCCTATGCCAACTGATTATTTGGAGGACTCCTCTTGGTCTCAGTCAGGCTTGCTTAGCTCCTCTCCATCCCTACTGAGTCACACAAAGTCCAGCAAATCATTCAGGCCACCTTGAGAAGGGGACCTTTGGTACTGGTCACATAGCAAGGAGAAGTCGTGATGGCCTAAGACATTTTGGTCTCTGATGCCCTAATGACCTATGTGGAACCCGTGTGGGAGCTTATAGGAGAAGGTCACCAGAACTGTCCATATCAAGGCCTTGTGTACTGGACAAGCAACTAGAAAGCTTTCCCTACGAATAACCAGCCTATGATGAGCCATTGTTGGAGGAATGAGCTCTGTCTCAGGAGACTGCTTCGTTGCCAGTCGTTTATCCTCCCTCTCCCCAGAAGACTCAGTAGTCCCAGGAAGATTTTTATATCCTATCAGGATTTGCTTATCCTCACCAGTCCCAGGAAGATTTTATATCCCGTCAGGATTTGCTTAGAAGAATGGTCTCTGTGGTCGCTATACAAGCAGAGTTTTTATAGAAGAATACCCAAAAGCTGTGGTATGCAGTGTTGTTGTAGTCGTATTGGACTAACTTCTGTTGGTGAGAGAGACAAGCGTGTGTCTCTCACCAACAGAAGTTAGTCTAATAGAAGATATTACCTCAGTCACCTTGTCTTACAAGCTTTTGGACATTCTTCAAGGTGCAATCTTGGGAAAGGCAGCCCTCCCAAATGAGGCACTTTCATTGCCAGCGAAAACCTTATGGAATACACTGGCTTTGTTGGCTGTCATTGCCAAATGCACTGAAAAACTCTGCCATGTGCCTTCGCAGGGATTCAAGTGTTTTTACTCTCATCTGATGCCAAATTCCCTGATAGTGATGGCTACCAATGAGAGGTTAAGGCAAAGGAGTTTTAAGTCAGCCCCCAAAGAAACAATGGAAAAACTGGACTTGTGGGTGGAAAGATTTATTCTACCTCATTTCTCCAAATAGCTGATCAGCAGGCACAGTTAGCTAGGTTTGATTTTCTTCACTGTTAGGCTTTGTCAAAATTTACAGATAAACTCCCTAAGGACTCTGGGGAAGAATTCAGAGCCTTTTTGGTGAAGGGCTCTCTGGTTATGATGTCTGTTCACTCTGCTTGGGTGTTGCAGATGGTTCTTCTAGGAATATGGCCTTTGCAGTCATAATGAGAAGAGAATCATGGCTACATAATTGTGGAATGGCCCCTGACATACAAAAGACTATAGAAGATTTTTCCTTTGATGTGCATTTTCTAATTTCGGATAAAACTGACGAAACATTGCATTCATTTAAAGACTCTCGAGCTGCCCCCTACTCATTAGGAATTTATGCCCCAGTGTCCAAAAGAAGACACAGCTCTGCATACCCAGTACTCTAAGAAGTACTATACACATCCTTTCTACCCACCCGGACAAGTTCATATGTCGAAAAGGAGGTATAGACCGCCGAGAAGAAGATCCTCTAGCTTGGACTCTAATCAGCAAGCATGTTTTCAGAAATCTGCAGGAAAATCTGCAAGGACAGAAACCTGGACAAGTGGCTCCTCAGTATTCCTCCTTCCCTGCTGCTTTTCAGGAACCCATCTCTTGAGCTTCTGCTAGTTTAGTTCAAGAGATCCAGATGATATACTCCCTAGAGGGTGTGGAAGAAGGTCCTTTACAGTTTCTCCAATACTACGTTCCCCCTACTGTTACTTACACCTTCTTGTCAACTGTCTGAAATAGGCCACTTTCATTACCACTTTAAAAGTATTTTTC
This sequence comes from Gopherus flavomarginatus, assembly GCF_025201925.1. Classification (NCBI taxonomy): domain Eukaryota; kingdom Metazoa; phylum Chordata; order Testudines; family Testudinidae; genus Gopherus; species Gopherus flavomarginatus. The sequence goes on from NC_066641.1 coordinate 6,239,736, forward strand.
CTCCCTTGGTATCCTACTGTTAATTGACTGACCCCACACTTGGTAAGGCAGTTCACATCTTTTCATGTATTTATACCTGCACCTGTATTTTCCACTCCATGCATCTGATGAAGTGGGCTCCAGCCCATGAAAGCTTATGCCCAAATAAATTTGTTAGTCTCTAAGGTGCCACAAGGACTCCTTGTTGTTTTTGCAGCCCCAGCAGTTGACTTCCCCACTCGAAATTGGTTTGCAACCAACTGGTAGCAGTCTGGAGTTGCCAGCTTCCACACAGCTATTGCCACATGCGTCTCTACTGAGAAGGCAGCTCTCATTCTGGTGTCCTTGTGCTGCAGGGCTGAGGCGAGCTCCGCACACAGTTCCAGGGAGGTAGCTTTCCGCATCCAAAAGTTCTGTAGCTAGTGTTGAGGCATGGGAGGGGGTCAGGGGTGCAGAGTCCGGGCAGTGCTTACCTCAAGCAGCTCCCAGAAGCAGCGGCATGTCCCCCCTCCATCTTCTGAATGGAGGCAGACTCTTATAAAGGGGTGGCATGTCTGGGTCTTTGGGAATTCGGCAGTGGGTTCCTCAGTCCCTCTCTTCCTCTTTGAGCTGCCGCCAAAGAGGAAGAGAGGGAGTGAAGGACCCACCACTGAACTGCTGCCGAAGAATGGAGCGATGCGATTGAGCTGCCACCGAAGTGTCGCCGATTGGCTTCCCTCCCCCCACCTCGCTGCTTGGGGCAGCAGAAAACCTGGAGCTGGCCCTGCCATTAATGAGGAGTCTTTTCAACATCTTTCCTTAAAGACAATATTTCTTATTGCCATTACCTCAGCAAAGAGGGTTAGTGAGCTGGAGGCTTTGATGGTCAGTCCACTAAAGACAGTGGTCTACGGACCTAAACTGGTGATCAGAACCCACTTTAGCTTTATTCCAAAATGTAGTATTTGACTTCTGCTTTTCAGAGAGAATTTCTCTCCTTATGCTCTTTCCTTGACCCTGTTCCCATCCTGCACTTTAAGAGAGCCCTGTGCTTTTAATCTAGAAAAGGAAACCTTTTAGAAAAATAAAACAGTCTAGTTTATGGAGAAAGATGCCAGGGAGAACCTCAAGCCAGAGACTTTCTGAGTGGATTAAGAACTGAATAAAACTGTTACAAAGTAGTTAGTGGCAGTGCTTACAGGGTTAAAAGCCAAATCCACTAGAACCAGTGATGTCTCCATGGCTTGTTTTAGGCACATCCCAATAGTGGAGATCTGTAGTGTAGCAACTTGAAGTTGTAGCATACCTTCACCAAGTATTCTTCTTTGGATTTAGTGTCACTCTCCGTTGCCTAATTTTGGAGAGTGGTGGTGCAGTCCATGTTTTGCTAAGACCTCTTCGTCCACTGTCCATTTGTGGGGATGCATTTCTTACCACTGTATTTGCTAACAAGTAGGAATATATACAGGCCCTCTAAGAAGAAAAAGAGGTTCTTTGAGAGTTGCCTCCATGCACTCCTTCACTCTTAGCTTCCTGTCCACTTTGAAGTCCTACATGTCCTCCTCAGCAGGTTCAGAAAAGTAAGCTGAGGCAACTGGTTAAATGCACACCCTTTATATAGACTAGGCCAGGGGTTCTTGGGACAAATTTTTTGGTGGCCTTAGAATGCGGCCACCAGCAAGAATTGGTGGCTGCTCTCACACTTTTTCCTAAAATACTTAATTAGCTTTAGGAAAACCAAATAAATATGCAACTCTTCAGACTAACTATCAGCCTCGTGTCATAAACAGATAGCTAAGAGTTAATGTCTCTTTCACCTGAAGCACCTGACCAGAGGACCAATCAGGAAACCGGATTTTTTCAACTTTGAGTGGAGGGAATTTTGTGTCTGAGGTCTTTGTTTTCTGTCTGCCTGCTTTCTCTGAGCTTTGGAGAAGTAGTTTCTGCTTTCTAATCTTCTGTTTCTAAGTGTAAGGACAAAGAGATCAGATAGTAAGTTATATGGTTTCTTTTCTTTGGTATTTGCATGAATATAAGTGCTGGAGTGCTTTGATTTGTATTCTTTTTTTGAATAAGGCTGTTTATTCATATTTTTTCTAAGCAATTAACCCTGTATTTGTCACCTTAATACACAGAGACCATTTGTATGTATTTTTCTTTCTTTTTTATATAAAGCTTTCTTTTTAAAACCTGTTAAAGTTTTCTTTGCTGGGAAATTTCAGGGAAATTGAGTCTGTACTCACCAGGGAATTGGTGAGAGGAAGAAATCAGGGGGAGATCTGTGTGTGTTGGATTTGCTAGCCTGATTTTGCATTCCCTCTGGGTGAAGAGGAAAGTGCTTTTGTTTCCAGGACTGGGAACGGAGAGGGGGAGTCACTCTGTTTGGATTCACAGAGCTTGTGTCTGTGTATCTCTCCAGGAGACCCTGGAGGGGGGAAGGGAAAAAGGATTATTTCCCTTTGTTGTGAGACTCAAGGGATTTGGGTCTTGGGGTCCCCAGGGAAGGTTTTTCAGGGGGACCAGAGTGCCCCAAAACACTCTAATTTTTTGGGTGGTGGCATCAAGTACCAACTCCAAGCTGGTAACTAAGCTTGGAGGTTTTCATGCTAACCCCCATATTTTGGATGCTAAGGTCCAAATCTGGGACTAAAGGTATGATAATCTTCAGAGTAACTATCAGCCTCGGAAAGACAGAAGTTCTTCATCAACCTGCACCTGGATCAAATGCTTCTGTCCCGAGTATCTCCATTGATGGCACTCATCTTAAAGTAGTGGAGAACTTTAAATACCTGGGTAGTGTCATAGCCAATGATGGATCACTGGATAATGAGATCAACGCACAAATATCCAAAGCAAGCAAGGCACTTGGCTGTCTGCGTGTCTAAGTTTTAAACCACCACATCATCTGGATGTCAACAAAACTGCTTGTGTACAGAGCTGTTGTTCTCTCATCTCTTTTGTACAGGTGCGAAACATGGACACTATATAGGTGTCATATCCAAGCAGCTTGAAGCATTCCACATACACTGCCTCTGCAACTTCATGAAGATCCGCTGGCAAGACAAAGTGCCCAATCTCGAGGTCCTCAAGAGAGCCCAGATGACAAGCATCAAAATGATGATCATGAAGTCACAGCTACGTTGGACTGGTCATGTCAGCCGCATGGATGCCAACAGAATCCCCTGCCAGCTTCTGTATGGTGAGTTCTCCCAGGGCATCCGGCATATAGGTCGTCCATGGAAACGTTACAAGGACACCATCAAAGCCAATCTGCAGTATCAAACCTAGAGACCTTAAAGACGCCGCCGGCGACAGAACACAGTGGCGTGCAGCAGTTAGAAATACCTGCATCGCCTTTGTGGAAGACCGCTGCTGGTGTCTACAAGGGGCACGCGAATGACGTCACAGCATCAGCAGCGCACAATCCACTGACCGCGAACTTCCCATGCACCATCTGCAGCAAAATGTGCACCTCTAGAATTGTCTTGTACAGTCATCAGAGGGCACACCATGAGACCAACAACAGATGATCTGCATAGATTTGTCATCATTGGATCAATGGACTACCAAGGAGATACATGTCCAAATCATTGTAATTTATTTATTGATAGCTAGTAAGTCTGTTGTGAAAAGTGATATTAACAAACATACAAGTATCACTTTTCGCAGCAGGCTTACTCAGTTTGGCAAGCTTGGGGACAAATTAAGCCCTGGATGGAGGGTTGGGGGAGGCAGTGGAGGCCAGGGGAGATGGGAGTTAGGGGAGGCAGCAGGGGGCTGGGGCCTGAAGTTGCCAGAGCCTGAAGCTTCACGGCTGGAGGATGGGGTCCAGGGACAGAGTCCGAAGCCATGTGTCCAGAGTCTAGGGCCTGCTGTTGTACAGCCATAGTCTGGGCCTGGAGCTCAAAGCGCCATGTCCAGAGCCTGTCGCCCCATTACCCCAGGGCTGAAGCCCAAAGCCTGAGCCCCACTGCCCCTGGGAAGACAAGGAGCTCATAGGTTGCCTGCTCCTACAGCATTGTGCCCTAGGTGACTCCAGAGGGGGGCAGGGCCCAATCCCTGGTGGTAGCCCCAGCAACCAAAGCAGTGCATCCAGGAACAACAGGGAGCGGGAGGAGGCACTACTTTGCTCTCCCCCCTATCACAGCCCATGGCCACACGAAAAGCCCCTGATGGCTGCATGCGGCCACAGTGGCAGCATTTCAGAAATGCTAGACTAGGCTGTCTGACATAATACACTGTGTGAGGGTACTCATGCACTCCGCCTATGGACATGACTTTGAAAGAGGATTCAACATGTCCACTGGTAGGAGGTTCTATTCTGCAAGTGTGACTGGACATGGGTGACTCTTGAAGTACAGTTTTTGTTAGGTAATCTCTCTTCTTAATATATTAACAAAGTTATTTTAGACTTTTTTTTGGTAATAAACAAGGGTCAACATTTTCAAAAGTAGGAGCTGAAATTTAGGATCCTGAGTCCATATTTAGGCACTTAAAGGGAGCAGGGTTTTCAAAAGTGACTAAGTATTTTAGGAATACAAGTCCCATTGATTTCAAACTATAAACTCTGACAGAAGAGCAGGCCATAGACTAGACCAAACAGTATTCTTAACTTTTCCCCTGATTTGTCCTGGTATGGTCATGGAATGCCCACTTATAGGACTTACCTCTCAACCTGCTCCGGAACTGCAGCTTCTGCAGGCCTGGTCTTGGGAGCTTTCTTGCCTTCCCTTCTTGCATCTTCCTCATCATCTGATGAGGCCCTGGTGCCAGAAGCATCTTCTTTGGTACTGGATGGCTTTAATGTGTGACTATCATGCCAAGTAGCACCTGCAGTCATTGCTCAGATCAGTGCATTCACCACCTGGACAAATTTGTATGCCTCCTGGATGGAGTGTTACCTCAACTCATCCACCAACCCAGAGATTACAGTATGTGCAGAGGATTTTGACAAACCAAAGCCAAGGTTCCTGGTTTCAAGTTCAGCATGCTTAAACGTGAGAGACACCATCCCAAGAAAGCCATACTCCAGTTACCCTTTCCTAAGGAACACAAAACATGGCTAACCTTAAGCAAAAACAGTTGGAGGAGCAATGTGGTGTTAAAGGCAGCCAGCCAGTCCCCAACTCAACCCTCCCGTGCTATCCATAGCACTCTACTGGGGTAACATCCAAAAGCAATGCGTCACTGATGAATTTAGCTTCACAAAACTTTTTTGGCTAAAATTTGAATTGCTTCAGGTTTGTACATACCTAGTATCTATCCTTCTTCGAGAGTTTTCTAAACCAGGAGATGCATGCTGTGCTGGCCATTTATTTACTATTTTAAAGCATGGAACACCTATGTTGTAGTTTTCTGCCTTATTTTATAAACTAAGTATCCAATATTTAATAGGAAGTAGAACACATTAAAAGGTATCATTTCAAGCCCTGAGAACAAAAAAGGAGCATGTAAAGCATAATCAGTTTTAAAATTACATTAATAAAACAGAATTTGAGGTGTGAAATCTATTAAAGCCAGGTAATTTGGTTTAAAGTTCCCGTGGCAACTTTAATTCTTTCATCTTGTACATACTATGTACACGTTATGATGAGATTTTTGTGTTCACAAGACTGGGAAAAAATGCCATACTGTTCAACAAAAATTTATTTTATAGAGCAGTACTGTTAAAATAGCTAGGCAAAAGATAAATCTAATTACTTGAGTAATCGAAGCGCACGTACTGTGTTTGAGTGGTGTTGCCTCCAAGGATAAGAAAGGCAATTTGCTATTTATTTATTGCTTTCCCAATATAGCAGAAAAGCAGGGGCAGGATCAGTTATCTTATTAGTTATCAGGATCTTATTTGAAGATCAGAATTGCAATCTTTACTTGACTACCTCAAATCCTGAAACAATTTAAGTCAGGATTGTCACAATAAGGACTCTGAGGCCTGGTCTACACTACAAAGTTAGGTTGACATAAGCCGAGTTACGTTAATTTAATAATGTATATGTCTACACTACCGAGTCCCTTCTGCTGACCTAAAGGGTCTGTAAAGTCGACTTCTGCACTGCACCTCTGCGAGAAGTGTATCGCTTGATTTGACAACCACTGGTTGACATGGGGATAGTGTAGATGCTGCGTTGTGTAATTCAGATGAATTGGCTTCCAGGAGGTGTCCCACAGTGCTCTGCTGTGACTGCTCTGGAGAGCACTTTCAAATCCAAGGCATGTCAGCCAGGTACACAGGAAACAGGTGACCCCTGTTAAAGCCCTGGGAATTTTTGAGTTTTTATTTCTTGTTTGATCAGAGTGGAGAGTTCTTCAGCACAGCTGATCATGGATGCTCAAGACTGCAAATGTGCTCCAGCATGGAATACACAGGAGGTGCTGGATCTTATTGCTTTATGGGTAGATGAGTCTGTGCAGGCAGAGCTTCAATTCAGCAGAAGAAATGCTAACATCTATGCCAAAGTTGCGTGGGGCATGGGGAAGAAGGGCTACACCAGGGACACACAGCAGTGCCGCGTGAAAATAAAGGAACTTTGGCAAGCGTACCAGAAGACAAGGGAAACGAGCAGTTGCTCTGGTTCTGAGCCACAGACATGCCTCTTCTATGAGGACCTGCGTGCGATTCTTAGTGGTGACCCCACCATTATCCCAAAATACTCTGTGGATAGCTCCCAGGAGCCCCAGGCAACCTCGAGCAACAACAAAGAGGACATTGTTAATGATGAGGAGGAGAATGTGAGGCAGGCAAGTGGAAGATCTGTTTTCCCCAACAGCCAAGAACTTTTTTCAACTCTGGAGGCCATCCTCTCACAGGACCAATTGTTGGCAGAGTATGATGCTGGGGAAGGCACCTGTGTTGAGTACACATTTCCAATCAAATTGTAGGGGTTACATGCTGTTATTTTTAATGTTGAATCTGAACAAAAAAAAAGTATAGTGGTTATTGGTTGCCACTCCAGCTACGCAGAGGGTGCTCAAAAAAAAGACTGTTTATGTGCATGGGAATGGCTCTGGAATCCTCCATGGAGATCTCAAGGAAGCCTTCATGGAGATACTTGGCAATACTTTGCAGAAGGCTTCTGGGAAGGGCTGCCTTATTTCATCCACCATGGTAGGACGCTGTTCTGCGCCACTCCAGTATTAACTCTTCTGGCATCATTGCAGCACACAACATTGTCACATAAGGGCCAGGTCTTCACCCACATGCTTACAACATCTGCTCCCTTTCCACCTCAGGAGACTGATATTGCATATGGTCACCTAGGGGAAACGGGTGAACTTTTAAATGCTAGTCCTTAAACTGCAAGCAATTCGACAAGTAATCTGCCCCGTTTGATGAATTCTGGGTCACAGAACCACTCTTTCCTGAGCATGCCCTGGTTGGAAGGGATCACTACATATTGCAACCAGCCTGTTTGTCTCCCTTTCCCCCCAACCCAGTGCTGCTTTTGTAACAATCAAACTATTTGCGGGGATTTAAACTGATGCCTGTCCTCAAGCATTATCTGGGTTGCTGGGGGGTGGGGGGGTGGCTTCTCTGAGGTTGGAATCACTGATCAGAAGGATGTTTTCACAAAAGCTGTAGCAGAAGACCTCTTGCCCATGCCTCATGGCCTTACTCACTGTGGCTGGAGCAGCAAACTGACTTTTGCAGTAGCCAGCGGTTGTGATTACGTTGTGGCTTGCAGGGAAGTGCATTGAGGGGTGGTTCTTTTATAAAAGAATTAACCTTGCTCTGGAAACAATGTATATGCACTGTCAATGCTACCTTTGTGCTTTGTATTCTTTGAAGCTGAAACTTTGTCTGCTGGCACATCCTCCACACCAGGACAATCCTCCATGCCAGAACAGACACTTTCCCAGATTAGACGGTGGAAAAAGAAGACTTGGGAGGACATGTTCATTGAGTTAATGTGTGCCTTCTAGAGTGACAGGACAGAGCTCAGAGCATGGAGGATTGCACTGTCCGACAGCCTGAACAAGGACAGCGAGGAGAGGAGAGCATGCAGGGAACATGAACGTGACACGCAGGACAAGATGGTGCAGATTATGAGGGAGCAAACAGACATGTTGAGGTGTCTGGCTGAAGTTCAGGGAAGGCAGCTGGATGCTTGAGTCCCTCTGAAGCCTATGCTGAACCTGCTGCCATCGTCACCAAGTTCCAAATCCTTCTCCTCCGCCAGACGTCTTAGGATGAGGGCAGTGGGGGGAGTCCGTATCTCTTGCACTAAACTCCAGGGAAAGGTACAAGGACCAGAAGGTGCCCATTCCCACACCTTTGATCATAATTGCAATGCAATTGTAAGCATGCTGTCCTGGTTTCTCTCCTCCCCCCCCAGTTTTAACCTGGGACAAAAGGGCTGATATCTTACTTTTGTTTGTTGTCCCTATGTGTTTGTAAGCATAAAAAAACTTAATGGATTGAGTAGAAAAGGCTCTTTATTCATTCAGCACACTATGGGTATTTGGAGTAGAGTTTACAGGGGGGAAAATGCAATGAAGGGGAGCGCTTGGTAAGGAACAACACACATAAGTATAACATTACTGTTGGTGATTACTCATGGAGACATAGAGCCCCTCAGTGTGCTCTTCTTATTGCCCTGGTGATCTGGCTGCTCAACATTGGCTGCCAGGCGGTCTGCCTCAACCCCACACCCCGCCGAAAACTTTTCTCCCTCTGTTTCACATATATTATGGAGCACACAGCATGCAGCAAGAACAATGCTTTCACAATTGCTTTCACTGAGGTCTAACCTAGTAAGCAAACAACTCCAGCGGCCTTTAAACGTCCAAAGGCACATTCCACCACCATTCTGCACTTGCTCAGCCTATGGTTGAACTGCTGTCCAGGCTGCCTGTGTATGGCTTCATGAGCCATGGGAGCAAGGTTTGGCTGGGTCTCCCAGGATCATGACTGGCATTTCAACATCACCAATGTGTTTTTGCAGTCTGGAAAGAAAGTTCCTGCTTGCAGCTTTCTGAACAAACCGGAGTTTCTAAAGGTGCAAGCATTATGCACCTTTCCCCCTCATTCCATGTTGATGTTGGTGAAACAGCCCTTGTGATCCACCAGCATTTGCATCACCATTGAGAAGTACTCCTTTCTGTTTATGTACTCTTTAGCAAGGTGCTCTGGTGCCAAGATAGGGATATGCATTCCCCCTCTATTGCCCCACTGCAGTTAGGGAACCCCATCGTGGCAAAACCATCCACTATGTCCTGCACGTTGCCCAAAGTCACTATCCTTCTTAGCAGAAGTCTAATGATTGCCCTGGCAACTTGGATCACAATAGATCCCATGGTAGATGTACCCTTTTTCCGAATTTATTCTCCACTGTCTGGTAGCAATCTGGCGTTGTAAGGTTTCACAGAACTATCACCACTCCCTTCTCAACTGTCAGAGCAGCTCTCATTTTACTATAGCTGCACATCAGGGCTGGGAAAAGCTTTTCACACCGTTCCATGAAAGTGGCTGTACGCATCTGAAAGTTCTGCAGTCACCGCTCATCATCCCATAGCCGCATAACTATGTGGTCCCACCAGTCGCTGTTTGTTTCCTGGGCCCAGAAGTGGTGTTCCACCATGTCAAAGTGATGTGTGACTCTGGCCAGCATCTGTGAATTGCTCTAGTTCGTGGCTTCCATCAGGGCTGCTTGTGTAGCATCACATTGTTCCGTGCAGCGGCTCCTGCTTTGGCTGAGTAAATACTGCCAAATAAGGCATGAGATGTTTGTAATGCTCATAACAACAGTGTGCAGCTGAGCGGGGTCCGTGCCTGCCATGCTGTGGTGTCTGCACGGGTAACCCAGGCTTAGAAAAAAAAAGTGCTTAGGTGCGAAAAAGGCTTGGTTTCTTAGCCTCTCATGATTCACTTACCTCCCTTCCTCCCTGAAATCAATGGCAAACATCATGTTCCCATAACCACCTGCGCAAATGTTTTGGTCTCATGAGGCATTGCAAGCCCAACCCAAAATTCCACTCTGCTGCAAGCACTGTGAGATATCTACCTTCAAAAAAATGTTAACTGTCATACTTTATGAGTGGTAACCTGTGAAGTGTCACATTTGTATAGTAGTGTATGGCCTTATATTGTCTAGACTGCAGCCTCTAGAGGGTGATGTGATTTCATGAGCTTGAGTAGGTCTGACTTTCCACAGAGTAGGGGGCAACATAGCTATACAGAGAAGAGGCATACAGCTATGTTGTTATATTGATGTTAATGTCATTTTATTTATTTATTGTACACAGATATGAAATTCAATACAATCTTATTGATACTAAGATAAGATTACCTGTGGAGATTCTGTAAATTACAAGATTTCTTATTTTCTTTGGTAGTCTCAAAATAAATAAGTTCTCAAAATGTTTGACATGATAACTAGCAGTGACAGATTGCACATGCTGAGGTATAACACCTTTTTAATCCCAAATCTGGTATGATAGAAGTTAACTGGAGGTAAAATATTGGATTCCACTTAACATTTCAAGGATGTTTTTGTTTTGTTTGTCAGCTAAATATCTAATATAAATGGGAAATGTACGGAGCCAACAACTGCAGAGTAATTAAGAATGTGAGGTAGAATACAATAGATTTATTTTTTAAAAATTCCGTAATGAGTGAGTACATAAATATTTTGCAGAAAGAGTTTTCTAACTAATTTTCGAATTGTTGATATTGTTTAGATGGAAACATTTGTTTTAAAATATACTTAAGATGTTTTAGTTGACTTCCATACAAGCAGAATTTGGGCTTTCCAGTCATAACACTATAAATGTCAGAGAGTTTATTCCTATAGATGATTAAATCATAAAGCTTATTTTATCACTTTCTAATTGGATATGCTGCAGTTAGACTGTAAATCAAATGACTGACTATTTATGGCAAATTGGGAAGCTTATTTAGTTGCTGTTTAGAACCACTAATAGAATAATGTGTATTTTATATTATTAAAGTTCTAGCAACAGTATGGGGAATACCATGAGTCTTTCTGTGCCTTCAAGCAAACTGTTAATCAGTACACCAAGATGCAAAATTAGAAGAAAAAAGGAACTGTATCTCAAGTTCCTCCCTTCTACCTTGATCTTTTAAATTATTCTCCAAAAATTTAAATGTGAACACTAGATCCAGATGAAGCATGGGTAGGTGCTATATAAGTTACCCAAACAGTACTGCATATACCCTTCAGTCCTCATTTGCAACAGGCTTCACTATCCAGAACTGAGATTTTTCAGACTGTTCTGTTAGTTATTCTGAATTGCTTTGTATGGCTTTTTTAAAATGACACAATCACTAGAGGTGCATTTGGTCCACCAAACCTATTTTGCTAGTGAGTTAAGCAATAATTTGTGAAATAATTTGATCACAGGTCCCCAGATGCTAGAGGGTAACACATCAACTTGACTGCATCATGTAACCAATTAGGAGTCTTAATTCTGCTTTTGTAGCTGAATAACAAGACGTCCCAGGAGCTTGCATTTGAGTCCTAGTTTTCACGAAGGTATTGCATTGCTTGCTTTTTTCTGTTTAAGTGTTTTTCTAGTATCTTCAAGAAGATAACTTCTATCTGGCCTTGACTTTCACTCCCCACCTCCAGAAAAAGTGGTTCTTCAAGTGGTTGCAGTTACTCATTCCACTGTAGCTGTGCTCATGTGCCTTGTGTAAAATTGTCAGAGATTTTTTTCCTGCAGCAGTACCAGTCGGGGAGACATGAGTGCCCTCTGCTCCCTCATGCCAAATGCACGTAGGTATAAAGGATGTAACTGTCACCAATCCCTCTCAGTTCCTCCTGATCATGATGGTTGTAGGAGCTGCTATCCTTGCATTTACAAGTCCTACACTTTTTTGTTCTGTTAGTTTTAGGCTAGTTTAGAGTTTTTGTACATAGTTTAACTATAAAAGTAAGTTTAGATAAGTGTTTAGGAGTCTGGATTTGCCAGTTCCTGTTTGGGTACCAGTACCAGACTCATGCCTCAGTCTCCTGGCTTCAAGTCCTATCACTCATGTAACAAATCTATGCCAGTGAGTGACCTGTGCTCCAATTGCTGTAGGTGTCGGGAAACTCATGTGAGTGACAAACGTCACATTGTAGAAGGTTCAAACTCCATTCAAAGAAAGACAGTTACCCCTGGGGGGAATTCTGTGCCAAAAAATTAAAAATCCTCTGCACAATATTTTACAATTCTGAATATTTTGTCAAAATAACACTATAAAATCATGCCATTTCCAATTATTTTGGTAGTTTATTTCAAAATACCTGTCAGCAGGTATGTCTGTATCAGTAAATACAACAAAAAAGATTCAGGAAATGTGTTTTGACAAATAGATTCCTTACAGGGCATATTAATACAGAACTTTGAGTAATAATTTAATTACAATATGAAATGTCTTTCCTGCACCCCTCAGAAGCAGTGCAAAAGCTTGGAGGAGTCAGGCATAATGGAAGAGCTAAGGGAAAGGGAAGTAATTGCTGTGAAGGAGCCTGAGTGTGAACTTGGAGAGTTGTTGGGGGTGTGTGGGAGAAGTATGGAACGGGTTTTTTTGGGGTTAGGGAGGGATAGTTAGGGAGCCTCCCCCATGCAGACCTTGGCTGACCCCCTAGCCTCTCTCATTCAGTCAGGTACAACTGTCTCTGTCCCAATGTGTTCCTGCACCCTGTCCCCACGTGTCTGTGTACCCCCACTCAGCCACACCCCTCCCTCTCTTCCATGTGTCCCTGCACTCCCTCCCCCAACCCCATGTGTCCTTGCAGTCCCACTCAGCCACCTCTCCTCCCTCCATCCCCATGTGTCCCTGCACCCCCACTCCCATTCAACCCGTGCCCCAGTCTGTCTCCTCCTACTGGCCGTTCTGAACCCCGGTCTGTGACTCCCCCAGCAATTCTGTGTGCCCTGTGCTGTTCATCTCCCTATATCCTGTGCCTCCTAACCTGTCCCCATGGGTAGGGCACAGTGAGGAATGCAGCCTCTTCTCTTCCCTATCCATAGCTGGGGCTGCTCCCGCCCAGGAGCGGCAGCTCTGTGTTCTGGTGCCACAGCAGCCCCTGATGGGCGCAAGACATAACTGCAGCACTTCAATGCCAGAATATATTTTCTGTGGAGAAAAAAAATTATGTACAGGACATGAATTTTGCATATGTGCAGTGGTGTAGACAGTGCAGCCAGACTCAAGAATCTGCACATGGAGTATATCCTTTTCCTATCATTGGAGCCTTGCTGCTTGGAATAGGTACCAAGTAGACCCATAGCTGTTAGAAGGGCTCCCCTTGATCTGACTGAGAGGCAAATCTTCATTGCCTGTACTGAAGAAAAGGCAACATATGTCTTCTAAAGACTCAATACCGGTCTTTGAAATCTTCCTTGAGAACACAGAGTGGAGGCAAGGACATGGAGGAGCTCTCAAAAAGGCTCTCACAGGCACAATTCTTAAGTTAAGAGGGATCGCTGACTTGAGCTTTGGATGGGCCTGTTGGGACCGATTCTTGAAGAGCTGACACAGCTTTTGGTACCTCAGAGGCAAGAGCCTTTTTCAGTGCCATCTATGCCTGAAGCTTATGAGGCAGTTCTGAAATTGTTAAACCTGTTGGTACCAGTTTCCCCAGCTATTTAGGACTCCTGGTACTGGGGTATAGTGTACACAGTTCTGGCTCCAGCTCTGACACACTGTTAAGTTCCAGTGGCAGCTATAGTTAGTGCACCTCTCAAAAGGGTTCCATGTAGAGGGAAGCCAGCAACCGTTTTCAGGCTCTGTACACAGGTACTATGGTGGAGAATGGTTTAGAAGAGTCATCTGAGGTAATGGATCAGAAGGAGACCCAATCAACCAGAAGGCATTGGTTGCATTGTCCTAGGGATGGGGGTTCCATGACCACCATTCCCAAGAGGAGGAGACTTATTGTGGGCGTAGGAACAAACCATCCCGATGCACAGAAAGAATAGTAAATATGGCAGGCGACAAACCTGGCTTAACGGAGAAATCTTCGGTGAGCTTAAACACAAAAAGGAAGCTTATAAGAAGTGGAAACTTGGACAGATGACTAGGGAGGAATATAAAAATATTGCTCGGGCATGCAGGGATGTAATCAGGAAGGCCAAAGCACAATTGGAATTGCAGCTAGCAAGGGATGTGAAGGGTAACGAGAAGGGTTTCTACAGCTATGTTAGCAACAAGAAGGTGGTCAGGAAAAGTGTGGGACCTTACTGAATGGGGGAAGCATCCTAGTGACATGATGTGGAAAAAGCTGAAGTACTCAATGCTTTTTTTGCCTCGGTTTTCATAGCCATGGTCAGCTCCCAGACTGCTGCACTGGACAGCACAGTATGGGGAGGAGGTGACCAGTCCTCAGTGGTGAAGGAACCTGGTTAAGAACTGTTTAGAAAAGCTAGACATGCACAAGTCCATGTGGCTGGATGCAATGCTACTGAGGGTGCTGAGAGAGTTGGATGATGTGATTGCAGAACCATTGGCCATTATTTTTGAAAACTCGTGGGGATTGTGGGAGGTCCTGGATGATTGGAAAAAGGGAAATATAGTGCCCATCTTTAAAAAAGTGAAGAAGGAGAATCTGGGGAACTACAGACCCATCAGTCTCACCTCAGTCCCTGGACAAATCCTGGAGCAGGTCCTCAAGGAATCCATTTTGAAACACTTGGAGGAGAGGAAAGTGATCAGGAACAGTCAATATGGATTCACCAAGGGAACGTCATGCCTTACCAACCAGATTGCCTTCTGTGATGGCTCTGTGGATGAGGGGAAAGCAGTGGATGTGTTATTCCTTGACGTTAGCAAAGCTTTTGATATGATCTCCCACGGTACTCTTGCCAGCAAGTTAAAGTAGTATGGGCTGGATGAATGGACTATAAGGTGGATAGAAAACTTGCTAGATTGTCGGGCTCAACGGGTAGTGATCAGTGGCTCCATGTCTTGTTGGCAGCTCGTATCAAGTTGAGTGCCCCAGGGGTCGGTCCTGGGGCCTGTTTTGTTCAACACCTTCATTAATGATCTGGTTGATGAGATGGATTGCACACTCAGCAAATTCATGGATGACACTAAGCTGTGGGGAGAGGTAGGTACGCTGAGGGTAGGAATTAGGGTCCAGAGTGACCTAGACAAATTGGAGGATTGGGCCCAAAGAAATCTGATGAGATTCAACAAGGACAAGTGTAGAGTCCTGCACTTAGGATGGAAGAATCCCATTCCCTGTTTCAGGCTGGGGCCTGACTGGCTAAGCGGCAGTTCTGCAGAAAAGGACCTGGAGATTACAGTGGATAAGAAGCTGGATATGAGTCAACAGTGTGCCCTTGTTGCCAGGAAGGCTAACGGCATATTGGGCTTCATTAATAGGAGAATTGCCAGCAGATCGAGGGAAGTGATTATTCCCCTCTATTTGGCACTGGTGAGGTCACATTGGAGTACTGCGTCCAGTTTTGGGCCCCCCGCTACAGAAAGGATGTGGACAAACTGGAGAGAGTCCAGCGGAGGGCAACGAAAATGATTAGGGGACTGTGGCACATGACTTAGGAGGAGAGGGAGAGGAGGAGGGAAATGGGCTTGTTTAGTCTGCAGAAAAGAAGAGCGAAGGGGGATTTAATAGCAGGGGGATTCCAGAGAGGATGGAGCTAGGTTCTCAATGGTGGCAGATGATAGAACAAGGAGCAATGGTATCAAATTGCAAAGGGGGAGGTCTAAGTTGGATATTAGGAAAAACTATTTCACTAGGAGGGTGGTGAAGTCCTGGAATGGGTTACCTCAGGAGGTGTTGGAATCTCCATCCTTAGAGGTTTTTAAGGCCCGACTTGACAAAGCCCTGGCTGGGATGATTTAGTTGGGAATTTGGTCCTGCTTTGAACAGGGGGTTGGACTAGACTTCCTGAGGTCTCTTCTAACTCTAATCTTCTATGATTCTATGAATGATCTTGCTAGTACCTCCATCTCTAAGCTCAGAACCAATGTCTGTTGTACCCATAGTGTCAGCTCCCCTTTGGTCAGGTGAAATAGAGTCTTCATCAGAATGTGAGGTCAACTGTTATGCATCTGGGAATGGGTAGGTTCAGCAGGTCTTATGGAGTGCTTGCCCACTGTGGGATCAGCCACAACTTCAGCTTTCCAGGAACCAATGGCCTGGACATAACTGGGTTTCTTCTACATATCAGTGACCCTTTGGGAATCCTTGGGGCTTCCCTTTACAGCCTAGAGCATCTCTGCTCCCTTCCTGTGATTCTACTACAGTTAGGTGGCAGGAGCACGTACTACAGGGTCACCGTCTGCACACCTTGGTACCAGAACTGGTACTATGCATAGGGAACTTCTTTGTCACCTGATAAGAGTCTGCTTCTTCCCCTCCTGATGATTATAGAGCTGCTCATGGCTTGTTGAAGAGAGTGGCTGCATCTGTGGATATCCAACCGAAAGAAATATAGGAAAAGTCACAAAACGTGGACGTTTTAGCCTTGGTGGGAACCTCTAGAGTAGCTTTTCCTATTAATGTGACTATCCTGCAGTCTGTCAGGGTACCATGGGAGACCCTGTCTTCCCTGTCTCCTACTGCATAAAGGGTATAGAGAAGATATTATGTCTCTTTGCAGGAATTCCAGTGTTTTTTATGGCCACACTTCTCCTATCTTCCTAGTAGTCTCTCCTGTTAATGAAAAAGAGGGGTAGGGACAACGAGCCTCAACACTGAAGGGAAAGAAAGCTAATGAAGTGGACCTCTTGTGAAGGACGCTTTATTCCACAGTGTGTCTACAGCTTAGAATCACAAACAAGAAGGCTCTCCTGTGTTGGTACATTTTAGACTGAGAGAGAAAGTCTTGACATTCAAGTACAGGCTTCTGGACAAGGGAAAGCAGAAGTTCACTGCTATGGTTGAGGAAACCAAGTTTGTTGCCAGAACAGCCTTGCAGGCAAGTCAGGATGTGGCAGACTCTACAGCTCGAGCTATGGCTTTTGCAATCAATATGTGGCATTTCTCTTGGGTGCAGTTGGTCAGGTCTTCCCCCAAAGGTTCAACAAATTATCCAAGACCTCCCATTTGAAGGCCACTCACTCTTTTCTGAAAAGACCGATGGGAGGCTACATAGTCTTAAGGATTCAAGGGTGACCTTAAGTTTCTGGGATTTTAAATACTATCAACAAAAAGAAAGCTGTTCCACCTAAAGCAGTCTCAACGGTTTCTACCTTTCATGCCTCATATCCAAGACCTGGCCTGAAAGAGGGGCAGACGTCACAAGAAGTGTTGTCCTCCTCTTCTGCAGTTGTCAGTCCATTTAGGCAAACTGGGTCCTCTGAACAAATATTTTGACCCATTAGTTGAGAGTAGAGTACTATAATTCTCCACCCCACTATTTACCAGCTGCCTGTCCCACATTCTAAGGGCTTGGTCTTGCATCACATCACATGGATCAGTAGGTCCTAAGCATGGTGGAACACCTTTCAGTTAGTTTCTATCTTTCCTTCCCACCCCCTTACCCATCCCTCTTCAGGGACCAGTCTGACAAGAACACGCTCTTTCAGGAGGTCCAGTCTCTTCATAGAGGAAGCTCTTGTGTTGCTCGGGAGAAGGAATTTTATGCCTGATATTTCCTAATTCTGAAAGTGAAGGAAGGTCCCAGGCCTATTTTAGTTCTAAGACAGCTAAACAAGTTCCTAAAGAAAACAAAATTCTGGATGGTCCCTGTAGCTTCTGTTATCCCTTCCTAGATCTCGGGGCCTGTTATGCTGCCCTTGTCTTAAAGGATGCCTATTTTCACATGGCAGTTCACAAGAGACACTGAAAATTCGTCAGGATCATGGTCAATGGATCCAACTACCAATTCACAGTGCTGCCCTTTGGCCTGTCAGCAGCTCCTTGCATGTTCACAAAGTGCACAGCTGTGGTAGCGGGATTCCTGCGAAAGTCAAGAGTCCATGTAGTCCCTTACCTAGATGAATCGCTAGTAAGAGGCTGGTCCAGGTCTCAGGTACTGTCCAGAATGGTCACTATACAGTCCATCTTCGACGTGTTGGGGCGCCTAATCAGTATGGAGTAATCTACTCTGACTCCAGTACAGAGAATATAATTTATTGGAGCAGTCCTGGACTCTGCAGAGGCCAAGATTTTCCTGCTGGGGTTGAAATTCCAAACATTATGAGTCATTGCTCTAGATCTAAAAGCACATGCTCTACAAAACTCCCTCAGGCTTCTAGGGCACATGACGGCGTGCATTAATGTGGTGCAGCATACCAGGCTGCACTTCAGGCACCTACAAGGTTGGCTCACCTTGGTGTATTCACCAGCCTGTCGTCATATCAACATAGTGGTTCAGGTACCTACCCATGTCTTGTCCTCCCAAACTTGGTGGATAAAGCCTTCTGATCTTTGCATGGGAGTCCCCTTTGCTCCTCCACAACAGATGCTCACCCTAGTCACAGATGCATCGGGTCTAGGATGGGGAAGTCACTTAAGTCCCTTTCAGACACAACATTTTGATCTATCCAAGATCTAAAGCTCCATATAAATGTCAGCACTCTGGGCCATCTGTTTGGCTTGCATGGTGTTCCTTCTGCATATCAGTGGGGCAGAATTTGTTGATGCTCACAGAAAACGCAGCAGCTATGTTCTATGTAAACAAAGAAGGGGGTAGCCCAGTCAACAAAGTTATGCTAAGAAGCGATTCTGCTTTGGAATTTCTGCATCACCAGTTCCATCAATCTGAAAGCTGCTTACCTTTCAGGGATTGAGAATGTTCTGGCAGAGCACCTAAGAAGGTCATTTACAAGTCACCACAAGTGGCCTCTTCGTCTAGATGTGTCTGAGTCCATTTTGCAGCTGTGGGGAACATACCAAGTGGACCTGTTTGCAACAAGAGCAGTCAAAAACGTCATTGTTTTGTTTATTTTGTTCCCCAGTGGGCCATAGCCTGGGTTCACAGCCATTAACAAATGCATTCCTATCTGTATGACTTCCCTCCAATTCTGCTTTTGCCCACAGTCTTGTCCAAAGTCAAACAAGATTGTGCTCATCTTATATTTATGGCCCCGCATGGCCCTGTCAGTGTTGGTTCTCAACATTACTAGCCCACTTTGTCAGATCTCCACTATCACTCCTGTGGGATGCAGATATAATCTCCCAGGATCCCAACTGTCTCCTTCCTCTAAACCTCCATCTGACAGTGTGGAGCTTCTGGTCTGACATTCTTTGAAGGAGGTTGTGCTACAGGAGTGCAGAAAGTTCTTTTAAATAGTAGAAAGCCTTCAAGTAGGACTACTTACCTTGTTAATTGGAAGAGATTCTTCATTTGGTCCAGAGAGGAAGGTATTTCCCCAGCTTAAGCTCCTATTTGGCATATGTTGGACTATCTCTTATTTCTGAAACAACAGGGGTTAGCTGTCGGTACTGTCAGAGTCCGTCTAGTCACAATCTCAGGTTTCCACCGTCCCATGGATAATTGCTTGCTTTTTCCAATCCTATGTTGGTTAGATTTCTGAAGGGTTTTAACAGATTATATCTTTAGGTACACAGCTTGGTTCCCCTGTGGAACTTAAATTTAGTTCTAGTGAAGTTGAGGAGTCCCCCTTTTGAGCCACTGGCAACCAGTTCTCTGTTGAATCTTTCTACGAAGGTGGCTTTTTTGATTACTATTACCTCAGCTAGGAGAGTAGGGGAAATGTAAGCCTTAGTATCACAATCTCCTAATATGATCTTCTTTAGAAACATGGTTTACCTTTGACCTCACCTGAAGTTCCTGACTACAGTTGCAACTGTTCATTGTGGTTTTGGACAGAATGACAGGCCATCCGATGGCTACCCAAAGGATCTCTGCCTGGATTTCCAGATGTATACTACCGTTAGGCTGATATCGCACCTCTAGTTAGAGTGTTGACACATTCAACTGGATTTCAGGGCGCTTCCGAGGCCTTTCTGGTACACGTAGCCAACTTGGACATTTGCAAGGCAGCAACCAGGTCATCAATCCAGACGTCTCTCATCAATCTAGAGATTATACCAGTTTTGCACGTGTGGTCCTACAATCCCTGTTCAAGTAGGCTCCAAGCCAGGCTCCAGTTTGAAATGCTTGTGAGTCACCTTCATTGGACTGGATATGTGCAATCACTTGAAGAATAAGAAATGGTTACTAACTTGTTTCTGTAACTATTGTTCTTCAAGATCTGTTGCACGTGTCCATTCTAGGAGCCTGCTTCCTCCCCCTCGCTGTAGTAACCTTTGTGGTAGAAGGAACTGAGGAGAGCTGGTGGCAGCTCTGCCTTTTACATCTGCCTGCAGTAGTGTGAGGCAGGAAAGGAAATAGCTATGGAAAAGAATGAAGGTTAACTATTTAAAAATAAAACAAAACAAAAGAACCTGCTTAGTAGTTTTGTATTTCTCATAAGCCTCATCAACCACATCTCTTGCATAGCTTTGGCCTGTGGGGCTAGATTGTGGCTTAAAGGCCTTTCACAATTTAGGGCGTGTCTACACTACAGGGATAAGTCGACCTAAATTACGCTACTCCATCTACGTGAATAACATAGCTGGAGTCGACGTAACTTAGGTCAACTTACCCCGGTGTCATCACTATGCTGCGTCTATGGGAGATGCTCTCCAGTTGACTTCTCTTACTCTTTTCTGACAGCTTGAGTACCAGGGTTGACCGGAGAGTTCTCTGCTATCACTTTAGCAGGTCTTCACTAGACCCGCTAAATCAATTACTGCTGCATTGATTGCAGCAGCGTTGATCTCCCAGTAGTGGAGACCAGTCCTTAACCTTGCCCTACCGGCTTGATTTTGTAATTTACAGTGATGCTGACTGCCATATTTGTTCCACTAACAATTCTATCCTTTCCCATTCATCAGTCAATTTACACTTTCTCCTATGTAGCACTTTATACAGTGATTTAATTAGACTTATAATGACATAATGGTGACCATCAAGCAGCATAAACATAGTCTTATATATGTAACATGTTCATCATTAATTCAAACGTGCCTGCCAGTTGTATGTCATCTGTAAGGTGAAAATTTTGTCATGTTATTTTTAGTAAAAGTCCATGGGCAGGTTGTGGGCAATAAACACAAATTCATGGAAGACCATGACCTCTCTGTGACTTTTATTAAAAATAATGGTGGGGGGTGGGCTGTGTGGAAGTACAGGGGGATGACTGGAACTCAAGCAGGGGTGTGGTGGTGGAAGAGAGCCCGAACCCCCAGCCGCAGCCCAAATGGCTTGGAACTCCAGGGTCCTCCCATTACCCAAGGCGGCTGACAGCTTGGGGGGTCCCCCCACTGCTTGCTGCAGCTTGGCGCTCCGCGCCTCCCCCCCCCGGTAGTGGCCTGGAGCTCCACCCCCTCACAGCGGCTGATGGCTCTGGGGGCTGCCCACTGCAGCTGATGGCTCTAGGGGCTGCCCTCTGCGGCTGATGGCTCTGGCCTTGTTACCCTGTGACTGAAGCGGAAAATGTCACGGAAATCTCTGAAAGTCATAGAATCAGTGATTTCTGTGACATAATCTTATCCTTAGTCATCTGGATAAACTAAAGAGCTTAACTCTAGATCACTCGATGTTACGCCCTCCAACTTATCTACCATTCTGAATGTCCAGTTTAAGAAAAAGATGAAAAGCAATGGTGATTTCATGCCCTCTTGTCCTACACCAAACTTTGGTTTGGTCCTCTTACTTAATTTTCCACCAAGTCTTAGAGCACTTCAGGAGTCTTCGTGCATAACTTTTATAATAGCATTTATTGTATCTGGAACTCCGTATGATTTTACTACTCCCCATAATGCTTCCCTCCAAACCAAATTAAATGCCTTCATGAAGTCGATGAAAACAGCAAAAGGTTGTATCTTGGAGGAGGGATGATAGATAAAGTGTTGAAATGCTGCTGCAGTGAAGTCATAGAAAAAGTAAAATTTTGTGTACATAGGTCAGTGCTGATGGTCCCATCAAGGATGAGGTTTAAAAGGATATATGCTTTAGCTACAAGTGCTGCACAGCAGTTGATGAAATTATGGACTGATAACATTACGTTTGCTACCAAAATGAAAACTTATCAAACAAGTATATTAACTGTATTATTACTCTATGATCTGCAAGCAGCTGCATTGAATAAAACAAGCATCAGAAAGTTGGAGGCAGTAGAGATGAGAGTTCTTTGGAAGATGGTGGGTGTAAAGTGGATTCATTTTAAGACAAATGAAGATGTTAAGAGAGTAGGATGTGAAATCAGGATATGGGATTGGCTGAAATCTAAAAGATTACGATTGTGAGGACGCTGTAAAAGACAGATGATAGAATACTAAAGAAAAGCAAATTCAAACCTAGATGCTGACCACTGACTTGATGGTGGGACATTTTACACAGGGACATGAACAGGCTGGGCTTAGTGGCAGAAGCAGCTATGGACAGAAGTGAATAGTGACATGGTAACTGCTTCCTAGGTCTATAGAGATGCTTTGGGATGAGGAGAAGAACATATATTAACTCAACCAACTATGGATCATAGTAGTAGAAAAAAACACTTTTGTGCTGTTTAGATTATTAGCCCTACAGGGGGAAGACTGTGTTTGAATGGCACCTAGGACAATGTGGTCCCAGTCCTGTTTGTGACATTTGGGAGCTTATGGAATATTAATGATTAATAATTTTGGGTCACTGTTTTTGCAACCTCACCTTCTCCCAGCACACATCCTCATCACTTAGTTCCAGTTATCCGGGCAGCTAATAAAGCCTTACAGAACCCTCTGGGGATTTAAAAATACCTTTTGGCGTTGAGAGGTGTAGCAAAAGTGGCAACTATGAAAGTAAATGATTACGTTTTAAGATACCATTTACAATTGGAGTCCTAAAACATCTGTTTTCAAAATAATTTGATGTAAAGTTGTTACTTATCGGGGTGGGTTTGTCTATTAGTGAATACAGAGACATCATTTTGAATGTTTGCTGCACTTCACAGATGAGAGAGATCTAATCGCGTACTCTGCAGGTACTGGAAAATAATCTTTTACAATAAGTCTCTAAGAGTATTGTCAGCTTTGGTCACATTCTTCCCCAATTCAGACTGTCAATGATGGATTTAATTTAAAGTAGCATTAGTTACGAGCATCTGTTACTTGCAGAACATATTATACACTCTGATACATAGGTGTAAGATTTTAGCACCTACAAGAATATTTTTGTCTGGTGTTCACAATATTCCTGTTTCAAAAGGAGACTAATGCCCACCACCTCACAGAATAAAGACTTTAACACTGCAGTTGTAGGCAACTAACGAAAGAAGGTACAAGATTAGAATTAAATCAGACCTGGATTAATGAATATTTCTACCGCAGCAACTGCCCTGAATTTCTAAATCTAGATGCAGCTTAATATATTTTTATTGATTTAATTAAATGTAAACCACAAAATTTACAGGATATGCAACATGGCTGAGTTAACAGTAGCTTAGAATCCTCAAAGCATTGGTCTGCTCTGAAGGGCTGGTCTGAAGATGGAGATTGTGTTCTTTTTTTAACTTGTCGAATTGCTAGATCTGGAAACTCAACCTTGGAACTGGAAGTAAAGTGAGGTCCGTTCCTTCTTGCACATTACCAAGAATAAAGATTCTGCAGGACAGATTATGTCCTTGGTTTATAGCTGTACAACCTCATTGTCTTCCATGGCATTTCAGAGGTGTAACTAGCTTGTCTTGATATTAGAAAGTATTAAACGGTTTCTGTTGATTTGAGTCCAGCTTTTACACTCTTACTTGTGTCTTACTTATGTCGGCTTTGCAGAAATAACAAGAATAAATGGCTCTGTGCACTGTTATTATAGCTGTGTTGGTCCCAGGATATTAGAGAGACAAGGTGGGTGAGGTATTATTATCTTGTATTGGACCAACTTCTGTTACTGAAAGAGGCAAGCTTACCCAGAGGTCTTCTTCAGGTCTTCAGAAAAGCTCTGTGTAAGACTGAAAGCTTGTCTCTCTCAGTAACAGAAGTTGGTTCAATACAATATATTACCTCACCCACCTTGTCTCAAGAATAAATAGTAGTAAGAACTTACTTTAGTCAGCAGCTCATCATATTTATTCTTTGTACTATGGGAGCTGGTACCCAAAGACCTCTGTCACCCCCCATGCCGTATGAAGAACTTTACAAATTAAGACAAGATCCAACATGTGGGTGTAGCAGATGGTGAAGAGGCTGAGGCAGGGGAAAAGGAGGGAACAATAAAGGAATAAAAGTTTACATTGATAAACTGTGCAAAGTTTGCAGATGACATTTAAAAACAGCACTAACTAATCAGTCAAAACCTTACTTAGGAAATCTTTGTTTGCCTTTGAGTCCTATTTGGTTTATAATACTGACAAAACCAAGTTTTAGGTCTGGCCAACACTGAAAAGCTAATAGAGCTGTGGGAGAGCAAGCTGAATTCTGTTCTACTTCCCACATTAACAGAATTATTAGATATATTCAGTTTGCAGAACCTTTATTAGCAGAGAGAATCCGCCTTGGCTTTAAAAACCCAGGTAGTATTTGCAGAACTGGCAATTTGAAAAAAACATCATTTGAATTTGTAAACTTTGAAAATGTGTTCTAGGGTGACTGAAGAAGAAGCCTGGAACAATGATGTCATTTTTATGAATAGCCTTGCACTTGAAAATAACTTTTTTCATGTCCCTGATTCAGCTCCATCAGTTAATTGTTGAACATACCAAGAACTGCAAGCAACTGGGACGTGGGTGTATATGATTCAGTGGAGAAACATAACCATTTGGAAAGCTGCAGAAAGTAATTATAGTCTTGGAAGGGACTAATTAAAAATAGCAGTTTGTTTTGTTCATGTATTTCCCCCTATATACCACTGTGCAGAACTTCACCTTCCTATTGCATGATCAATAACACTGATATATTAGTTTCTGAATTTGTATTGGTGAGGATATATGAAGAAGGATACAGTCTGGGTTTTTAGTTATGAGATTTAGCATGCAGCACTGGCAGTCAGAAAAATCTTAATTTTGTAGGTCAGATAAGCATAATTATTTTGAAAGTTATTGATGGAAAATAAACTTGGAGTATAAGATATTCTTTCTGCAGCGATTTTTATTACCCTAAACACATACCAAAACCATATTTACTGATAGTTGTAAAATGTGAATTATTTTTCTGCTTAGAGCTATTTTGTTCTTTTGAGGAAACATTACATAGGACTAAATTTATCTGCAGAACATTTTCAAGGTTTATTACTTATGTAGCTAAATATACAAACAGATGTACTTTGTATGCTTGCTGTTTACTCATTTTTAACTCTTCAAGATGTTCTGGTCTGTTATATGATTTTCCTTTTAGTGTACTTGTGTGATAACCTAATTGTTACTGTCTGTTAGTTTTATTTTACACTTTGATTTTGATTTTAAAATATTACATGCTAGATCTATAATGATTATAGTATAACCCATCAATATTTAGTTTTTAAAAATCATGTCTGTTTATAGAAGCATACGAAAGCACACAATTTTGCGTATTTCCCTCCATGTATTTTTATCTTCAAGTCTATTGCTGCCAAAATATGTGGAAAGAAGAATTAGAATACAAGTATTAAAGTGACCAAATAGATTGTTTGATGTGTTAAAACATATTTTTATTTTTGCGGAGGTTATATCTACTAAGTTTCCACCTAGAAAAAAATATTACTCCTGTCCCTGGCCAAGCCCCCATGGAGTTCCCCTGATTTTTCCTTTTACAGCTCCTACCATCATGTCATGCTCTTCAAAGGACTGAGGTAAACTTATTTGATGACACGATTTTTTTTACTTTATGAAGCACTTTCTTCCTTTGTCCTATAAACAAATGAGAAGGCGATTCACTCGCCAGTAAAAGGCATACAAAGTATGAGTGAGTTTAGTATATGTATATATGCTCAGCTAAGAGGTAAACAGATTTGTTCATATTAGTAATCAGGAAAATGTCATTTGATATCATTTTGCCAATATGGAATGCAATTTTAATATTTGGAATATGGAATATTACTTGGTTTTCATAAACTGTTAGCATTGCAATACCCCAGTTACAACTGTGAAAACAAATGTTAGGATTAGAGATAGGTAACTGTATAGATGCTTGATTACATGAAGTTGTTTAAAGAAACAAGGTGGGTGAGGTAATATCTTTTATTTGGATCAACACTGCAACAACATGTGGTTTTTAGACTGTTGACTAAAAGTTGAATAAACCACTGCATGATCATATTTATGTAATTTACCTTGTTTGTTCACTCCCTCACTTCTGTCAGGTCTAAGTTCTAGATTGTAAATTCTTTGGGGAACGGAACCTTGTCTTACTAGTTCTGGGAGTCATCTAAGGGCTTGTCTGTGCCGGGATGTTACTATGCCACAAGCAAGTGTATTAATTTTCTGCTCACTAACTACTCCACATTGACTCCCTCTTTGTGAAAGGAAGAGGAAATCAGATTTTAATTTTCCATTGTTGTACAGATCTGTACCTGATCATGGAAAGTGGATTACAAGTCAGAGGAATGGAAAACCTGCCTTATGAAAGGAGACTCAAAGAGCTTGGCTTGTTTAGCCTGGCCAAAAGAAGGCTGCGGGGGGATATGCTTGCTCTATATAAATATATCAGGGGGGGTTAACGTTAGGGAGGGAGAGGAATTATTTAAGTTTAGTACTAATGTAGGCATGAGGATGAATGGGTACAAACTGGATATAAGGAAGTTTAGACTTGAAATTAGACGAAGGTTTCTAACCATTAGGGGAGTGAAGTTCTGGAACAGCCTTCCGAGGGAAGTAGTGGGGGCAAAAGACTTTTCTGGCTTTAAGATTAAGCTTGATAAGTATATGGAGGGGATGTTATGATAGAATAGTTTAATTTGGGCAATTGATCTTGGATTATCACCAGATAAGTCTGCTCAGTGGTCTGCGGGGAGATGTTGGATGGGATGGGAACTGAGTTACTGCAGAGAATTCCTTCTTGGGTGCTGGCTGGTGAGTCTTGCCCACATGCTCAGGGTTTAGCTGATCGCCATATTTGGGGTCGGGAAGGAATTTTCCTCCAGGGCGGATTGGCAAGGGCCCTGGAGGTTTTTCGCCTTCCCCTGCAGCGTGGGGCATGGGTCGCTTGCTGGTGGATTCTCTGCAGCTTGAGGTCTTCAAACCAATTTTGAGGATTTCAATAACTCAGTCCTGGGTTAGGGGTTGTTGTAAAAGTGGATGGGTAGGGTTCTATGGCCTGCCTTGTGCAGGAGGTCAGACTAGATGATCATATTGGTCCCTTCTGACCTATGAGTCTATGAGTATCAGGATACAGCTTAATGGGACAGACCCTCAAATGGTGTAAATCAGCATAGCTCCATTGATGCTAGGCTAATGGACACCAGATGAGGATTTGTCCCCAAATCCCCTATGTACTAGTCTGTCTTTAAGAGCTGAGTTAGGAACTTTTGGTTCTTTTTTTTTCTAACTTAAAACAATAGTGCTTAGGGTAACTGCAGTGTGCGTTTTAGGCAGCCCTAGTAAAACAGTCCTTTATTATTTATTGTATTGATTGTTTATGGTGACCCAGGAAGAACTAGAGCCAGAATAGTCCAGTGCTTGGAGCTCCTGCTACACTTGTTGTGCATCCATCACACTGCTAGACTATCTAGAAGCTGGTTTTCCACAGCAATCAGTGTGACTCCCGTCAGTGGGGTTGTCACCAGTACCGGGTTTACAGTGGTGCCACTGTCGCTGTGTCAGCATTCAGAAGGGGCCTCGATGCCTGGACTGCCCTGCCCAGGGCCCTGGCCCCATTTGGTCTCTTCCTCCTGAAGTCCCTCCCCTTGCTCCCTCCTCTCAGCCCCCTCCCTCCTGTGCGAGCGGCGGGAGGAGCCTCAGGAGGAAGAGGCTGTGTGGGGATGTGGGGCCTCAGGGGAAGAGGCTAAGCGGGGGTGGGGCCACTGTCCCACAAAAGATTAATCCAGCTCTGGTGGTCACACTATTTTAAGTTGACCAGTGCTTCTGATTTGGTCTCCACCAATGCGCTGAAAAGGGCCTTTGTCACTGAAAATGCAGATGATGTATATTAAATTTTGTATGAAAGCTGTTTCTCCTTGAAAATGTGGCTTCAAAAGGGTAAAGGAAATAAGTATTTATGTGAAAAAGTGTGACTATCAAACTTGCATTTGTATATTTGTGGTTTTTGTTTTCATACTGACATTCAAAAAATTCCAGCTGGAAACTGAATTCTTAATCCATGGCTAAATGTGTTGAATGGCCATCTTCATTTGTTTAAATGGTTTTTAACAGCTAAACAGGCAACTAAAATCTTTCTAATCAAGTTCAGCAAATTGCTGCGCTTTTCAGTATCAGTGTTAGCTTGAGCCAGAACCAGCAGGAGCTTTCCTATTCAGATACTATATGCAATTTTTGTCCTAGCATTGAATTGATTTCTAATTTCATGAGAATATTAGTAGAGCTTCCATGTTGGTGGAAGATTTCTTTTAAACATGCCATGTTCACCAGATCTCCTGTCTTTGTTTCTTGAGCTTTTAACATGAGACAAGTGGGAACCCCCTGAGGGTTTTTTGGACCTTTTCTGCTACTGGTAGGTGCATTAACAAACATCCCAACTGATTGTTATATAGTCCATCAGAAAAACATCCTGCCTTGTTCTGACTCTTGGTACATTTGACAGTCTGCCAGCTTCAGTCCTGACACCTTATATACTTTATTCCTCTTCTTTTGGCTGTTCCCTACTAAAATATAATTTGTCACTTAAGTTTATTTCCATTGATGCACCAAATTATGTTATCTGGGCCTTTAATAATGTGTAATATTGTACCAGTTTTTTCTGTAGCTTGTAGTGTTTCTGAGAAAATCCGTGCCTTCTCAGTGCAGCCAGTGCTCTGACCTTTAATGGAATCCCTTCTAGCTGCATATAGGGCACTGTTTTCAAAAAAGTGACACTGTTCTTTGCTTCATTCAATGGTATTGCATTGATGAATTTTGCTAGTCTTTTGAAACTGTTGTGTTGTGTTTCCTAATTACTTGTAAAGCATTATGATGTCTTGCTATATGTGGATCTAACCTTTTATGTGTCCAGCTTTTAACTAAAAGGTAGCGAATGCTGCCTAAACAGTTCTTAATAGTTAAATCTCAAAGATTTGTATGTGGCAGTAACTAGTATGAAACAATTAAATATTAAATATCAAGCTGGAAGGGCATATTAAGTGGGGTCCTGCCTAGCTCAATTCTGGGCCCAGTTCTGTTCAGTATCTTCATCAATGATTTAGATAATGGCATAAAGAGTACACTTATAAAGTTTGTGGACGATACCAAGTGGGGAGGGGTTGCCAGTGTTTTGGAGGATAGGATTAAAATTCAAAATGATCTGGACAAACTGGGGAAATGGTCTCAAGTAAATAGGATGAAATTCAATAAAGACAAATGCAAAGTACTCCACTCAGGAAGGAACAATCAGTTGCACATATACAAAATAGGAAATGACTGCCTAGGAAGGAGACAGTAGTATCTCAGAGTTACAAACACCTCTGGAGTGGAGGTTGTTCGTAACTCTGAAATGTTCGTAGTTCTGAACAAAATGTTATGGTTGTTCTTTCAAAAGTTTACAACTGAACATTGACTTAGTACAGCTTTGAAACTTTACTATGCAGAAAAAAAACGCTGCTTGTAACCATCTTAATTTAAATGAAACAAGCGCAGAAACGGTTTCCTTGCTCTGTCAAATCTTTTTTTAAACTTTCTCCATTTTTTTAATAGTTTACATTTAATACAGTACTGTGCTGTATAGTATTTGCTTCTTCTTTTTTTTTTGGTCATCTCTGCTGCCTGATAGTGTATTTCCGGTTCCAAATGAGGTGTGCGGTTGGCCGATCATTTCACTACTCTGGTGTTTGTATCTCTGAGGTTCCACTGTACTGTAGAAAGGGATCTGGGGGTCATAGTGGATCACAAGCTGAGTATGAGTCAACAGTGTAACACTGTTGCAAAAAAAGCAAACATCTTTCTGGGGTGTATTAGCAGGAATGTTGTAAGCAATACATGAGAAGTAATTCTGCTCTACGCTGTGCCGGTTAGGCCCTAACTGGAGTATTGTGTGCAATTCTGAGCGTCACATTTCCAGAAAGATATGGACAAATTGAAGAAAGTCCAGAGAAGAGCAACAAAAATGATTTAACTGTCTAGAAAATATGACCTATGAGGGATGATTGAAAAAATTGGATATGTTTAGTCTGGAGAAGAGAAGACTGAGAGGGCACATGAAAAATGTTTTCAAGTACATAAAAGGTTATTACAATCAGGAGGGAGAAAAATTGTTCTCATTAACCTCTGAGGATAGGACAAGAAACAATGGGCTTAAATTGCACCAAGAGCGATGTAGGTTGGACATTAGGAAAAACTTTGTGTCATGGTACTTAAACACTGGAATAAAGTACCTAGGAAGGTTGTGGAATCTCCATCCTTGGAGATTTTTAAGAGCAGGTTAGACAAACACCTGTCAGGGATAGTCTAGATAATACTTAGGCTATGTCTGCACTGGCAACTGAACAACAAAACTTCTGTCTTTCAGAGGAGTTAAAAAAATACGCTCCTCCCCCGAAAGACAAAAGATTTGCTGGCAACGAGCACTGGTGTGAACGGCGCTTTGTCAGCATGAGAGCCGACAAACAGCAGCTACACTGCATGCCTTTTAGCTAAAAGCTTAATAGTGTAGACATAGCCTGAGTTCTGCCATGAGTGCAAGGACTGGACTAGATTACCTCTCAATTTCCCTTCCAGTCCTGTGGTTCTATGATTGCCATCTGTTAATTATTAAAATGAGAAAGCATGGACCCAGTACTAAACTTGCTACCAATAAATGTAATCATTTGAGTACTTTCATATATAAAATGAATTTGAAATTGAGCAAATTTTTTATACCACTCTGGTCATATATTATATTTGCTGGCGACAGAAAATGCCTTAAATGAAGTCCTGTAGGAGGGGAAAGTTTAATGTAAAATTGTCCCTCACTGCAATGTGCTCAGTACTGTTTTGCCTATGCCTCTTCTCTTTTCAGTGTTATATGAAGTCAGTTTATGAAGTCATACAGTATAGTTTTGATTGTGCACATAGAGTGACTTAGTTCATAACTCCTTGCAGTTTGTTTGGTCATTGAATGCCATATGTTTAACGTATTTCTGACCATCATGCAGATACTACACTAGGAGTGACCTAATGAATGGCCTTAAATACAGGGAGCTGTTCCTGCTGATAGAGTTCTTGTTTGGAATAAACCTTTAACAGAAAGGTCTCTACTTTTTCCAAGTCTCTGCTGGAATAGGAACGTTTCTTTTAAAGGTTTATTCCAAACAAGAACTCTATCAGCAAGAACATCTCCCTGTATTTAAGCCCATTCATTAGGTCACTGCCGCTATGATAATGTGCATCTGCCTTGCATGTAAAGAAATGCAGTTACAATGTAAACGTGGAGAGGGTGGTCAAGGAGAAGTGGAAAAGTAAGGATGTGTAAGAAAAATGAATTAATTTGACATGCACTGTTAGTTGTACAGTGCAAATAGCAACAAAGAGTCCTGTGGCACATTATAGACTAACAGAAGTATTGGAGCATAAGCTTTCGTGGGTGAATACCACTTCATCAGAGGCATGGGTATTCACCCACGAAAGCTTATGCTCCAATACTTCTGTTAGTCTATAACGTGCCACAGGACACTCTGTCGCTTTTTACAGACCCAGACTAACATGGCTACCACTCTGATACAGTGCAATTAATGATCACTGCAGCAGTGTAAGTGTAGACATGCCCTCCTGGTGTTTGGGCTGCTGTTCTCCTTGTCCTCTTTGATTTGCCCTTTGCCAGATCCTCTTGGGCTGGAAACAAATTGTCACAGACACAACTCAGTGGTTTCTCTCTCTGGTTGTCAGAAACAAACACAAAATCTTTAAACTTATATTAAACTGGGCCCAGCTCAGGCCCTTCTTTTTGAGGGGTCTGTCTTCTCTTCTGATTCAGCTACCACTCCTAGGCTTTACTGGCTGGAGAACTCCGCTTTCTGCCTCTGGCTTCTAAACTCCTCTGCTCTGAGTCTGTTCTACAGGAGGCTTTCTCAGGCCACGTCCAGACTAGGAATTAAAATCGATTTTAGATACGCAACTTCAGCTACGAGAATAACGTAGCTGAAGTCGAATTTCTAAAATCGAGGTACTCACCAGTCTGGACGGCGCGGCATCGATGTCCGCGGCTCTCCGCGTCGATTCCGGAACTCCGTTCGGATTGATGGAGTTCCGGAATCGATGTAAGCGCGCTCGGGGATCGATACACCGCGTCCAGACTAGACGCGATATATCGATCCCCGAGCAATCGATTTTAACCCGCCGATGCCGCGGGTTAGTCTGGACGAGGGCTTACTCACTGCAGTTTCCTGAGCTTCCTGTTGCCCTTTCTAGGGAAGCACATCATTTAACCCAGGTGTGCGTCTTTACTAATCAGGGTTGACTTGTCCCAGGCCTTCCAGCTGCCACCCAGGGAGGTTGCTGTAAAATAAATTTCATCTACTACTAAAGCATATATTTTGCTTGCAATGGTGATTGGTAGCCAGCTTAGCAGATCAAAAATGAAGGGAAATGACATAAAATGTCACTTAAATCCCTTTCTTCAGTAATACTACGATTTCAGCTCTAAAAGATGATCTGTGTTGTCATTAGCCGTGCTAATGAAAACCATAGTCTAGTGAAGTGGAGAGTTGATAATTTCTTTGAAGTCTGGATAGTGTTTGTTTATTTCTACCTCTTCCTCTTTTCTCCTCCAGTTTACTCAAAGAACCTGTTCTTTGGCACATTAAAATCTGAAAATTATTCATATGCTGGGGGTCAAGAGTTGCTTGAAACCCAATGTGAATACAGAACACATCTGAGGGTTTGGGTATCTATGGGGATACACATCTTTAAACCAGCTTGTCCATTGGATTGTTGCTGTGGTTCCAAGCAAATACAGAGAACTGTCCTCTGTATAATCAAATAAATTCAAGAGAATTGTTTATGCTACTTCTGTGTGGTTGATTTAAAAAAAAATCCTCTTTTTTATCACTGTTTTTTCAGCATCTGTGTTGCTGCAATCTTTGGTGTCATGTCACTTTTTTCTATGCTTACCACACATTAGGTTACAGACATTTTGTTAGTGCAGTCATGTTCATAAAATATAGTGAAAGCAGTCATAATGTTCCTTTTCTCTGTAGCCTTGAGTACTAAATTGCAGAGCTGTAACTAGGTCATCTGGAGACACTAGAAAGGAGTCTGTTAGGTATAATGCAGTAGAAATAGGACTTGAAAAAAATAACGTGCTACAACCAGCATAAATACTTCTGTTTTAATACAGAGTCCTTCTGTTGCAGGTTTGTTCCTAGCTCTCTTCCCCTCATCCTGTTCCTGCACATCACTTGCTTTTGTTGTCTCTCTCTAACTTTGTTCTTTTTTTTTCTCTTTCTCCCTCACAGTTCCTTCTTCCTTTATCGGGATTCCTCCCTTCTCTTCTTCCCTGTGTTCTTTCTCCCTTCCCTACCAGTTTCTCCCCTTGGTTTGCGCTCTCCAATTTCCTATTGGTAACTTCCCACCTGAATGCATAAACATCTGCCAGCATGGGACATTTGGTAGGATCCACTGGCACCTCTGTGCAGCCTGTGTGTTCTGAGGGAGCAGAGAAGAGACACTCCAGAGGGATAGTGAAGAAAGCATGAAAAGAAACTGAGAGGGTGGTTTAGAAGCAGTCTGTCTCTTCCCTCCAGCTCAGTACCTGGTTTGGAAGCATTTCTTCACTGAGGGGTGAATGAGTGTCTCCCCTCACTCTGTGCTCTTCCCCTTTCTTTTTGCCATCCTTTCATTCTGCTTTGCTCACCTTTGTCCTGAAGTTCAATCTGAAACAGTTCTTAGATTCTCTTAGGTTTTTCACCACCAGTACCGTAAAACAGGTGGTGCCGAGGTTGGTAATCTCCACTGCACCACAAGCTGAGAATCTTAGATTTCATGGTATTTCATTTGCTTATTCTATAATATGTTTGCTGTAATCATAATAATTAGTTTCATGACTCAGTATGTGGTCTGAAAGTTTCATATGCATTCCTGCAGAAATCCAGAATAATGTCACTTTGGTTTTCTTTGCCCCAACCTACATTTTAAAAAAGTAGATACAGAGGAGTAGGCATAAAATGATTGTAGAATATTACATTATATTACTGTTATGATTTTCATATAGTGCTTTCCTTCTGAGCAGGCAGAGTACTTGCTTCACTGAAGCGTGGAACACATACTTTCTGAGGTAGTGTCATCCATTGCCCTTATTCCTGTGGTTGTTCTTTTAATGGCATTTGGAAATAACAATGACCTAGAGCTCAGTTTAAGTTTGCTCTCCCAAACTAGTCAGTTCCTAGGATTTTCTTCTAATCTCTTTCCCGGAGCTTAATTTCATAACGGCAACATAAAGGTTTTACAGACAAAATTGCAAAATTAAAGAACTACAGCTGCATTTAGATGCCAACTGCAATTTAATCTGACTGCATTGCCTGTCTTTATTTTAAGGGGTGTGTGTGTGTGTGTGTGTGTGTGTGTGTGTGTGTTTGTGTATGTATATATATCTAAAACAACAAACAGTATTTCAAACTATATGAGTAGCCAATAAAAGAGGAATTGAAGATGCTACATACGTGCAATGCAGCTGAGTTAAGTTTCCAACAGAAATGTTAAGTTTTGTATTTCCTGACCTTGTTATTAACTTACTTAACTTTGCATTTTTTTTTCTTAAGAATGGGGATGAGTGGGTGTAAATTCTGTGTTTAGTAGTCCCAGCTAGCCTTTCCAGTTCACAGCTCATTGAGGGGAATGTGATGGGATTGCGGTGAATTTTGCTAATGACTTCAGGACTTGGCCATTTGTTGACTGGAAGACTTTCTCTGCAGGACTAGGTTAAGTAAGTAATAGAATATCTGTTTACATTGTGACTTCTATATATTTGCATACAAGGAAAAAGAAGACACTTAATTTTTAAAATGTAAAGTTTAGACTCTGTGGTATGTTGAGTTAAGCCCCAGAATCATAGCAAACACTTTAAACTATAGAATCCTAACTTTATTTTCATGATCTGATTTTCTCCTGTTTTTTATATTAGTCACATTGACAACTTAAAAGTATCCAGCTTCTGTCTGAATTTTTTTTACCCGAGATAGAGAAAAATATTTTTTCTCCACCATTTTCAGTTTATTTTATGTTTGACAGTAGTTTCTATAATCATTTTTGCTGTTTCTCGTACATAGTCAAATTCAATGAGTGTCTGTCTTTTACATAGTAACAGGCTGGGGAGAGGATAGCATAGTTTTAAAATCCCCGAGGGGCAGTTGTAGTACCTGAAACTATTTAAAAAATGTTTTAAATTAAATTCCAATTGATGTTCCATGTTTCTGAGATAGTTATAGTTTGTTTTTGCTTTATCACAATAAACATATACTATTACGTACATTTGTTTGATCAAAGATTAACGAAGTTAGATCTGGTGTGGTTCAGCGTGACACGCTATAGACTCCAAAAGGAATATTAATGTTTTTATCTATTATAAATTAATAGCTCTGAGTATGTCATCACTGTTCTACAGACAGGTTTTTGTGCTGCTCATCAAATATATTTTTGAATAGTTTTTTAAACTCTTTTTTAACTACATTAAGTGTCTTGGTAAGAAGATTCTTTTCTTCTTTGAGTGCTGTGTATTCCTCTGTGGGTACACGTGTGCTCCATGTGCCTGAGACTGGAGAAGTTTTGTGTGTGTCTGTTGGTCTGCTCCTGTACTCCTGCTCTGCTTGTGCTCTGCATGGAGGGGATAAGGGGCAGGGTGGACTGACTACCTC
This sequence comes from Gopherus flavomarginatus, assembly GCF_025201925.1. Classification (NCBI taxonomy): domain Eukaryota; kingdom Metazoa; phylum Chordata; order Testudines; family Testudinidae; genus Gopherus; species Gopherus flavomarginatus. The sequence continues at coordinate 6,275,544 of NC_066641.1, forward strand.
TTCAGTTACTTCTTACCAGCACATAGCCTGAGTTAGAACCTCCAGGATCTGCAGCTTCTCCTTTCTGTTCGGCTTCCTTGTTTTAAAACCTGTAAAACCAGAGTTTGTCAGCTTTTATTCTTAGTGCAGTTAGTGTTTATACTTTCAGTAGTATAGTTAGATGTTAATTAGACCAGGGAAACCCCTTTGGCTTCCAGTACAGGAATTAGATTATGCCCAGAATACTGGGCTTTAAAAACTGTGTCTCCTGTCCCCACTTCTTCTCTGTCAGACACAACCACCAGCACTGTCTATATTTCCTTAGGTAAGCACGTATCTCTGCCAGATGCAGTATCTATTACGCCTTCCCTATCCAGATCTGTCAGGTGTGGGAATTCTGACTCAAAACCCACCTAATGGAAAAGACCAGGCTGGGGGACCTCTCTTGTACATCAATCAGAGTCATCGAGGAGCACACCTCCTAATATGAGTCCTGACTCAGGAGTGAGGGAGCTTATGCCTATGTATCATCTGTCAGGGTGTTGTCAGGACAGCAGGGAATGCTCTAAGCACAAGAGCGGATCCCCCTCTAAATACATTCCAAAGAGGACGGATCCTTCTTTGACTTCATCCAAGTTGAGCAAGTCTTCATGCTCAGCCCCTAAAGTTTTATGATGTCCTAAATGTGAGTGCCATGGTAGGACCAACATACACATAGGACCAGTGCTTCACTGGTACTGCCCTGTGCACTAGTAACAGTAAAAACAATGAGGAGTCCTTGTGGCACCTTAGAGACTAACACATTTGTTTGGGCATAAGCTTTTGTGGGCTAGAACCCACTTCATCTGTGAGAGTGAGGAATTGTCCTTCAGGATAGGTTGTAGATCCTTGATGATGACTTCTTGATACCCTTTGGGCTCTGTCAGTCTGTTTCTTCACTTCAAAAGCGCCGATCCTTCAGACAGAGACAAACACCTACAGAATCTCTATCAAGCGTTCTTAAAACTGCGATACCCACCTGGTGAAGTGAAGAAACAGATTAACAGGGCCAGAATGGTACCGAGAAGTCACCTACTACAAGACAGGCCCAACAAAGAAAGTAACAGAACGCCACTAGCTGTCACCTACAGCCCCCAACTAATACCTCTCCAGCGCATCATCAAGGATCTACAACCTGTCCTGAAGGATGATCCCTCATTCTCACAGACCTTGGGAGACAGACCAGTCCTTGCCTACAGACTGCCCCCCAACCTGAAGCAAATACTCACCAGCAACTACACACTGCACAACAAAAACATCAACCCAGGAACCAAACACTTCTACAAACCCCGGTGCCAACTCTGTCCACATATCTATTCTAAGGGACACCATCATAGGACCTAACCACATCAGCCACGCCATCAGGGGCTCGTTCACCTGCACATCTACCAACGTGATATATGCCATCATGTGCCAGCAGTGCCGCTCTGCCATGTACATTGGCCAAACCGGACAGTCTCTGTGCAAAAGAATAAATGGACACAAATCTGACATCAGGAATCATAAAATTCAAAAACCAGTAGAACAACACTTCAATCTCTCTGGTCACTCAATAACAGACCTAAAAGTAACAATTCTTCAACAAAAAAATTTCAATAACAGGATCCAACGTGAAGCTGCAGAACTGGAATTAATTTGCAAACCGGATACCATCAGATTAGGCCTAAATAAAGACTGGGAGTGGTTGGATTATTACAAAACCTAAACTTAATTTCCCCAGTACTAATTTCTCCCTACTGTTACTCACACCTTCTTGTCAACTATTTGAAATGGGCCACTCTCTTACCACTTCAAAAGTTATTTTTCCTCCCTTGGTATCCTGCTGTTAATTGATTTATCTCATTAGACTGACTTCACACTTGGTAAAGCAACCCCCATCCTTTCATGTATTTATACCTGCTCCTCTATTTTTCACTTCATGCATCCGATGAAGTGGGTTATAGCCCACGAAAGCTTATGCCCAAATAGATTTGTTAGTCTCTAAGGTGCCACAAGGACTCCTCGTTGTTTTTGGTGATACAGACTAACACGGATACCACTCTGAAACTCTCCCAGTGTTATTGAACAGGTGGAGAGATCGAGAACAGCTAGTATGGCCGAAGAGTACCTGTTGAAATCCTCAGCCGTTGGTGGTACCACCAGAACCCTATACGCATCTCCCAAGGTCAAAGCCTTCCTACGTTGTCTCTGTTGGTACAGACAGATAGAAATCCATGCACTCCAGGAAGAGAGGAGAGCATCTTTTTGTTCTCCTGGATCCCCAGTCTGCCCTGATGTCAGGATCATCCCTCTCCAGGGAGATTTTGACCTCACCAAGAAAAACAGGTTATGGAAGAAGTGTACCCGCTCCATCCTGTATTATTAGCTGTTAATTTCCTTTGATGGAACTGATGGCATTGCCAACTGAGTTGGATCTAACTTTCTCATCATCGAAGGAATCGGATCTACCAGAGGAACTGTTATTGCTTCCTCTAAGGGAGATCATTCCAGACAGGAGATCAGGAGCTTTCTGGAACCAGGCATGCCCCTGCCCAGGATTGATGATACCCTATGCCTTGGGGACCTCTGCAGTCTGCCTTTCACCCTTCCTACTTGGGCCCATGGGACACATATGCACAACGTACATGGTCTGTGAGTGATCTAATAGGTAGTCATACCACTCCACCCCTCCAAGGATGCCATGCAGGGGAAGAGGAAGTCCTGTCCTGCCCAGCCCAGCTGTGACTAGTGGCTGAGCCTGGCGCAGGGTAGGAACCATCAGCTTTGATATACGCTTTGATTTCAGTTACAACCCAGAATACAATATATATGAAAATGTAGAAGAACATCCAAATATTTAATACATTTCAGTTGGTATTCTATTGTTTAACAGTGTGATTAAAATTGTGATTATTTTTTTTGAGTTAATCACATGAGTTAACAGCAATTAATCGACAGCCCTTCTTTAATTTGTTCTTTGCTATCTTCTTATGAAGTAATAAACTGCAAAGATTATTTTATTTAGCTGTTTTTGCATATTTTTTAATAATAAGCTTTGGAGTAGTTTTGTTTGCACATTTTAATGGGGGTGTAATGAGGCAATTCTTACTTCTGTAGTTAATAGATATGAGAAGCTTAACAGATGGGTTAAGTGCTGAAGTTGCCCTAAAACAATAATTAAGTTGTTTTTTCTGAGAACACCCAAATGCATAATGTTGCCAGAAGCCTGTGTGTGTGGTTAGTTTATTCTCCACAGGTGGTGGTAACATGTTAAGGGTAAAGACAAACAAAGCAAGAAGTTATTGAACAGCTATTTGTAAACAGAAATGAAAACCTACAAGTGCTTGTAGGGTTTTCAGGTAAAGATATTGTTATGCAATATTTATGTGAAATTAAAGAAATAACCAAACAGACCTTTCCAAGATCAGAATGTCATAAGAACGGCCATATTGGGTCAGGCCAAAGGTCCATCTAGCCCAGTATCCTGTCTTCTGACAGTGGCCAATTCTAGATGCCCCAGAGGGAATGAACGGAACAAGTAATCATCAAGTGATCCATCCCCTTTTGCCCATACCCAGCTTCTGGCGAACAGAGGCTAGGGACATCATCCCAGCCCATCCTGGCTAATAGCCATGGATGGGCCTATCCTCCATAAACTTATCTAGTTCCATTTGGAACCCTGTTATAGTCTTGGCCTTTACAACATTCTCTGGCAAGGTGTTCCACAGGTTGACTGTGTTGTGTGAAGAAATACTTCCTTGTGTTTGTTTTAAACGTGCTGCCTATTAATTTCATTTGGTGATCCCTTGTATGTGTGTTATGAGAAGGAGTAAATAACACGTCCTTATTTACTTTCTCAACACCATCATGATTTTATAGACTTTTATCATATCTCCCTTTAGTTGTTTCTTTTCCAAGCTGAGAAGTCCCAATCTTATTAATTTCTCCTCATATGGAAGCTGTTACTTACCTCTAATAATTTTTGTTGCCCTTTTCTGAAACTTTTCCAATTCCAATATATATATTTTTTGAGATGGGATGACCACATCTGATTGCAGTATTCAAGATATGGGTGTACCATGGATTTATATACAGGCAATATGATATTGTCAGTCTTATTATTTCTCCCTTTCTTAATGTTTCCTAATATTCTGTTTGCTTCTTTGACCGCTGCTGCCCATTGAGTGGATGTTTTCAGAGAACTGTCCACAATGACTTCAAGATCTCTTTCTTGAGTGGTAACAGCTAATTTAGACTCCATCATTTTATATGTGTAGTTGGGATTATGCTTTCCAATGTGCATTACTTTGCATTTATCAACATTGAATTTCATCTGCCATTTTGTTGCCCAGTCACCCAGTTTTGAGAGATCCTTTTGTAGCATTTCACAGTCTACCTGGGACTTAACTATCTTGAGTAGTTTTGTATCATCTGCAGATTTTGCCACCTCACTGCTTACCCTTTTTTCCAGGCCATTTATGAATATGTTGAATAGTATTGGTCTCAATACAGGCCCTTGAGGGACACCACTGTTTACCTCTCTCCATTCTGAAAACCGATTCTTTATTCCTACCCTTTGTTTCCTATCTTTTAACCAGTTACCAGTCCATAAGAGGAATTTCCCTGTTATCCCATGACAGCTTTCTTTGCTTAGTAGCTTTGGTAAGGGACCTTGTCGAAGGCTTTCTGAAAATCTAAGTACACTATATCCACTGAATCCCTTTGTCCACATGCTTGTTGACCCCCTCAAAGAATTCTAGTAGATTGGTGAAGCATGATTTTCCTTTACAAAAACCATGTTGACTATTCTCCAACAAATTATGTTCATCTATGTGTCTGACAATTTTGTTCTTTACTGTAATTTCAACCAGTTTGCCCGGTACTGAAGTCAGGCTTACCAGCCTGTGATTGCCAGGATCACCTCTGGAGCCCTTTTAAAAAATTGGTGTCACATTAGCTATCCTCTAGTGATTTGGTACAGAAGCTGATTTAAATGATCTTTGAATATACCATTTTTTTTGCATACAAATGTGAATACTGAAGGATGGTTAGATTTATCAAATTTTAGAGCTGCACTTGGTCACATTGAGATTCCTCCTACTGACTGAATTTAAATGAAAATGCCACCTCAAAGGTATTTAGATCTACTTTAAAAACTGCTGACTATCTATAATCCCAACAGAGATGTGATAATACTGAATTCTGTAGTATGCCAGGAGTCCACTTGATTGCGGTGTTACACAGTTCTTTCCTTCATTTCACTGGAATAATAAATCTGCAAGATATCTTTAGGTAAAAACAATTGATTCTGTTTCATCATACTATTGTGCTAAGTTATTTAAAAAAACCCATTTAAAAATAATAGAATTAAACCTAAGCCTGTACTGCTAAATATTTTTTGTTGAAAGTTACACTATTTTCTGTGAATCTGTTAACTTTAAACTTATGCATTGAATGGAGTTTTTCATTTGTTCTTTAAACTGTTTCCATTGTTCCTTTAAATAGAATGTTTATGCACTTTTTGAAGTTGATTTTTTTTAAGAGGCAGTGAAATTGTAGTAATATATATATATATAAAAATATAGAAGAAGGTTTTGTTATTAATTGAACTTTATTTGAAAACTTATATAAATATATTACCTGCCAGGATTCTCACTTCTGGGTGCTAGCTATTTAGAGCAAGACTGGCTGACATCCCTCAGCTCTTAAAGAAATTTGAATCTTGAGGGTCGCTGTAGTGAGCCAGGCTCTTGTACAGGTAGTTGAACTCTGTCTCCTTGAAGGTATAAATAGTTCCTTCTGAACACTTCAATCAGTTCCCTCTTTACTGTGTTTGCCAAAGGACCTTTCTCTTTGTTGCATTTCTATTTAAACTTCTGCTCTTCCATAAACTGTCTTATGAGTTAAAAGAGCTCTAGTGCCTATTGTTATCAAGCCTCTTGGTGGACTGTATACTGGCACCTGCTCTATATTATCTGTACAGGAAAGCTGTTTAAAAAAATACACCTCATCCTCAATATAACGCTGTCCTCGGAAGCCAAAAAATCTTACCATGTTATAAGTGAAACCGCGTTATATCAAACTTGCTTTGATCCACCTGAGTGCGCAGCCCCCCTCCCGCCCCGAGCACTGCTTTACCACGTTATATACAAGTTCGTATTATATCGGGTCGCGTTATGTTGGGCTTGAGGTGTATCTATATCTATATATCACTACTGTGGCCTCGTCTGATGCCAAATACCATACCTGTTATAGTGGAAAAAGACACTGCCTCTGCTGGAGAAAGTCTGGTCATACCTTTCCCCATTTGGTACAAAAGTTGCCCAAGACAGCTGACTTGGAATTAAATATTGTTAAATAATCTGCAAGAGCTTTGATTGAAAGGTACCTCGGCCAAGAATCCTCATCTAATTAAATTGACATGCCTTTGCCCTATTTTTGACCAACTAGGGAAGGTGTGGTAGAAGCTCACATAGATACACCTTAGTCTTGAAGGCAGTCAAGGAAAGGTATATCCTTTCAGGGAACTCCACAAGTTATATCTTCCATTTTGCCTAGAAGATTTTGGTGGTAGAGATAGTTACAGTTAGAGCTACTGACACTCATTGGTCACACTCATTGTACTGTACTCCAGAATCTTGAGGTAGGGATTCATTCATATTATGAGTTTATCAGTTAACATCTGTGTACTGCCAGGCCTTCATGGAAAAGTCTCAAATAAAGCTTTGGCCGAAGATCCTCCATAATGGTTGATTCTCTTCCCCAAGAGAAATGAAAAGGATCTGCAGTAGCGTAGATGTAGGGTCGCATTAGAGACTGGTCAGATGACGGTGATGGCTGCAAACTCTGGCAGATGCTCATAGGTCTACTAGGCTGCAGACATCTGAATTTCATGAAGAGGTCATTGAAAGCATGAGTATTTGCCTTATACTAGGAAGAACTTATGCCGGGAATAAGTGGAGGCTTCATTAGAGAAGGGAAAGGAGAAAAAGAACACTATATTTTTCTTCTCTACCTTGTTGCAAATAGACAAAGACAATCTATCACCCAACCCAGGATCCCTTTCCCTGAAAGGATAGCAATGCATAGACATAGTGTTTCTGAGAAGTTGGCTTGTATCCTTCTGACATCTTAGCAGGAGCACCTAAAATACCACAGGAGTCAAATTTGCAGTATGATGAAGTCATGTTCCGTAAGCAACCTTTCGTTTGTCCTGACTAAATGTGATTGACTATCTTGTTTACCTGGCTAAATTTAAATCTAATTTAAGATTAATTGCATAAAAGTGTGTTTGATAGCCATTGTGGTCTGTTATGATATAGTCAAAGGTAGATTAGTATCTTTGTAGCCCCTTTTTGCCATGTTTGCGAGGGACGTGACACTTTGTAGACCTGCTTTTGTTCTTTGCTAGGATGTTCATAGATCCACACACTAGGTTTCCAGTCTGGCAACACTTAGGAGACCTGTCTGTCATGTGAAGAGGGATGGGACTGCCCCCTTAGGAGCCTGTCAGATCAGCTCAACCTCATCAGGTAGAGGAAGGCTAAAACAGATTTTGTAAAAACAAAATGTTTTACTTAATCAGAAACTGTTTCCTTCCACCCCACAAATTTTTGGGTTTTGTTCTGACTCAAAATCCTTTGCAAACTATAATTTCTGTCCTTTGCACAGCTCTAGTCTTCAATATAGTTCACTCTTGATACTCTGTGGAGTTCACAAATCCACCAAAAAACAGAAAAATGTACCCTTCTGTTTCCTCGTCCAAGAAAGATCTGGAGGAGATAGAGATGTGTTTAATTTCAAACATCTGAGCAAATTTATCAGAAAAAAGTTCACAACGAAAACCTTGAAATCTATTTTGGCAGTTGTCTCCAAGGCAGAATTTCTTAATAGCCCTTAAATAAGGTTATCTGCATATACCAATTTGGCCATCATATTGCTGATTTCTTTATTTCTGTTATAGGTCTCAGGGTTTCTAGTACTTTTTACTACCTTTTGGACTAGTTTCAGCCACAAGAATCTTTAAAAAGCGCTAGAAGCACTCAGATAGAGGATTTTGTTTGTACCCTATTTTTGATGCCTTGCTGATATGAGCTATCTCAACGGACAACAGTACAGCTGATGTGCACTTCACCATTTAGATTCTTCAGTCCTTTGGGTTTGTTATCAACAGGGACAGAAGTCAGGGGATGCCAACACAGTCCATCATATACTTAAATAGTGTCTGGTATTGTTTTTTACCAACACAAGGTGTTTTTTGTCTCCAGAGGGGCAAATCAGATTGAAAGAGGCACTATGCAGTGTTTTCAGAACCTACAGATAATCAGTCCAATCTCTTTCTGAGTTGTTAGGGCTGATGGTATATATTGCATGAGATCACTAGTGTTTCTTGGTGTTTCTTCAACAGAACATCTTACCCCATCTTTCCACCTGTATAAAATTACCATCCAAAGTTATCAGGTCCTCTTGTTGGTGAATGGAGCTGGGCTGATTCTCAGAAGGTTCCCAATCTATGAGCTAGGAAGATCAGTGATGATGATAGATGTCAGCCTGGAAGGGATGAGGAGAAAGACAGCATCAGTTAACTAGAATTGAGAGCAAGTCATTTTGTCCTGTGGGCCTATATCTCATCTCAGGGAAAGGAGAATATCCTTATAATTATAGACAATGCATCATTCACTACCTGTATCAGCAACCAGGTGACCATCAGATCATTATCCCTTCAGAAGGTAGTTGCCCTTCTAATCTTTTAGAAGTGTCTCATGACTGTATGCTCTATACATAAAAGGAAAGCACCACATAGCAGAGTGGTTAAACAACTTCGTAACTGATAACACTGAATGGCTTCTTTACTCAGGAGTGTTGTAAGCAAAGTAATTCTTCCCATCTATTCTGTGCAGACTAGACCTCAACGGAAGTATTGTGTCCAGTTCTGGGTGCCACATTTCAGGTAAGATGTGGAGAAATTGGAGAAAGTCCAGAGAAGAGCAACCAAAATGATTAAAGGTCTAGAAAACATGACCTATGAGGGAAGATCAAAAAAATTGGGTTTGTTTAGTCTGGTGAAGACAAGACTGAGAGGGGATGTGATGACTGTTTTCAAGTATATGAAAAGTTGTTACTAGGAGGAGGGAGAAAACTTGTTCTCCTTAACCTGTGAGGATAGGACAAGAAGCATTGGGCTTAAATTGCAGTAAGGGTCGTTTAGGTTGGACAGTAGGAAAAACTTGCTAACTGTCAGGGTAGTTAAGCACTGGAATAAATTGCCTAGAGAGATTGTGGAATCTCCATCATTGGAGGTTGAGAGCAGGTTAGGCAAACTCCTGCCAGGGATAGTCTAGATAATATTTAGTCCCACCATGAATGCGGCGGATTGGATTAGAAGACTTCTTGAGGTCCCTTCCAGTTACGTGACTCTGTAATTCTGTAAAAACAAGAAGTCCGATGGCACCTTAAAGACTAACATATTTATTTGAGCATAAGCTTTCGTGGGTAAGAAACATCACTTCTTCAGATGCAGCTGATACTTGTAATTCTATGCATCAGCAGCCCAGATACTAGAATCTCTTCAATGAACCTTTTTATGAGTTTCTCAGTAGTTACTCTCAAAGGTCAAGTAGCTGTGCTTTGCAGTATCCTTCACACCACATCAGAAGAAGTTTGATGTCTCATCCAGATATCAGTAGATTTTTAGAGCAGATGCTTTATCAAACTCTGTCAAGACTGAGAAACATCAACCTTGGGAGCTCAGTCTTGTCCTAGATATATTCACCTCTCTTCTCCTTTTGAGTCATCTTGTGAGAAATCAGTATTTTTCCGCACCATTAGAATAGTATGTCTGTAACTTGGTCTTCTGTTCATGCTTTCACAAAGTCTTGCAAGTGGATATTAGCAGACATGGCACAGATCCGTCCTCCCTGGGTTATATATTTTTTTCTTTTTTAAGTCCCTCATTGTGTTTATACCCTAGAAGAGACAATTTTTGCTCTATATTGTTCTTTCTACATTTCATTCCTTTGGGCCGAATAATGATTTGCTAGTATTCCATCTCCCTTGGCTATGAATAACATCTTGATAGGACCTTAATAGGATAGCCCCTCCTGTCTGCCTGTGATGAACGTGTCTGGTTCTGCCTCTTAGTAACTGACATGGTGAAAACCTAGTGTGTGGCTCTGTGGACATCCCTCCAGAAGAAGGGATTTTTTCAGGTGAATATCTAGATGTTTTCCCATTTCAAACCCCCCCCCCCCCATTTTGTGGATATTAATGTAGTCCCGACAAAGCTGTTGAAAGCTTCTTTTTGATTGCACAGCTCCTGTGAGCTTGAGCTTCTTAAATGGAAGTTCATTTTCCTGGTGGCAGTGACTTTATCTTAAAGGGCTGGTCTACACTTGGGGGGGAGGGGTATCGATTTAAGATACGCAACTTCAGCTACGTGAATAGCATAGTTGAAGTTGAAGTATCTTAGATCAATTTACCTAGGATCCTCACGGCGCGAGATCGACATCCGCGGCTCCCTGTGTCGACTTCACTGCCGCTGCTCGCTCCAGTGGAGTTCCGAGTTGACGGGAGTGTGTTTAGGGATTGATATAGCGCGTCTAGATGAGACGCACTATGTTGATCCCTGAAAAATCGATCGCTACCTGCCCATACAGCGGGTAATCTGGACATATCCAAAGAATGAGTAAACTTCAGGTTCTAAGGATAAGATGGTGTCAGATTCATTTGAAATTCTTCTCCAAGGTGGGACGGAGTTTCATCTCAGTGAACCCTACTGTTTCGTGCATCCCAATAACTCCCTTCTTTATAGACTGGATGTCAGAAGTTGCTTTGTTTTCTGTTGGAATGGACTAAATGTTTAGCAAACCCACCCTTTTTTCCCCTTTTGACACCAATTCACTGAGCAGTACATTTTCCAATAGGATGAAGTGCATTTCCTATTGTTGTGAACTAGCTGGCCTGAAACAGAGGATCTTGTCAAGGTGCTGCACCTGCTCCTATTGAAGTCAATGACAAAACTCTCAGTGGCTTCAGTGGGATCATGATTGGTCCCAAAGTGACAGATGTGACTATCATTTGTTTTTATAGTGTCATGATACTTGCTGTTTTTAGTTCTTTTCTAACCATTTGCTGATCCCATTAAGTGTAGGAGAATTACAGCATGTCTTCCAAGCATAATATGACGGGAGGGAAAATTATTGTTTTTCTCTGAACATATTTAACACATTCTACCACTAGATTGGTATATTTTGACATACAGCACATATTATGGTGAGTACATCACCCAAAACAACTGATTTGAAATCAGTTAAAGATAATTGAATGTGGATTCAGTGGGGAGGAACTATACGTGTGGGTGTGCACACAGCAATGAAGTAGATTGTTTTCATAATGATAAAGTTTCTGAAATTCTCTGTATTTAATTAATTTGGTACATGGAGACTATGCAGTTCTTGTTTACAATGATCACCATTTGAAAAGTGAATGTTTAAACTCACAATACAGTGGAGCTGCAGGTGCTTAGTGCTTTTGAAAATTGGCCTAAGTGCCTAAATATGAACTTAAGCACCTTATGTTAGGCTTCTACTTCTGAGAACTCTCGATTTATAAATGTTATCATTGGAAGCTTTATATATTGGGTGGATAACGTTTTTAGAATGCTACTGTTGAACATTATATGTATAGTTCAAGTCTAAAGTCTGGTTAGTCAAAATATAGAGCACTTGGCAAGTTCTCCTGTACTGTATCCAATGGGCAAAATAACATTTGTTCCCAGAAAGCATTCTGCTTTTTTCAAATTTATTCCTTTTATATGAGAGTTCTTACTACTTTGGGTTCAATTATATTTATATTGTGATTTGAGGAGTATCCTAATTCTTTTCCTGTTTTAGACGTTCTTCTTCGAGTGCTTGCTCAAGCCCATTCCATGTGCGCATGACACATTACACTGTTGCCAGAGATTTTCCCCTCAGTGGTATCTGTCGGGCCAGTTCTTGCACTGGTATAAGGTGTACTGCCAGTCATGCACCCTCTCATTTCCTTCTTAACGCACATGTCGGTTGCTGGAATGACTCCTTGCTTCAGCAAGGGTCCTTCTCAGTATCTTTTTGGACTCTGTTCCATAGTTAAAGTATAGTTTTAGTGTTTAGATATTGTAGTTATCATTAGTGTAAATAGATAGTCCCTGTCATCAACGGACTGTCTTCACCCCAGGGGGTGGGCATGCCTTGGTCCACAGGCTTCAAACCTTGTGTCTCCTGTAGCAAACCTATGCCCATGAGCGACTTGCACACCAGCTGCTTGAAGTGCTTGGGAGAAACTCAGATGAGGGACAAATGTCAGATTTGTCGGGATTTTACACCCACACTGAAAAGGACAGAGGAATAAGACTGAACGCTATTCTAATGGAAACCACTCTCAGACCAGCATCAGAGCCAAGCCACTTGGATTCTGCGCAGAGCATTTCGGCGTTGGCATGAAGTTCTCCGTTGGCATCATGCTGTTCCCAGCACGGTTCACCATCTCTGATGCTACGGAAGAAACACAAAAAGCAGTGCACCGACAGAGGGCGCTGTCAGTGCAGAAAAAGGGACAAGCATGTGGAAAGCAGCATAGTGCGACCGGTATATGGCCACTCCTCCACACCTGGGCCCACAGTAGCACCGTCGACTCCACCCAGAGCATTGAGTCCGGTGCAGGAGCCTTTGCCGACACCCAAGAGCAACCACAGCACCAACGTTCTGTCACTTCAACCCCAGAGGCCTTTGCAGTGGGCTAGCGATTCACCATCACTTCTGGTTCCCCTGACTCCAATAGGGCAGCTGCCAGCTCCAGTGACTGGGAGCAGGAAGTAGTAGGGAGCATCGATCCCTTTCCTGGCACTGAGCTGCCCTGGCATCTTCTAAGGGTAAGTCGGTCCTGATTCCATCTTCGTGATCATCTCCAGTCCACTGCTGGTCCCCAAACCCCTGGCACTGTGTGGAGACAAAGTGCGTACTGCTCCACTGTGGTCACTGAGGTAAGACTCTTCATCTGAGTCTGAAAGGGAACCTTCATGCAGCCTCACAGTCACCACTAGCACCCAGCCTATGTGCCATTGAACCTCGGTGTGGGTTTCCCCCCACCCCCCGCCAGCACCTGGCCAACAGGCCAGTGGCCTATGCAGGGCCCATACTGGAATCCTTGGGAGCTTCCCCTGGTACCAAGGTCACCTTCCCTCTGATCTTATTCAGTGGTTTTGGAGAGGTGGACTACTGCCTGTTTCTGCTTGGCACCAGACCCCGACTCTGGTACTGATGTTCAGGATGTGGCTCCCATGGATGTCACTGAGGAAGAGAAAGGAGCCCCTCCTCTGGTGCAAGCTACCTCCTCTTCCCCAGATGAAGCCATATTGGGTCCCAATAGCTCATTTCCGCAGGACGACTTCAGGGCCCATCAGGACCTTCTGAAGCTAAACTGGGCTGGAAATTGAGGAGTGTAAGGAAACATACCACAGCTTTATTGACATTCTTGCTGCAACAACTCCCTCCAAAGTGTCCTTATCTGTTAATGAGTCTGTAATAGGTCTAGTCAAGGCCCTGTGGCAACTCCTTCTCTGCTCCCCACCTCAAAGTGAGCAGAAAAGAAATATGTGCCGCAAGTGGGTTTGAGTACCTATACTCTGACGTCCCCCTTCCCAGGGTTCTTGGTTGTGTTGGCAGCCAACAAGAGGGACAGGCAGGGACCAGATGAGCGTGACCCCAAACAAAAAGACACGCTCCTCAAACCTCTTGACCTGTTTGGGAAAAAGGTTTATTCAGTGGCTAGCCTTCAACTGCATATGTCTAACCAGCAAGTTTTGCTGGGGAGATATGATTACAGTCTGTGGGACTCAGTGGCCAAGTGTAAAGACGCTCTGCCTCGCGATTCAAGGCAAGAATTCAGTGCTCTCTTGGAGGAGAGTAAGAATGTGGCCAGGACCTCTCTCCAGACAGCTCTCGATGACAATGACCTCTGCTGTCACCAGGAGGTGTTGTACTTGGCTCCAGTCCTTGGGACTTCTTCATGAGGTCTAACAATCTTCTCACTGTTTTCGAAGCAGACAGACTTAATGGCCTGAAGGGCTCAATGGTCACTCTCAGGTCTTTTGGCCTCTACACTCCATTGGCTTCTAGAAAGCACTTCAGGCCCCAGTAACCACCTTGTTTCTTGGTGCCACCTCTAAGACAGGGCCTTATAAAAGGAAAGGGAGAGGTTACAGATGTCAGCTGCTCCCGTCCTCCTCAGCCGCCCAACCTGGGACTCATAGGTACTCCCATGGGCCCAAGCAGGCTTTTTAAAGGTGCACCTGAGGGCACTATACCAGTTCCCCCTTATGATCTTGCCCCTCTTTAATTTTGGACCGTGTGTCCCACTTCATCCCAGTGTGGTTCTGCATTACATCAAACCACTCGGTGCTAAGTACAGTGACAATTGGCTATACCTTTCAGTTTTTATCCACGCCACCCTCCCACTCCCCTTCTCTCTTCTGGGACCCTTCTCATGAGCAACTCTTTGCCCAGAAGGTGCAGTCCCTCCTATGAGTGGAGGCTTTGGAGGTGGTTCTTCTTCAAGTACTTGCTCATGTCGATTCAGTTGTAGGTGTGTGTGCGCACATGTGCGCGGCCATCTGAGACTTTTGCCTTAGCGGCACCGATAGGACCAGCTGTGGCGCCGTCTGAAGTGCCGTGCTCATGGCGTGGTATATCAGATGCCGCCAGCCCTGCGCCCTCTCAGTTCCTTCTTACCACCCGTGGTGGTCAGTTGGAGTGCCTCTGTCTCTTGCTTCGCAAGCAGTAAGCGGTTTCTCGTCTAGCTTAGACTTGTGCTTTACCTGTAAATAGGTTGATCGTTGTTAGTTAGTTATTAAGTACTCGTTAAGTGTTGTTAGATAGTGTCCCAATGGGGACTTTGCCCCTGGCAGGGCATGTCCCGATCTCCAGATGGCCTGGGAAATGGCCATTTCAGCTGTCTATCAGTGGTCATGTGGCGCAGTTCCTGGCTCCAGACCACTGGCCTGTCCCAGAAGATGCAGGCCTCTATCTCGGACCTCCTGTTTGATGATGTCGGCCTGTTTTCTGACCAAACAGATGCGCATCTGCATGGCCTGAGGGATACCTTGGCGACCTTCCACTCCCTGGGGATGCACACTCCTCAGACATCCAGGCAGCCGTTCCAGCCTCTTCCTCCACCTAGAGAGTGGCAGCCTGGAAAAGGGCCTGCGAGAAAAAGGGACACCGGGTTTAACCACCGCCGCCATTCGTTGTCCCGATCTCCTGCATAACCTGGCCTGGCGAAACACTAGCGGGGCCAGAAGCACTCATTTTGAGGGTGCGCTCGGACGCGACACAGCAGCCAACTGTCTGGATCCTTCCTGCCCTTTCCTCAACCACTTTTTCCCCTACCACTCAGCCTCGTCGCGGGTTTTGACAGACTGTTGGGTCCTGGACGTAGTGGGTCGTGGCTACACTCTCAAGTTTTTGGCCGTCCCTCCTTCTCGCCACCCTGCTTCTCCATCCTTTTTCAGGACCCTTCTCACGAGCAACTCCTCGTTCAGGAGATCGAGAATCTCCTAGGCCTGGGGGCTATGAAGGAGGTTCCTTGGGATATGCGCAAAAGAGGATTCTACTCCTGCTACTTCATAATCTCGAAGGCAAACAGTCATTCTGGATCTGTGGGACCTCAACAAATCTCTCATGAAGTTGAAGTTCCACATAGTACCCCTGGCCTCCATCATCCCTTCCCTGGATCCAGGGGACTGGATCACTCTCAACTTAAGATACTTACTTTCAAGTCTCCATATTCCCGGGACACAGACATTTCCTGTGTTTCATAATGGCGGGGTACCATTTCCGGTTTACAGCGTTACCCTTTGGCTTGTCCTCGGCCCCCAAGGTGTTCACAAAATGCATGACATTGGTGGCAGCTCATCTGAGGCATTGAGGGGTCCAGATCTTCCCTTATCTTGACTATTGGCTTATCGAGGGCAGGTCTCCGGAGCAGGTCCAGAGGAGCCTCGATCTGGTGCACTCCACCTGCAGCGATCTGGGTCTCCTGATAAACACAGAAGAATCCATGTTAACACTGGTTCAACATATAGAGTTCATTGGAATGGTTCTCGTCTCCACACGGGCCAGGACCTTCCTACTGGAAGCACGCTTTCAGGCTACGTCAGACTCGATCAGCCACATAACGAGTCAACCACTCACCACGGCCCACATGTGCCTGCATCTGATGGGCCACATGCGCCTACTTGGTGAGCCGTGCCCAGCTTCATCTGCAAATGTGGTTGGCCTCAGTCTATGTTTCAAGCAGGCACCCCCTGGGCTGAGTGGTCACAGTGCCGAGCCACGTCCTCCCGTCTCTGGATTGGTAGTGGGATTCCAAGTCGGGGCTTCAGGGTGTCCCCTTTGCGACCAGTCATCCACTCTCTCCTTGCTTCTCGGACGTGTTGGTTCTGGGCTAGGGTGCCCATCTGGGCAAGCTCAACTCCCAAGGCCATTGGCTACAACATGACCTAGCTCTTCATATCAGTATTAAGGAGTTCAGGATGGTTTGCCTAGCATGCCAGGATTTCTTTCACCACCTGGAGGATAAGGTGGTGCAGATCCTGACGGACAATACTGCCTCAATGTTCTACATCAATAGGTTGGGTGGTGCCAGGTCTTAGGCCCTCTGTTGGGAAGCGCTCAGCCTCTGGGACTTTTGTGTGCGACATGCCATTCATTTGGTGGCCACCCACCTGCCTGGAGCCAAGAACATCCTGGTGGATCGCCTCAGCAGAACGTTCTCATCTCGCCACGAATTGTCGTTCCATCCAGAGATGGTCACCTAGTTTTCCGCAGTTGGGGAACTCTCAAGGTGGACCTGTTCGCGTCCAGACAGAACAGAAAGCGCCACGTGTTCTGTTCTCTTCTCTGCTGGCCAGGGACAAGGGCTCCCTGTGGGATGCCTTCCTGATTCCATGGTTGGGAGCGCTGATGTACGTCTTCCTGCTGGTGCCGTTAATCCACAGAGTCCTGCTCAAGGTGAAGCAAGACAGAGCTACCGTCATGCTCTTAGCCCTGGCATGGCCTTGTCAGCACTGGTTTGCCATGCTCCTGAGTCTTTTGGCAGCCACCCTGTTGCAGCTGCTTCTTCGGCCGGATCTGCTGTCCCAGAACCACAGGAATCTGGTGCATCTGAACCTTCGGCACTACACTTGACGGCCTGGTTTCTGCATGGCTGAGCAGGGAAGAGTGGCAATGTTCCACAGGTGTCCAGCAGGTTCTGCTAGGCAGCAGGAAACCCTCCACCACGGCTACCTACGTGGCTAAGTGGAAGCGGTTCATGTGTTGGGCCTTGGAGCGCTGCATCTGGGCGGAAGAGGCCCCCCCTGCAAGACATCCTGGACTATTCGCTGCACCTTAAGCTCCAGGGCCTGTCGCTGTCCTCCGTCATGGTGCACCTGGTGGCTGTTTCAGCTTTCTGTCCTCCATTTCACGGCAGGTTGATCTTCACCCATCCCATGATGGGGCACAGTTTCTGAAAGGTCTAGAGCACCTTTTATCCGCATGTCCAGGACCCAGTCCCTCCTTGGGACCTGAACTTTTTGCTGCCCAGGGTGAGGCCCCTCCAACCCATTTGAGCCTCTGGCTTCCTGCTCCCTTCTGCTTCTCTCTTGGAAGGTCTCCTTTTTTGGTCACTTTAACTTTGGCCTGTAGGGCAGGAGTGGCCAACCTGAGCCTGAGAAGGAGCCAGAATTTACCAATGTGCATTGCCAAGGAACCACAGTAACATGTCAGCAGCCCTCTGTCAGCTCCGCCACCCCCAGTGTCTCCCACCCGCCAGAAGCCCCACCGTTCAGCACTTCACTCTCCATCCCTGCACCTCCCACCTGCTGCGATCGGCTGTTTTGTGATGTGCAGGAGGCTTGCGGGGCTGGGGGAGGGAGGAGGAGCAAGGGTGCTGCAGGCTCAGGGGGAGAGGCAGGGGCCTTGGGGGAAGGAGTAGAGTGGCGCCAGGGCCTGAGGCAGAGCCAGGAGTTGAACAGTGAGCACTGTGTAGCACATTGGAAAGTTGGTGCCTGTAGCTCCAGCCCCAGAATTGTAGCCTATGCAGGGAGCCACGTATTAACCTCTGAAAAGCTGCATGTGGCTCTGGAGCCACAGGTTGGCCACTCCTGCTGTAGGGTGTCCGAGATCAGGGTGCTCATGTCGGAGTTGCCTTATACAATCTTCTACAAGTACAAGGTCCAGCTGAGTCCGCACCTGGCTTTTCTGCCCAAGGTTATCTCCCAGTTCCATACTGGTCAGGACATATACCTACCAATCTTGTGCCCAAAGCCTCATACTACAGATGAGGAATGCAAGCTGCATACTCTGGATGTCCAGCGGGCACTGGCCTTCTACATAGAGAGGACGAAGTCATTCCGTAGGTCTACACAACTGTTCCTTGCTGTCACGGACCAGATGAAGGGTTGCGCAGTGTCTACCCAGAGAATCTCATCCTGGATTATGGCCTGCATCTGCTACTGCTATGAGCTGGTGAAGGTGACCCCACCGGCGATTGTGACGGGTCACTCGATGGCAACCTTCCTAGCTCAGGTGCCTATCCAGGAAATCTGCCACGCTGTGACCTGGTCATCCGTCCACACATTTGCTTCACACTATGCGCTGACCCAGCAAACTTGGGCTGATGCTGGTTTCAGCAGAGCAGTACTCCAATCTGCAAGACTGTGAATTTTGAGCACACCTCCAGGGATTCTGCTTGTGAATCACTTACAATGGAATTGAGATGAGCAAGCACCTGAAGAAAAAATGGTTACCTGTCTTTTGTAACTGTCGTTCTTCGAGATATGTTGCTCATGTACATTCCATTACCCACCCTTCTGCCCTCTGTCGGAGTTGTCGACAAGAAGGAACCGAGAGGGTGCAGAGCCAGCGGCACCTGATATACCGCGCCATGAACACAGTACTCCAGAGGGCACCACAGCTGGCCGTTCGGGTACCACTAAGGCAAAAGTCTCCGACGGTCAGGCACGTGAGCACGCACACCTACAGTGGAATGGACATGAGTAAGACATCTTGAAAAATAACAGTTATGAAAGGTAGGTAACCATTTTTTCCTCAAGATTTGAGAGGGAAGGAGTTTTACTCCTATTAATTCCTAATCCCAAAGGCTTAGAGGGGCCTCTGGCCCATTCTGGACCTTTGTTGCCTCAACTGATATCTCAAGAAACAGAGGTTTTGCATGGTCTCCCTGGCCTCCATCATTCCCTCCCAGGATCCAGGGGACTGGTACACCACCTTCAACTTAAAGGATGCCTACTTTCATATTTCTATCTTCCATGTCCACAGAAGATTTCTTAAATTTATTGTGATCCAATACCACTACCAATTCACCCCCCAGGTTTTCACAAAGTGCGTGGTGGTGGTAGTAGCCTTCCTCAGATAGCGAGGCATTCAGGTATACTTGTACCTTGACAACTGGCTGATCAAGGGTCTGTTAGAGGCTTATGTACAGAACATCATCAGCATAGTCCAAGCCACCTTATGAGTGCTGGGCCTGTTGATAAACAAGCAAAAGTCATCTTTTATTCCAGTTCAGAGAATAGAATTTATTGGGGCAGTGCTTGACTTGACCCAGACCAGAGCCTTCCTTCCGGAAACCCAATTCCAGACTATGTTGGACCTGATGTCCAAGGTCACGATCCACCCAATTACTACAACCCAAGTTTGCTCAAGCTACTGGGGCACATGGCCGTGTGCACTTACATGTTATGGCATGCAAGACTGCATCTCAGGCCCCTTCAGATGTAACTAGTGTCAGTGTACTCCCCGAACAGACACCACTTGGACTCGGTGCTCATTGTTCCACCCATGGTCCTCACCTCCCTGATCTGGTGGAAGGACCCAAGGTTGGTAATGATGGGTGTAATCTTTGTTGCCCCATACCTGTCAGTGTCTCTAGTCTCGGATGCATCAAACCTAGGTTGGGGAGCTCACCTCGACAGCCTCAGGACTTAGGGCCTCTGGTCCTGAGAAGAACTCTTCCTGCACATAAACATCAGGGAACTCAGGGCTGTCTGCTTAGCCTGCCAAGTATTCCTTCCCCAGATCTCAGGCAAGGTGGCGCAAGTCCCAGTAGACAGTATCGCGGCCATGATCTATATCAAGAAGCAGGTAGGAGCTCAATTCTCTGCCCTATCTCAGGAGGCCATCTGTCTATGGGACTTTTGCGTGAAGCACTCTATCCATCTCGAGGCATCACATCTTCCAGGAGTCCAGAATGCTCTGGCGGGTCACCTCAGCAGATCATTTTCCTCTCACCATGAGTGATCCCTTCACCCAGAGGTCACCAGCTTCATCTTCCAAAAGTGGGGTTCTCCCCAAGTTGACCTGTTTGTGACCAAACTGAACAGGAAGTGCCACTAGGTTTGCTTGTTGTGCGGGCAGAGCCTGGGCTCCCTCTCCAGAGCTTTCCTGCTTCCATGACAGGATTCCTGCTCTACGCTTTCCCTCTCGTCCCTCTGGTTCACAAGATCCTCCTGAAAATCATGTAGGACAAAGCGAGAGTTGTTCTTCTAGCCCCGGCATGGCCATGTCAAGATTGGTTTGGCATGCTGCTGGATCTTTCAATAGCAACCCCACTCCTGCTTCCACTCTGTCCAGGCCTGATCTCATAAAACCAAGGCTAGTTGCTACGACTGAACCTTGCCTTCCTTCACCTAACTGCTGAACCCAGAGCAACAGTCCTGTTCGGAGCAAGTTCAACAGGTCTTGCTAGGTAGTAGGAAGCTGTCCACTAGTGCTACGTACCTGTCCAAGTGGAAGCGCTTCTCAATATTGGTGTCACATTGAGGTCTGTCTTCAATCCAGTCTCCCCTCCACACTATTTTGGACTACTTGCCCCATTTGAAGCATCATGGTCTGGCCCTGTATCTATCAAGGTGTATTTGGCAGAAGTCGTGCCTTTCCACACGCCAGTGAAAGGCAGGTCTATGTTCTCTCACAAGATGACTTTCTGGTTCCTCAAAGAACAGGAGAGACTCGATCTTCAGGTCTGCAAGCTGATCCCTCTATGGGAATTAAACCTGGTTCTGTCAAGGCTATGGGCCCTCCCTTCGGACTGCTAACATCATGCCCTCTCTTTCTCCTCTCTTGGAAAGTCCCCTTCCTGGTGGTCATCACCTCAGTTAGAAAGGCTTCTGAAATCAGGGCCCTTATGCCAGAATCACCATACATGGTATTCTTCATGGAGAAGGTCCAACTGCACTCTCATCCAGCTTTCCTGCCAATAGTGGTTTCATAATTCCATAGCAACCAGGCAATTTTCCTTCCAGTCTTCTTCCTGAAGCCTTACAAGAACTCTGAGGAACAGTGACTGCACTCACTGGATGTTAGGCATGCCCTTGCCTTCTATATAGAAAGGACTAAACACTTTTGCAAATCAACATAGCTCTTTATAGCAGTAGTAGAAAAGATGAAAGGACTTCCAGTATCAACCCACTGGATCTCATCCTGGATAACCGCCTGTGTTCAGGCTTGCTGTGAGCAGGAGAATGTCACACCTCTGACCATGCTACCCACTCACTCTACAAGAGCCCAAACCTCTTCAGTGGCACTGCTTGCACAAGTCCCAATCCAAGACATCTTCAGGGCAACAACTTTGTCTTCGGTGCATATCTTTGCATCCCACTGTGCCATCACCCAACAGGCTTGACATGATGCTGGGTTCAGAAGAGCTGTATATCTGTGAACTCTGAGCCCACCTCCTGAGGTACTGCTTGTGAATCACCTAATGTGGAATAGACATGAGAAGCACTCAAAGATAAAATGGTTACTGACCTTCTGTTACTGTTGTTCCTTGAGATGCGTTGCTTCTGTCCATTCCATGACCCACTCTCCTACCTTTCTGTTGAACTTGACTGGCAAGAAGGAACTGAGAGGGTTTGTGGCCAGTGGCGCCCTTTATACGATGCTTAAGTGCGCGGCACCAGAGGCGGGTGCTAGAGCTGTCCCGACAGATATCACTGACGGAAAAATCTCCGGCAACAGCACACACAGTATGCACACATCTAATGGGGAATGGACATGAGCAACACATCTCGAAGAACAACAGTTACGGAAGGTCAGTAACCATTTTTTATACAACAATCACTAAATAGCACATCCTATTTAAAAGGGAACTCATGAAATTTAGAGTTGGAATTATGTCTGTAGTACTAGATTGTTTCCTACATAGATTTGCACAGAAGTTATAGTTGTGATTTTAATCTGATTTCAGAATGTCATCCAAACTTAAGCAAGTTGTCAGATGAATATCAGCTGCTGTAAGTGACAGACAAAATTAGAAGATGAATCTCATTGTAAAATGAAATTCCGTATACATGAGGCCACTTCAGACATTTCTCACCAGGGCAACTGGTTGAGTAGCCTGTTTAGTTCAGTGATGAAGTGGCATGGCTTTCAGAGACAGATGGTGGTCATAATTAATGCCTTTGTACTTTATGTTCTCTTAATAGAAGAAAAAATAAGTTGTTGATCCCTCTGAGAAAATTTGGTCACACTGTTAAGATCATTGTACAATATACAATCTATGCTAAATTTGTGTTGGAGATTTCAAACTAAGCAAATTAAATTAGTCTTGCAATATTGCCGTGAAATTTCTACTTAAATACAAAATCTGTTTGGTTAGCTTTACCATCATAAGACATCACCTTAAGGGGAGTAGAATTATGGAGTTCTTATTAATTTAACCTTATCTGGCATCCTGATGACTTTAAATTATGCACAATATTGATGTCTGCTATGTTGTTGTAGCCGTGTTCATCCCAGGATATGACAGAGACAAGGTGGGTTGGGTAATATCTTTTATTGAACCAAGTTCTGTTGGTGAAAGAGAGAAGTTTTTGAGCTTACGCTCTTGTGAAGAAGAACTCTGTGTAAGCTCAAAAGCTTGTCTCGTTCACCAACAGAAATTGGTCTAATAAAATATATTTTATTATCCACTTTGTATCTTGCACTATATTGCTGACCATCTACCTAGAAAAATAGAATAGATGGTACTTTATGAATCAACAGCTTGATTTTACAGCTGTGGTGAGTCCAAAAGCCACTGGGTTCACAGCACCTCTGAAAATCTGGTTTATGTTGTTTCTCTTCAGTCCATTTAATAAAACTCAACCAAGTGCTTCATCTGATGATGGTCAAGGAATAAGCAACTTGTAATATTCGCTGTGGAGCAACTTAGCACAAGCCTCTGCCATCATGTTACATGAACTTAAGAAAATTCCAAAGGCAACATTAGAGCTTGTTCTCAGCTCAAGAAGCTAAAGTAATAAAAAAAAAATAAAAAAATAAATAGCTGAAAATCTGAAATTAATGTGAGAAAGATTGGGCAACCAACCCATGGGCAATGAGGACCCCTAAAATCTGATATTTAGCAAGATGAAATATGTACTTATTTATCTTAATTTAATGAAATGGGTAGTGATCTGGGTTCCTATTGTATAAATTAAGATAGAATATTCTAAGAAGTTGTTCTCCATGACCACTAAAGGTAGGACAAGAAGTAATAGGCTCAATCTGCATCAAGGGAAATTTAGGTTAGATAGCGGGAAAAAGTTTCTAATGGCAAGGAATGTTAAGCATTAGACTAGGTGTCTAGGGAAGGTTGTGAAATCCTCATCACTGGAGGCTTTTAAAAACAGGCTAGATAGTCTTAGCACAGGGGGCTTGACTAGATGACTAGAGTTCCCATCCAGCCCTACATTTTTATGATTTTATATAGAATAAAATAATCACACAGCACAATATCATATTAATGGCTGGTCATCCAACCTTAAAACATAAATAAAATAGCTCTTAGCAAGTACAATAAGAAATCAATAACACACACAATAAATCCCTCCAACCCTAAATCCAGCTCATCTCTAAAATCCTGGGATTTGAACTCTGGTGGCCTGGAATGGCAGAAAAGTGATAGAAGGGGAATGAGTTCCAAAGTCAAAGACCAATCTCAAAGAATACAGATGGCTTCCTGTCTTTTACATCAAGGGAGCTCTAGTTCAAGTGCCTTTGCTCATCTGAATTATGACACAATGGTTTGTGGAGAAAGGTGATATCTCTGGTAGCTGGGACCTAATCGTTAAAGGTTTTTATAGGTTTAAAAACACCTTGAGTTCTGTCTAGAAACCTGCTGACTGCCAGTACAGGTCATGGAGCACTGTTTTATAATTTCAAAGTATGATGCCATACACCGTTTCCCTTTTTAAAATAATGAAACAAGTGTGTTCCCATTTGACAGACCATACTGCTCTGTGATGTGAGTAGTCACTGAAATTTTATCTCTGAAATAAAAGGATTTGTTTTCTGGATATTATTCTGTCCAAAAGGTCTCATACACAGTAAAAAATCTTACAAATCATCAAAATATATACATAGGAATTGACGTATTGGATCTGACCTTGTGGTCCCTTTAGGACAGTATCTTACTTCAAAAGTGGCCAGCATGAGATACTTCAGAGGAATGTACAACAAAATATGTAGTAGGAGGTTTAGGGATAATCTGCTCCCCAGTAAAATCTCATTGTAATCCATAACAATTAGATTTTGGTTTAAACCCTAAAGCATGGAAGTTTTAGATCTCTTTCAGAATGTTTTTGTCAGCATTAGCTGTTATAACTCTGGATGGTTTTGTTATCCATATAAATATCCAATCATTTGAACCTGTTAAATTCTTCCCTGCAAAATATCCTGTGGCAATGAGTTCTATCATTTAATTATACTGCTGGATATTTTTCAAGGGGAAACACTGTGAAAGTGGCCCTTCCAATTAATATCAGAGGGGTAGCTGTGTTAGTCTGGATCTGTAAAAGCAGCAAAGAATCCTGTGGCACCTTATAGACTAACAGATGTTTTGGAGCATGAGCTTTCGTGGGTGAACAGCCATTTCGTCAGATGCATGTTAGTGGAAATTTCTAGGGGCAGGTATATATATGCAAGCAAGCTAGAGATAATGAGGTTAGTTCAATCAGGGAGGATGAGGCCCTGTTCTAGCAGTTGAGATGTGAAAACCAAGGGAGGAGAACCTGGTTTTGTAATTGGCAAGCCATTCACAGTCTTTGTTTAATCCTGAGCTGATGGTGTCAAATTGCAGATGAACTGAAGCTCAGCAGTTCCTCTTTAAAGTCTGGTCCTGAAGTTTTTTTGCTGCAGGATGGCCACCTTAAGGTCTGCTATAGTGTGGCCAGGGAAGTTGAAGTGTTCTCCTACAGGTTTTTGAATATTGCCATTCCTAATATCTGATTTGTGTCCATTTATCCTTTTCCGTAGCGACTGTCCAGTTTGGCCGATGTACATAGCAGAGGGGCATTGCTGGCATATGATGGCGTGTAGGTGAATGAACCGGTGATGGTGTGACTGATCTGGTTAGGTCCTGTGATGGTGTCGCTGGTGTAGATATGTGGGCAGAGATGGCATCGAGGTTTGTTGCATGGATTGGTTCCTGAGCTAGAGTTACTATGGTGCGGTGTGCAGTTACTGGTGAGAGAATATGTTTCAGGTTGGCAGGTTGCCTGTGGGTGAGGACTGGCCTGTCACCCAAGGCCTGTGAAAGTGTGGGATCATTGTCCAGGATGGGTTGTAGATCCCTGATGATGCGTTGGAGGGGTTTTAGCTGGGGACTGTATGTGATGGCCAGTGGAGTCCTGTTGGTTTTTTTCTTGGGTTTGTCTTGCAGTAGGAGGCTTCTGGGTACACGTCTGGCTCTGTTGATCTGTTTCCTTATTTCCTCGTGCGAGTATTGTAGTTTTGAGAATTCTTGGAGGAGATTTTGTAGGTGTTGGTCTCTGTCTGAGGGGTTAGAGCAGATGCGGTTGTACTTCAGTGCTTGGCTGTAGACAATGGATCGTTTGATATGCCCGGGATGGAAGCTGGAGGCATGAAGGTAGGCATAGCGGTCGGTAGGTTTTCGGTATAGAGTGGTGTTAATGTGCCTATCACTTATTTGCACCGTTGTGTCTAGGAAGTGGACCTCCCGTGTACATTGGTCCAGGCTGAGGTTGATGGTGGGGTGGAAGCTGTTGAAATTGTGTTGGAATTTTTCCAGAGTCTCCTTCCCATGGGTCCAGATGATGAAGATGTCATCAATGTAGCGTAGGTAGAGAAAGGGCGTGAGTGGACGAGAGCTGAGGAAGCATTGTTCCAGTTTGGCCATAAAAATATTGGCATATTGATGGGCCATGCGGGTGCCCATAGCGGTGCCACTGATCTGGAGATAAATTTGATGACAATATATGAAATAGTTGTGTGTGAGAATAAAGGCACAGAGCTCAGCAGCCAGTTGTGTTGTGGCATCATCAGGGATAGTGTTCCTGACAGCTTATATTCCATCTGTGTGGGATGTTTGTGTAGAGAGCCTCTACATCCATGGTGGCTAGGATGGTGTTTTCTGGAAGGTCACCAATGCATTGTAGTTTCCTCAGGAAATCAGTGGTGTCACGGAGGTAGCTGGGAGTGCTGGTGGCATAGGGTCTGAGTAGAGAGTCCACATATCCAGACAGTCCTTCAGTGAGAGTGCCAATGCCCGAGATGATGGGGCATCCAGGATTTCCGGATTTGTGGATCTTGGGTAGTAGATAGAATAACCCTGGTCGGGGCTCTAAGGGTGTGTTGATTTGTTCTGGTGTTAGTGTAGGAAATGTCCTGAGTAGATGGTGCAGTTTCTTAGTGTATTCCTCAGTGGGATCTGAGGGAAGTGGCCTGTAGAATTTGGTATTGGAGAGTTGTCTGGCAGCCTCCTTTTGGTAGGTTTTCACACCTCAACTGCTAGAACAGGGCCTCATCTTCCCTGATTGAACCAACCTCACTATCTCAAGCTTGCTTGCATATATATACCTGCCCCTGAAAATTTCCACTACATGCATCTGACGAAGTGGCTATTCACCCACGAAAGCTCATGCTCCAAAATGTCTGTTAGTCTATAAGGTGCCACAGGATTCTTTGCTGCTTCCAATTAATGAGGCCCTTTTGGAACTAGTGAAGACCCTGTAGAATACTCCAGCTTTGTTGGCTCCCACAGCTCTGTGCGCAGACAAGCACTACTGTGTTTCTGCCCAGAGATTTGAGTGTTTTCATTCTTATGCAGCCATGAATTCTCTTGTGGTTACGACTGCGAATGAGAGAGTGAGGCAAGGGATATTCAACTCAACCACCAGATAAAGAGGGACCAAAAGAAGTGACATGTTGGATAGAATGATTTAGTCCACTTCATCTGTTCAAATGTGTATAGCTAATCAGCAAGCACCATTTGTTAAGTATAATTTTTTTAATTGGGAGTCTGTCAAAATTTACGGATATGCTTCCTCGAGACACAAGGCAATAGTTTAAGGCTATTTTGGCAGAGTGCTGTTCGATAGCAAAAACATCTCATCAGTTGGTGTTGGATGTTGTAGAAGTTTCCTCTCGAGTTATTGCCTCTGTAATAATGAGAATAGCCTTGTGGCTGCATAATTCTGGTATTGTGCCTAGTATACAACAGGCTATAGAGGACCTTCCCTTTGATGATCCTTTTCTATTATCAAATAAAACTGATGAGACGTTACATTTCTTCAGAGACCATGGATGGCTGTTCCTTAGAGGTCTCTGTATCCTAAGAGATGACAGCATAGACCTCCAAATCCTCAGTACTCCCAACTGTTCTGTAGACAGCCTGTCTATCCACTCAGGCAATTTGATTTTTGGAAAAAGAAGAATAGACCTCAGAGAAGGAGGTCTAGCTCTGGCTCCAATCAGGAGGCTCGTACCCAGCTATCTGTGGGGAAACCTCCCTTTTGGCTGTTCCCATGAGGATAACAGTTCAGTCACTTGCAGTTTGCTGTCTATTTCCCCCATTTGGGAACAGACTATCCCACTCTTTAGATGCTTGGGAGGCCATAAAGGACAGGTAAGTCCTATGTGTACCGTGAGATGGAAATATTAAATTCTTCTCTACTCTCTCGCTTCCCACTCTCCTGCTTTCACCATTTTCAGGGACCTATCTCATGCTTGTTGAAGAAATTTGGACTCTTCTCTCCTTAGAAGCTGTAAAAGGAGTTCCTGTGCAGTTTCAAGGAAGAGGTTTTTACATGACGTATTTTCTAATTCCCAAATCCAAGGGCAGCCTGGATGCATTTTGGACACCTCAGAATTTCAACAAGTTCATCAAGTATGTGAGATTCTGTATGGTTTCCCTTGCATCAATCCTTCCATCCCAGGATCATGACAACTGGCTTATTGCCCTTAAACTTCAGGACACTTCATGTCAGGGTGCTCCCAAACCACAAGAAGTTTCTCAGATTTGTGTTAGGGGGCCATCATTATCAGTACACAGTACTTTCTTTTGGACTATCATCAGCACCTCACATATTCAAATCACAAAAATTCTAATTGACATGAATTGGCTTCTTCATTGGTGGCCAAAGTGAGAATGAGCATGGACACTGACACTACTCTCTTCTCCTAGAGATGATCTCTCAAGGTCATGGTTGATGCACATGGGTGAGCCAGTGATCTATTTTTTGGATGGTGAACTCTTGTCTCTAGGGCTACACCATTTTTCATGAGCCATAATTTTCCACTTAAGATAAAAACCGTGTGTATGTGTTTGTATTTATATAGAGACGAAAGTGCATTTTTCTGAAATTGCACATTTGAATGAACCATTGAAGTCCATTTTCCCCTCCTTTCATTGGAAATACTTCTTCATAATTTTATTTTATTTTATTTTTTAAAGAAAAGTCTATGGGCTCTTGGAGGAATCACTCATCCTGACATTTTTTGCTAATGAGGGGGTTCACTAATTACTTTTTCTTGCAAGTCTACTTAAAATTAATATAATATTTTGTGAAGAAAAAGAAAGAGCTGAAGGGTATGATGATTTTAAGTTGTAATTTTAAAGTTCTTTTCTTTCCTTAATTTGGAGATGGGTTTTTTTGGTGTTTTTATTTAGTAGTAATACTTTGGGGAAGTGTGTGTCTTATTTCTTTTTTTCCTTTACTCAGCATAGTACAATATGTAAAGAATATATTAGATTCTTCGAAGAAAATAATAGCAAGATACTTGAATTACATTGCTGCACGGTGGCTATGCTTAGACTATTCTAAATGAGCTCTGGCCTCCACTAACAAAAGTGCCTGTGTGTGTATATCCACCTGATAGCACAGTTGGTTCCAAACTAAGGCCCCACTCCTGAAATTTTCTCCATGTGGTCAGACTCTCTTTTTTTTCCATGCAGATCCTTGGGGCTCAAGGCCTTGCCTGCACTGGAATTTTTTTTGTTTGTTTAATATAAGCTAAGGCAGTGTTTCTCAAATGTGGCCACTGTGGCCGCATGCGGCCTCCAGGGACTTTTCTTGTGGCCACAGCCGTCTAGGTGATGATTGTGGGCGGGAGCAGGGGGAGGAAGGACAGCAGCAGTCCCTCCCTTGGGGCCTCCAACACGGTTTGAGCCTCGTCCCCTCTGCAGACACAAACACTGGAGGAGCAAGCAGCCAGTGAGTTCCCCATCTTCCCAGGAATGGTGGAGTCAGGCTTCAGCCCTGTGGTGGCAGGCGGCAGGCTCCATCTCCAGGCACTGGGGTCTGTCTCAGGGCTTTGGGCTCTGTTCCCCGCTACACAGTGGTGGGCTTCAGCCCCTGTCCATGTGGCAGTGGGCTCTGGCCCTGGGCTCATCCGTAGAGCATTGCCCCAGCCCCCACTGCTTCCCCCAGGCCCCCATTCGTTACCCCCTATCACCGTGGCCCTGCTGCCTCTCTACCCACCTCACCATTCAGGGCTTAATTTGGATCCTGGCATGCCAAGGCTGAGCAAGTCTGCTGTGAAAAGTGATGTTATGTCTACACTAGCATTTTTGTTGAACGGGGTGTGAACAAAACACCCCCGACAGACAAAAGTTTCACAGAAGCGCTGGTGTGGGCAGCAGTATGTTGGCGGGAGACACTCTCCTGCCAACAAAGCTGCTGCCGCTCATTGGGGGTGGTTTAATTATGCCGGCAGGAGAGCTTCTCCCGCCGGCATAGAGCAGCTACACAGGAGACCTTACTGTGGCACAGCTGCAGTGGTACAACTCTGCTGTTGTAAGGTCTTTAGTGTAGACATAGCCTTAGTAGCTAGCTGGGAGGCTGTGAAAAATAATATTAACATACAAGTATTACTTTTTTCACAGCAGCAGACTTACTAGCCAGAAAGTCTTTATTTAAAATAAAATAAAATAAAAAGGGAGAGGGGGCAACCAAAAAAGCAAAAGAAAAAACAATAAAGACAAGAATGTATAAAGCACTTTATTTGTGTTTCTAGTCTGTTTAGGTCCAGTGAAAAATAGAAACAACTGTACATTATTTTTATTATTGCAAAAAACCCTACATAAATAAATTACAATGATTTGGAAATGTAAATGTGCATATTTATTCATTTTTCCTAAAATTAAGTAAGTATTTTAGGAAAAATTGTCAGAGCGGCCATCAGCAAGAGTTGGTGACCACACTCTGAGGCCACCAAAAAATTTGTTATGAGAACCCTGGAGCTAAGGTGTGAATTTAAAGAATGTCGCCAAGAAGTTATACAGAAATAATTATATGGATATAACTGGTAAAAATTTTCCATGTAGACAAGGTTTAAGTTTGCTTCCTCTTTTGAAGAAACAATATATTGGTGTAAGGGACTGCTATCTGGACCAGCTGATGAAGGAGGCGACGAGTTTCACCTTCTCCCTGGAGCAGGATTTCCCTGTGAAGAATCTCAGAGCAGCTCCAGTGAGACTGTACGATTACTACGAGACGGGTAAACACAGAGGCTGAGTACAGCGCCCCTGCAGCTCAGCACCTGACGCTGACACAATGGGAAATTCACGTTGAGGCCCCCGCCCCTGCTGGGCAGCCCCGTCCCCTCCTGTCCCGAGAGCCCCTTGCTGGCAGCCGACACCTGAGGATCGGGGGGGCACGGACAGGCCTCATCTCAGCTGCTGCTCTTCCCAGAACCAGCTGCGCTATCCCCCTTAGCACCTTCTTCAGCCAACGCCTCCCTGTTCGCTCTGCAAACATCCCATCTGCTCTCCCATCTCTCAGCCTCCAGACCAGCTGCGTGATCCCAGCTGTCTGTCACGCGCGGGGAACGATGGCTGCAGTGGGGACTCCTGGGGTTTGCTGCCCATCCTGCCTGGAGCAGCAGGTTCAGTGTAAAACAAAATAATAAAAACCCATCTCTTTGTTAAAAAAAAAACAAAACAAAACTGGTTTTACTAACTGATCTCATATGGGTATGCAGGTTTTTTCAGTGATAGCTTAAATGTAAATGTTTGAATGTGTAATACTACATTACTTTATTAAGGTGGTTATGAGATGCAATCTGAAAATGCTTTAACCATATTTAATGGTTAGTGTGGAGTAAGTATGAGAATACATTTTCACCTTCTGATGATTAGGCATTGTAAATATAACAATAACTGTATTACAGATTTAGGTAGAAGTCAAAAACTGGCAGAAAGGGGAACAACTTGTCAGATGATAGTGAGTAAAGAGAAGAGCTGAAATTTAAAAGTAGAAGATCCATGGAAATATCCTTGCAGATAAA
Organism: Gopherus flavomarginatus; assembly: GCF_025201925.1. Classification (NCBI taxonomy): domain Eukaryota; kingdom Metazoa; phylum Chordata; order Testudines; family Testudinidae; genus Gopherus; species Gopherus flavomarginatus. The sequence continues at coordinate 6,307,148 of NC_066641.1, forward strand.
ATTGGAGATGTGCAATAACGGAACGAAGAGGGAGATGGGCAGAGTTTTAGTGTTCATGTTAGGCTAACGTGAATAGAGAATTTAAGATGAGATTGGAAAGTGGCATGGTACCGCAAAAGAAAAAGTAGAAACTCGGCACAGATGGGCCTTTGAGTGACTCCTGACTGAGATAAGAAAGGCTAAGGCTGGAGGAGCAGAGTGAGAAGGTAGATAGAAGATCAGTGAAAGGGTGCAGAGTAAACTTATGTAGAGCTCTGAAAACAAGAGTTGGGTTGTTGTTTTTTTAAATTGGATTTGGAGACTTATGGGGAGCCGTTTTAAGCAGTCAAAGAATTTGGGCTGCTGTCTTCTACCTAACTAGACTAAGAAGATTTCTTGGAAAAACGGAACCAGAAATCGGGCCTGACTTTTGTTCAGTGACCAGAAAATGTCTTGATATGCTATGAATTGGAAAAACCCTCAGGCTTTAGGATATTAGCATGTATTTGAATCATGCCTTGTAACTTGGTAGCATGGTTCAGATTGTAAAACAGTGTGACTGATTTTTTAAAAAATCGAGAAGAAGGGCTAGAGAGGGAGTTTGTTTGTTTGTTTAATATTCTGTCAGCAAATTTGTTGAGATCTAAATTCTGAAATGTTATAAGTCTCATACCATTAATTAAAGTGCAGAATCTACAAGTGTAATTAGAAAGAGTATTATAGACATTTAAGGAATAAAATGCATTTTAGCAATGTGCAGATTTTATTGACAGCTCACTAAGAGCTGCTGCATTCACATAAAGATTTGTAATGTAATTTTGAGTGGATGGAAGTTCACTGTTTAGACACTCACTGCAGAGAACATTCATGAACTACACTCTGAATACAGATGAAATATCGTCAAGCAAATTATGGGTAGTCAACACATTATGTATGAAGTATAAACTATAGATAAACTAGTACTGTAAAGTACAAAATAGAAAATGTGTTATTACATTATGCGATGTTAAGCAGACCAATGACAGTAAGCTGCTGAAATATTTTAAAAGAAATATATCTTTAGTTATCCAAAAAATAGTACAAATTGTTAAGCTTTTCAGTTATCAAGTTGTGAAGCATCCACCACCTTAAAGAAGAAATCTGTCTTTCCTCTATCTTATAGCTATTTTTTAAGGTACCACCTATTACCTTACTGTCTAAGTGGTGACGAACAGTTATGAAGAAGGCATAAAAAGGCTTAAAGGTGCTTTCTTTTTGGGACTGGGTGGATTTTTTATGGAGGTGATTGATAAGGAAAGCCTTTCTTGATCTGAACCTGGTTAGATTTGGGTGCAGTCTAGTCTCCTTCAATGCTTTGAGCACAGCATTTGAAAGTCTTAACCTGGATTTCTCCAGTTGTATCATTCCTGTGGAGAGCAAATGTCTTGGAGGGTCGTGAATGACCAGACAATTCTGGAGATATTTCAAGAAAAATACTACTGTATATTGCTGTTTTAGCTATAGTACGTAAATTCTCTTAAATTGTTTTGGAAATATATGTTGTTACTTTAACATTTAACTACAATAACAAAATACTGTATTTTAAAATGGCAAACTATTTCATATAATTTATATACAAACATTTCCCCCCAGTATTATTGGTGATCATTTATTTTTAAAAAATCAACGAACAGTCCGGTGGCACCTTAAAGACTAACAAATGTATTTGGGCATAAGCTTTCATGGGTAAAAACTCCGCTTCCGTGGCCAGAAGTGGGTTTTTTACCCACGAAAGCTTATGCCCAAATTTGTTAGTCTTTAAGGTGCCACCGGACTCCTCATTGATTTTGTGGCTACCCTTCTGATTTATTTTTAAGTTATGGAATCTGTCTCCTAGTAATCATAAAAGTCAGGAACTAGAAGCACTGGCTGGAGACAAGCAGAGTATGGTTTGAAACTATGCAAAGTTTCTCCCATAACTCTATTTACGAACCTGACTGCATACTGATCTCAAGTACTTATTATTATTATTATAGCCCTCTGTTTAACACTGCCAAACTGTAGGTTTTGAGATGCAGATAAAACTAAGAAAATAAGATGACACTATCAAACTCAATTTCTCTGTTATTTGCTGCCAGTCATCAATATATTTTTCATGAAGTGCAGCTTTCTCTATATTGCCTGGAAGTTACTCAAACCTTCCAGCCAAATAAAGTTCAGCAAAGAATTAGAGCTTGTTGATTTTTGGTATTCTTTACTTGTAGTCATGCAGACTAATAATATCCTATTATGAATATATGTTGCAGGTGTTTTTTTGGTTTTGGTTTTTGTTTTAAATCAACCATCTAATAGAATAAAATATGTCACTTAAGGGGTTTGCTGTAAAATAAAGGTAATCAAATGTAGTCAGTTTTTCTTTATGAAATGCTGGTTTGAGAACCTCTTCTCTTCTTTCCCTGAAAATTAGAGAGAACTGTTGTTAATATTAAATTGATTCTGCATCTAATGTTTTAGTTCAGACTAAGTGTGCCAAGAGAAGCAAACCCCACATACTGTTTCTGTTTCCCTGAGTTAAGAGATCCCTGGATCATATCAGCATGAATTATACATTAAAATTACTACAAATATTGCTACTTTTTATGACATTCAGTAATACATAGCAGTGTCTAAGAAGATGATATAGCACAGTATGTAGTTTTTTCTAGAATATTACCAATTTTCTTTTAAAATTATTTCTGGTGAAAGGTTTTAGATTGGAAAGATTTGACTGCTGTTTGTGTGTATATGTGTCCACAAAATAGTGTAACCTTAGCTCTGAATTTCCTGGATTTTTCAGGTGCTAGGTTTTGGGCTAACTACAACATTGCTGCAATGTTTATTCCTTCTGAAGTTACTGAAATGTACTGTCATCTTTAATTCCATTTTAACATAGTTTTTAAAAAAGATTAAAAAATTTATGTATGAACACTAAACAAGAAACTAAAAGAGATGGTTGTCGTGATATTTCTAAAGATTTGAATATATTATCAACCTTAAATAATTTTTAAAAATGTAAAGGAAGAATCATGGTTACATCAAAGCCAGAGTATATCAGCTAATTGCACTCGCCTTAGAGCTGCTTTGCATCACAAAGGAAATCAAAGCCAATGAGATGTACTGGTCAATCTGGCTGTTAATTTGCAATAGTTTTAGGCTTGGTTTACTTTGTCAGTTTATGTCACTATAACTAAGTCATTCAGGGATGTGGAAAATCCACACCTCTGAGCGATACATTTATCCCAACCCAGGGAGGTGGAATACCTATGCCAACAGAAGGCGGTCTCCCATCAGAATAGGTAGTGTCTTTACTAAGTGCTGTAGCACTGTAAGTGTAGACAACCCCTTAGTTCAGTGGTTCTCAAACTTTTTTTTTCTGCAGACCCCTTGAAAATTACTGAGGGTCTCGGCAGATTACTTAATGATCTTTCCAAATGTTGTTTGTACCATTAGCTAACTATTGTAAAGCCATTTGGATAATGCACTATATAAAAAAACCTTAATAATAGTAAAAGTTTTTTTGTTCTACGAATAAAAGCACATAACTCATATTTTAATATCAGTAGTCTTACCTTTCTAATGCAATGGATGTGCCCTCTCTCCCCCGCCACAGCAGTCCTGGAGCTGGGGATGACGGGAGTCTCTCCCTCTCTCCCCCACCGCGGCAGCCCCGGAGCTGCGGCTGGGAAGGAAGGGGGGATCTCTCCCCCACCACAGCAGCCACACAGTTGAAGCTGGGCTGGAGGGCCATATTTCCCCAGCAACCACAGCTCTGGAGCTGTGGAAAGTTGCCTTTTTCTCTGGCCACCGCAGCCATGCATATCTGAAATTCTACCCACCCCCTCTTCTCACTCTATTGCCTCCTCCCACCTACCCCTCTATTCCCCCCAAGGCCACCACCTCATCTTACATGTGCGTCTTCTCCAGGGTCCAGGCACATAATTAATGGAGCCACACCTACGTGGCTCCACTAATTGGGTGGCCTTTCATTCAATTGTGTGCGGTTGCCCAGGCTAGCATCTTAGAGGGAACTATCTGTGGACTACCTGAATGGAGCTTGCGGACAACTGGTGGTCCATGGATCACAGTTTGAGAACCTCTGCCTTAGGGTTTGTCATCACTGATACAAAGTTGGGTTTTTTACAGTGAGATAATTAACATGCAATAATTTTCTCACTTGGAAATCCTAAATAGAGAGAAGGCATTTGTAGGTTTTACTGTGAGGTTAGTGAGGTGAGGTCAGCATTCTATCTTCTGTGCATGACTGACCCCACTTAGTTGTCTTGCTGGAAATGTAAAGTGCCTTGTCTCTACTGTTTTTGCAGAGAGACATCTAATGAGCAGTAAATATGCAGCTTTTTTTAATCAGTGAAGATGTAGCTGTACTGGTTTAGAGGACAGTGTTAATGAGACTAGTGGTATGTGAAGGGTTCAGGGAGGACTCAGACTCTGAGTCCCAGTGTGTCTGTGCTTTGAGCTCCCTCAGCACTACTGCCTCAGTTCCCCTAGTAGTGTTTCCTCAATGCACAGTGAACCAGGGCAGCAGTGACTTGGCAAGCCTTTCAAGTGCTGATGCACAAGCTGGCATGTAGCCACAGGCTATTTAATGAGTAATGACAGTGGAGACGGCTAATCTATCAGTGAGAATACTTGACATGCGCCCAGTTTCCCTCATACTGCTGAGTAATTTCAACTAATAGAATTGTTGCATGAAAATTAGCTTCAGAGAAAGGATGGTGTTTGGTTGAGTAACTCTGATGTCACAGTAGCCCCTCTTAATTTACCTTTACTTCCACCTAAGCCTAACTGTTCCTGATGTAAGCATAAATTAGATACAATTTTAATACTTAGTTTAACTATAACTTAATTTCTTCAAACATTGCATATGCACAAGATTTCAGTTAATTTTATTTTCATTGAAAGTTTGAAGTGTCTGCATTATTCCATTATTGAGATAATTCAGGATAAATAAAAGATGGACACAGAAGGCTAATTTCTTAAAGGACATAGTTTTATTTAATTTTAATGCATAAATTAATCAAAGGATTTACTTGTAAAGCCTCAGAAAATGTGTTCTGTATTCTGAGATAAGTGCTGCTAATTACGAGAGGATGTGCTGTATTTTTTATAGTGTTACTCCCTTCTTCCCCTGGGGAAAGGCTAGGGACCCTGAGTGGCGGGGTGGATGCAGACGAAAGTAAGTTCTGGGTTTGATGGGTTGGAACTGGAGTTGGAGAAATCAGGCACAAGGCGATCACTTATAGGATGAAGAACAAATTAGCTTTTAATGATTGCAGCTGTCTGGGGCCTCTGAACGAGTCCTGGAACTAGCTTCAAAACAAAAGGAAAGGGGCTACTCACCCACAATTACAGCTGTCACCTTACTCCATTAAATGTAATCAACCTTTCCGAGATCTTGTTATCCTGCAGCCTTTCCCTCATGGTTACCACCACTAACGGTCATAGCTGCCTTTCTACCCTTCTGGCCCCATAGAGCTAGCAATTAAAAAGCCCTTTCATTTGGCCAATCAAGGCCAAGGCCCATTGAGGTGGAAACATCTCCGACTCTGACTGCCATTAAGTCTGCCATTCCTTGTGTCTGCTGTGGGCCTTTCAATGTACAAGCTAGATGACTTCCTGCAGACTTTGTCTCCTTTCCCCAGGGATCAGGCTTATTATAGTACAGAGCAAAGAGATTGTATCCCTGCTCTGAGTCCAAAACTCTTTGATTTCTGATACGCACTGTGACATCTTGTAGTAGTCGTAATTGCATTAGTTTGAATGCGATACAGGGAGTCTTCGGACTTACGACGCAATTCGTTCCTCTGAATTGCGTTGTAAGTTGAAATGCTGTAAGTCAAAACCTCTTTTCCCACAGGAATCAATGATATGAAGGGAGGATAGGTTCCTGAACCAAGACTTGATACACTATTTTCACCACAATAACCCAGATTTTTATACTAAATTAATTATAGATGACTAATGTTGCAACATCAATGTATTTACTGTACACTGTATTTTGTAAACAGCGTTCAGATAAACACACAAACTCACATATGCTGCTCAGAATGCTGGAAACAGGCTCAGAAAGCCAGGGAGAATGGCACACAAGCTAAGCCTCAGTCAATCACTGTTCAAGCTTTCTGATTGGCTGGGTCCGGAAGCCAATTAAAAATAAGCTGCAACTCTACCCGGCAAAAAGCTACCCTGGTCCCTCGAAGCCAATCAGAAGCGACTCCTTCCAGCTCTGTACCAGTATAATGCAACCAGGAAGTGATTTCAAGCGAACTTTATGCATATCAAGTGTCGTAAGAATGAAACAAGCGTTGCAGGGGCAAAACAGGTAGTGGGTTGAAAAGCATTTTAAGTAGCATCTGATGACTCCCTGTATATAGTTGAGAGTCACTGGCATATTGTTGGCAGGTGAGCCCATGGTAGCTCTGTGTGTCTCCTAGTGGTCTCAGATAGATACTGAGGAGAAGAGGGGATAGTATAGAGCATTATGGGATACCACAGGTGAGGATATTTATAGAGGAGGAATAGTTACCCATAAGCACTATGGGTTTTGCTGAAGAGGAATGATAGGAACAGCTTCAGTGCTGGGCCATCAGTTTCTGGTGTGTCATGTAGGCAGGTTAGCAGTATCTAGTGGTCTAATGTGTCAAAAGGTGCAGAGAGGTCCAGCAGCATAATCATAGAGATCCTGTCATTGGCTATAAGAACTGGTCATCTTTTGGTGCACCTATTGCTCTCTCTGTTCTGTGCCCTGGTTTGAACTCTGACTGTGAGGTATCCAGGAAGTTGGCTGCTGTCACATGTTGGAGTTTAGTGGTTATGACTTGCTCAGTTATTTTGCCCAAGAATAGGAGGTTGGAGATGGGAAGGTGCTTGGTAACTTCAGAAGTGTTAAGGCAGAATAACTTCCCAAATGTATGGAATGTATGACTGTCAGATGTGCCAAAATTTTGGTGCAAGAACATCTGAGAGATTCCTGTTAAGGTTTTGCACTGAAGTGTGAGTTTGGTGAAACTGGGGTATGTATTGCTTCTCGATATCTGTTGGAGGTGGAAATGAAAGCCTTATGTAGTGTTGGAATGTGTTATTGCCAGTGTTGTAGGTATTGTGACAGTGGCAAGGAATGCAGGAGACTTGTCTCTTAACTTATTTCCACGCTTTTCAGTTTTTGAGTTGGTGAATGTTTCCTGATACAACCCTGTCACTTAATTAATTTTAGTTTGTTTATACCTTTCGTCTTCCTTTCAACTTTTTTGTTCTAAACAGCAGCAGGTATATCAATGAAGCCTTCTGCGATAATGTCCCAGTAGATGCCAAGAAGCAGGATTCTGCACACATCACAATATAAATATATGTGATAAAACATCTTTCCATAGACTTTATACTATTTTTCGAAATACAGTACAGTATTTATAAGTGACCTTTTCAAAGATACCAGGTGATGTGGACGGATGAACTAATTAAACAGCTACTGTACATACTTGATACAGGAACCAAAACTAAATCCTGAAATTTTGACTCTGTTTTAACTCCGCCTTCAGTGAAAGTTGTGCTTGAATAAAAACTAAGTAAAGCCTTCAGGACTTAACCCAAAAAGCTTAGTAGTGCACAGAAAAAAAATACTCACGAGTAGTTGCAAAAAATGGTATAAAGTGCTTTCTTTTTAAATATTACACCGTAGTGTATATATTGAAAGAAACACTACGTTATACTTTTTCGTAGTTCTTCACATGAAAATCACTGAGGGTGAGAAAAGTGCTCCAAGTGGTCAAAATTAATTTTGATCAGTTAAAGATTTACAGCTATGGAATTTTAATGGTGAGGAGAACTAAGAGGTGATAGCTAATACATTAATACCCTGTAGAAAGCTGTCAACGGTTCATGTGGTGATATTATTGTGACTTTATATACCCTTTCTTCAGTGGGGTTTAATTTTGAATTCCAAAAATGTGAGATGTAATTGGCCAGATAATTAAATGGAATGTTTTGAGGGTCTTAGTACTAAATGTTGTTTTTGTGTCTTGCAGGATTTTTGGCACATGGAGGAAGGCGATCATCACTTAGAAATTTAACTCAATTCCACATTTCAAGGTAGGAGGTCCCCCACTTCCCCCTTCTTATTTATTAAATCAGTGAGACTGTTCCTTCAAGTAAAATGGAAATCCTGTAATTTTTTTCATGTTCATGTCTGTGCTATTCTTTTATTAATCAAGAAGTGTAATACAGTAGGTGATACATTCTTCCTTTATCAGTGTTATAGTTCTTCTGACCTGATGGATTTGGAAAAGTGGCATGAAACAATCTTCCTTATTAATGTTTGAGTTTTATTTGTGTTATTTCCTAGACATAAGTGACATAAAATTTGAATTAAATAAAAATATAATCATGCAGAGTTCTAAACTCTTCCTCTGGTTTTAAATATCAACATGCTTGTTTTTAGTTACTGATTAATATAATGTAAGATTAATTTTATGATAAAAGTTGCACAGAAGTGGTATAATACTTTACTATCTATACTAAAAGCTTCCTCCAGTTTGTGCTGCCTCCATAGCAGCAGGCAGCCCAGACACATCTCCCTGTTGCAGAGCTTTTCTGAGAAAAATTCCAAACCTTATTACAGAATACTAGACTAACAGCTTGGTTTAAAAATTCGATGGTTTAATTCCCAGCCGTGTCTCAGGGCTGCATTTGATGTTTTGGAGAGTTTCCTCTCAGTTCTACTTTCTTTTCTGAGGTGTTTTCAGTGACTGGTCCCCCTGAAGGCTTCAGAGAGACATAGGATGAGAAAAGTCAAGAGGCAAAAGGGGAGGTCTGGGTTCAGTGGGGATCTCAGCTGACTGTGTAGGGGGGAAAAGGACTCTTTCACAACCCAATCCGGGTGGGATTACATAAACCCACCCTTCCCAGGGTAGGAAAAAAGCCAGTCAGGATTGGAGAGGCCATGTGGACAGTGCAAGAAGAAAGTTTGGCAGTATGTAAAGGGCCTTCAGATATAGCTCCTTTCCCCTGTTGCCACCTCTATAAAAGGCCTGCTCGCCCCCGCCCCGGATCCGTTCTTGTATCCTGGGCTGAGACCAAAGTATAGCAGGATCAAAAGGAACCCTGACAATGTTATTGATCCATTAGAAGTTGGAAATGGTAGAATCATGAATAATAATTCGGAAGAGGAAGAAGCGTTTAATAAATATTTGTGTTCAGTATTTATGACAAAGGCAGATGATGTATTCAAATCTTGTGGTGGTGGTGGTGGTGGTGGTGATGATGATGATGAAATATTCCCCACTTTTCAAACAGTGACATATATTAGATAGCAGCTATTAAATCAGAAGGTCTGGATAATTTGCATTCAAAAGTTTTAAAAGATCTGGTCAAATTGCTCTCTGGATTGTTAATGTTGATTTTTAATACCTCTGAGTAAGTTCCAGAGTACTGGAAGAAAGTTAATGTTGTGCCAGTATTTGAAAAGGGTAAATGGGATGATCCAGATACTTATAGGCCTATTCAACCTGACATTGATCCTGGGCAAAATAATGGAACAGCTGATACAGGACTCAATTAATAAAGAATTAAAGGAGGGTGATATAATTAATACTGTTCAACATGGGTTTTGGAAAATAGGTCTTGTCAAAATAACTTGGTATCATTTGGATGAGACTATGGGTTTGGATGAGAAGGTAAGAGTGTTAGTGTAATATACATAGAATTCTGCAGGGCAGTTAACTTAGTACCACATGACATTTTCATTAAATATCTAGTATCAAAATCAGCTTGGCACATATTAAGTGGTTTAAAAATATCTAACTAATAAGTCTCAAAATGTAATTAATTGAGAATCCTAATTGAGTGGATGTGTTTCTCATGGTGCCCCACAAGGATCTGTTCCTTATGCTATTTAATATTTTTATCCATGACCTGGAAAAAAACATAAAATCATTATTGCTGAAGTTTGCAGGTGGCACAAATATTGGGGAAGTGGTAAATAATGAAGAGTACAGGTAATTGATAGAGTAATCTGGATTGCTTAGTGAACTGGGCATTGTCCAACAATATTTAAGTATGGTCAAATGTAAATGTATAAATCTAGGAACAAAGAATGTAGGGTATATTTACAGGATGAGAGACTATCCTGGGAAGCAGAGAGTCTGAAAAAGACTTGGACTTTCTGGTGAATAATCTGCTGACCATGAATTCCCAAAGCAATGCTGTAGCTAAATAGGCTAATGCTATCCTCAGATGTTTAAATGGGAGAATATTCAGTAGGAGGAGAGAGGTTGTATTTGGCACTGGTACGACCAGTACTGGAATACTGTGTCCAGTTCTGATGTCCCTATTTCATAGAGGATGTTGATAAATTGGAGAGTTTCAGAGAAGAGGTTTGGGAAATGTGCCTTATAGTGGTAGATTCAAGGAGCTCAATCTTTTAAGCTTATTAGAGAAGAAGATTAAGTGGTGGCTTGGTCTTTAAGTACCTACGTGGGGAACAGAAATTACATAATATTATTAATTGTTTGAATTATGGTACCACTTAGGAGCCCTAGTCATGGACTGGGACCCCATTGTCATAGGCACTGTACAAACACAAGACAAGGTGATGGTTCCTTCCCTGCTCTAACAAACTTACAGTAACAAGATGGCTGAAAGCTGAAGCTAGACAAATTCAGGTTAGAAAGAAGGCACACATTTTAAACACTGAGGGTAATTAATTATTGGAACAACTTACTAAGAGGTATGGGAAATTCTTCATCATTAGAAAACTTTATGCTTTTCTAAAATATGTTCTCTATTTCAATCTTTGCGGTTGGACTTGGAGCAGGAATTAATTCAGAAAAGTCCTATACAGAAGGATAGACTAGATGATCACAGTGGTCTTTCTGTCCTTAAAATGTATAACTCCTGTGCATCTCTGCGGAAACAGACCCATCTGTCCCATGTGGATACGATGCAATAGAGAAGGTTATAGCTTCTGGGCAGCCTGTTGGGACAGTCTGTACCCTTATGCTCTCCCCTTGTACAAAATCTATCAATCTTGTAAAAAGTGCAGTGTGAGGTATCATTTGAAAACTCATAATTTGCTAAGCATTATTGTCCTGGTAAAATATATGTGGCAACATTGTATGTAAAGTTAAGATTCTACTGTATGATATTACTAAGACATGTTCCAAATCTGGAGAGTGCTCACAAATGACAAAAGGCTAGCTGACACCTCAGTCAGATGTCAACAAAATCAAATGGACCATTATCCAGTAAGTGACTGTTCTTTGGCAGGAAGGAAGATGTGGGTGAAAAATCTACATCTTGACAAAGAAACAGCTTGGGGTTCCCATCCACACAGACTTTGAATTCTGATCTTCAGCTGGAGGTGATTTTCAAAGAAGGGAAAGAACTATAAGAAGGGAGAGCAGATGCCACAAATTATCTCTCCCTTTCTCTCTACCCCTGGCATCGATGACACTTGAAGAACAAAGGAAGCAGCACTGGACTGGGGGAGGGCCCCACGGCATCCCGGGTTTGGTGGGACTGCAGCTGGGGCCACATGCCCCAGCCTTGTGGCGTCCCGGGCTTGGCGGGGCTGCCCTGCAGTGTCCTGGGCTTGGCAGGGTCCACTTTCCCCAGCCCTGCGGTATCCCAGGCTTGGCGGGGCCCGCACGCCTTAGCCCTGTGGCTTTCACCGGAGGCTGCATCTGGGGCTGCGTGCCCCCCTTGCGGCTTCCCAGGGCCATGTCCTTCCCCTTCCCAGGGCCGTGCACCCTTGTCTCACAGCTGGGCCTGCTCTGCAGCCAGGGCTGTGTGTCCCTTGTGACTGCGACCCCCACAACAGCCGCTGGAGTTGGGGCTGTGTCCCCACCCCCCATGTAATGGACAAGTAATGGGCTCCTTGGTTTTTTGTTTATTGCCAGTGACCTGTTCGTGACTTTTACTACAAATAACCGTGAAAAAATCTTAGCCTTATTCATGTTTACCAATTGTTGGTGCATGCAGTTTTCCCTGTCAGTATCTGGAATTAAACATACCCCACAAGTCCATCCCATACTTCAATCAGCACCATGCCCCTACTTAAAATAATCTAGGAAATTAACATACAGAAGTTTTCATTGTGAAGCAGAGTCACTACAAACATAACATACCTGTCTTAAACCCAGAAAAATAAGGGAATTAAATATGCTCTAAGGAGATCAGTCTTCCATCAACCCCTTTACCAAACTTTTCTCAGCACAACATACTATTATACCAAAAGTCCACAAATAGTAATGTTAGTAGAAGGTAGTTTGGTAAAGGGCTATGTGGAGAAGAGAAGGTTCTGAAAAGAGTTTTTTCCTCCAGTCATTTAAATTATTTGTTACCGAGATGTTGGGGCTTACATTAGCAAAAAATACACTGCAAACTAATGTTAAGATGCTGTACTAGAGCAGAGGCAGTGATGGGAGAAGGTAATCATGGACTAGAAGAGGGTCAAAAATCAGATCTCTAATAATTTTTTAAATGAGAGAAAATATACTGATCTAGAAATTAAGTGGATTTAATTTTAAACAAGGGTTTACTGTTCTGCACAACCTGGTTTCTATTTCCAGATTAGCGACTTGGTGAATTTATAAGGGGCACTTTTGATCTCCAAATAGAGCATCAAGTATTTTCCCTTTGTTAGAATCAATGATAAAAATAAGAAGTAAGAAAAGCCAGAAATATGTAATGTCATCAATTTCATCCATTTGTCTTTTGACAGTTTAAATATAGGCTCACTATATTTCATTGTCCTAAATAATAGCTAAAAACATGAAAATAAGAAATATCATGTTTCATTCTATAGCACTGTTTTGGTGAGAAGGTCAATAGTTGCTGTTTGGGTCAACAATGGAGCATACTAGCTAGTAAAGGATTTTAAATTCCTAATACTGTCAGACTCTCTAACACTTTCTGGAAGAATGTCCTGTGCCTTCACAATACGTTTTGATTCTCTCAGCCCAAGAATTAAAGTCCATTTACCTTAGCATACCAATGAATCTGCTTATTTATTCCACATTTATCTCCCTATGGCATGCATGGGCAAAGGGTATGCAGTTTCTTTCACCACTTAACTTCTGCAAAAAAAAGTATGACATCATAACTTGGACAGCAATTGGTCTGTTAAAGTGTTCAATTGACAACAACGTATGCATGAAAAATAGCAGGTGTTGGTACTGGAATGAGGCCAGCACTCCCAGCCAGGGATACATCCACTTGGATATAGTCTCCCTAAGTGATAAATTATTAAATTGCAATTTATCCAATTACATATGAAGAAAAACTATTCCATAAAAATGAACTGTACATTCACATTTAGACACATACTACACATTACACTGTGGAATGGTTAAATGTTTTTTTCCTAAAAATCTCATATTAATATCAATGTAGCCTGCATTAAAATACTCTCCCCTTAACACAACCTACTTCAGAAACACAAACTTCTTTGTGAAGAAATTAGGGTTGCTAGAAATATAACATACCTGACCCAAGCTCACAAGAGGAAGTAAATGAAAAGTTAAGCAACCTTTTCTCCTTACCCACAGACATATACCTTACCATTAACACAGTTACTATACACCACAGATCATGCACTTCAACCTTAAATCTACTCCCAGAATGACACTTTCATACTAAGTAACATAAAGGCCATATAGGAGTTAATACTCAGCAGCAGGTATACTTGTGGTAGAGATGGATGTGTGTTTGGGAATATGTGTGACCATTAAGTTTCAGTATAAAGGAAAAGCAACTTTCTACTTATCAATCCAAATTGGTGGATATGATATGGTGAATATGCTTCTGTCACTTCAGTGGGTATTTCCTAATCTCTATTCTGCTGCACACACGCATGGCTATACCACAGTCTTTGGAATGTAATGAATCATAGAATCATAGAATATCAGGGTTGGAAGGGACCTCAAGAGGTCATCTAGTCCAACCCCCTGCTCAGAGCAGGACCAATTCCCAACTAAATCATCCCAGCCAGAGCTTTGTCAAGCCTGACCTTAAAAACCTCTAAGGAAGGAGATTCTACCATCTCTCTAGGTAACCCATTCCAGTGCTTCACCACGCTCTGAGTGAAAAAGTTTTTCCTAATATCCAACCTAGACCTCCCCCACTGCAACTTGAGACCATTACTCCTTATTCTGTCATCGGGTACCACTGAGAGCAGTCTAGATCCATCCTCTTTGGAACCCCCTTTCAGGTAGTTGAAAGCAGCTATCAAATCCCCCCTTATCCTTCTCTTCTGCAGACTAAACAATCCCAGTTCCCTCAGCCTCTCCTAATAAGTCGTGTGCTCCAGCCCCCTAATCATTTTTGTTGTCCTCCTCTGGACTCTTTCCAATTTTTCCCCATCCTTCGTGTAGCATGGGGCCCAAAGCTGGACACAGTACTCCAGATGAGGCCTCACCAATGTTGAATAGAGGGGAGTGATCACATCCCTCAATCTGCTGGCAATGTCCCTACTTATACAGCCCAAAATGCCATTAGCCTTCTTGGCAACAAGGGCACACTGTTGACTCATATCCGGCTTCTTGTCCACTGTAACCCCTAGGTCCTTTTCTGCAGAACTGCTTCCTAGCCATTCGGTCTCTAGTCTGTAAAAGTGCATGGGATTCTTCTGTCCTAAGTGCAGGACTCTGCACTTGTCCTTGTTGAACCTCATCAGGTTTCTTTTGGCCCAGTCCTCTAATTTGTCTAGGACCCTCTGTATCCTATCCCTACCCTCCAGCGTATCTACCACTCCTCCAAGTTTAGTGTCATCTGCAAACTTGCTGAGAGTGCAGTCCAGCCATCCTCCAGATCATTAATGAAGATATTGAACAAAACCGGCCCCAGGACCAACCCTTGGGTCACCCCACTTGAAACCGGCTGCCAACTAGACATGGAGCTATTGATCACTACCCGTTGAGCCCGACTATCTAGCCAGCTTTCTATCCACCTCATAGTCCAATCATCCAGCCCATACGTCTTTAACTTGCTGGCAAGAATACTGTGGGAGACCGTGTCAAAAGCTTTGCTAAAGTCAAGGAATAACACATCCACTGCTTTCCTCTCATCCACAGAGCCAGTTATCTCCTCATAGAAGGCAATTAGGTTAGTCAGGCATGACTTGCCCTTGGTGAATCCATGCTGACTGTTCCTGGTCACTTTCCTCTAAGTGCTTCAGAATTGATTCCTTGAGGATCTGCTCCATGATTTTTCCGGGGACTGAGGTGAGGCTGACTGGCCTGTAGTTCCCCGGATCCTCCTTCCTTTTTTTAAAGATGGGCACTACATTAGCCTTTTTCCAGTTATCCGGGACCTCCCCCGTTCACCATGAGTTTTCAGAGATAATGGCCAATGGCTCTGCAATCACATCCGCCAACTCCTTCAGCAACCTCGGATGCAGCGCATCCGGCCCCATGGACTTATGCTCGTCAAGCATTGAGTACATTAGCTTTTTCCACATCCTCTGTCACTAGGTTGCCTCCCTCATTCAGTAAGGGGCCCACACTTTCCTTGACTTTCTTCTTGTTGCTAACATGCCTGAAGAAACCCTTCTTGTTACTCTTAACATCTCTTGCTAGCTGCCACTCCAAGTGTGATTTGGCCTTCCTGATTTCAGTCCTGCATGCCTGAGCAATATTTTTATACTCCTCTCTGGTCATTTGTGCAAGCGTCCACTTCTTGTAAGCTTCTTTTTTATGGTTAAGATCAGCAAGGATTACACTGTTAAGCCAAGCTGGTCGCCTGCCATATTTACTATTCTTCCTACACATTGGGATGGTTTTTTCCTGCAACCTCAGTAAGGATTCTTTAAAATACAGCCAGCTCTCCTGGACTCCTTTCCCCCTCATGTTATTTTCCCGGGGGATCCTGCCCATCAGCTCCCTGAGGGAGTCAGAGTCTGCTTTTCTGAAGTCCAGGGTCTGTATTCTGCTGCTCTCCTTTCTTCCTTGTGTCCAGATCCTGAACTTAACCATCTCATGGTCACTGCCTCCCAGGTTCCCATCCACTTTTGCTTCCCCTACTAACTCTTCTCTGTTTGTGAGCAGCAGGTCAAGAAGAGTTCTGCCCCTAGTTGGTTCCTCCAGCACTTGGACCAGGAAATTGTCCCCTACACTTTCCAAAAACTTCCTGGATGAAGTAGAAGCCATTCTGTTTTTCAGGAGACTTTGTGTGTGATTGTTGTTAAGGGAGTTTTTTTGCCTTCAATATGATGTCCACCTTGCCTATACTCACCAGCCAGTAGCCTGCCTGCATTATTGGAGTTCAGTACATTCGCTCATCAAGAAGTTGTATACACCATAGAAGAGTCTCGACCAAAGACTTGTGAATCTGACTCATACCATTCCTGGCTTGTGAAAGAGAGTCGTGAGTGACTGGTGCCATGCATGATGAAACAACCAACGTTCATTCAGGGAAGGAATCTTCCCTTCACTTTTCCGACATGCAATAGTCCGCCCAGTGCTTAAGAAACCCATTCCGAATATATCCGTCTAGCCAACTACTGTCCAGTTCCTAGGAAGCTCATAGAGAAGCTAGCCAAGATGAACTTCATATAATTGAAGTTTATATTCTACACCTGACACAATCTGGATTTAGGCCAGGACTTGGAACTGAACCTGCTTTAGTAGCAATGATGGAAGATCTCCTGCTGTCAGTGGATAATCATAAACAGATAGCTAAGGGTTAATGTCTCTTTCACCTGAAGCACCTGACCAGAGGACCAATCAGGAAACCGGATTTTTTCAACTTTGGGTGGAGGGAATTTTGTGTCTGGGGTCTTTGTCTGCCTGCCTGCTTTCTCTGAGCTTTGGAGAAGCAATTTCTACTTTCTAGTCTTCTGTTTCTAAGTGTAAGGACAAAGAGATCAGATAGTAAGTTATATGGTTTCTTTTCTTTGGTATTTGCATAAATATAAGTGCTGGAGTGCTTTGATTTGTATTCTTTTTGAATAAGGCTGTTTATTCAATATTCTTTTAAGCAATCGACCCTGTATTGTATCATCTTAATACAGAGAGAACATTTGTATGTATTTTTCTTTCTCTTTATATAAAGCTTTCTTTTAAGACCTGTTGAAGTTTTCTTTACTTCAGGGAAATTGAGTCTGTACTCACCAGGGAATTGGTGGGAGGAAGAAATCAAGGGGAGATCTGTGTGTTGGATTGCTAGCCTGATTTTGCATTCCCTCTGGGGGAATAGGAAAGTACTTTTTGTTTCCAGGATTGGAAACAGAGAGGGGGAGTCCCTCTGTGTAGTTTCACAGAGCTTGTGTCTGTGTATCTCTTCAGGAGCACCTGGAGGGGGGAAGGGAAAAAGGATTATTTCCCTTTGTTGTGAGACTCAAGGGATTTGGGTCTTGGGGTCCCCAGGGAAGGTTTTTCAGGGGGACCAGAGTGCCCCAAAACACTCTAATTTTTTGGGTGGTGGCATCAAGTACCAGGTCCAAGCTGGTAACTAAGCTTGGAGGTTTTCATGCTAACCCCCATATTGTGGACGCTAAGGTCCAAATCTGGGACTAAGGTTATGATATGGATAGAGGCGAACGTCCATGTTAATTCCCCTAGATCACTCTGCAGCATTCAACACCTATTGATCACAAAATATTGCTGTCTTGCTTAAGAGATTTAGCAGGGATCCAGGGTTATGTGCTATAATGGTTGGAGTGCTTCGTGGAGGGACACAACCAACAAGTCATTTTGGGAAACTGTTCCTCCATTACTAGGCCCCTTGTGGAGTCCCACAAGGATCATTTCTCTCTCTCTGGTCCTGTTGAATATCTACGTGTGGTCATAGCTGGACTGGTCAGGGACTTCAGATGACAGGGACTCCTGTGCCAGCAATATGCGGATGACAGGATAGTTCTACCTGTCATTCACTACATATGACTATACCACTACCACCAAGGTGGCCTAGTTCTTGGACAAGATCAACTCATAGAAGAACAACATCTGATGGAAAATGAACCCAAGCAAGACTGATTATGATGAGGGGAGGGGCACAAGAAAGGATTCTGAAGAGTTTGAAGTTATATTTCAGTCTCATTTGATTGAAGGTATGGTCCCACAATTGTTAGTTCAGTTTGCAGCTTAATTAACTCTCATCTGTGCCTAATCTCTCCCCAAAGCAGGTTCCAAGTATTCAGCAGCATTCACTGTATCAGGCAAAATAGAGGGTTTACATCATATTGAAGTAGCTGCAGCGCACACCTCCTTACTAAACATCTTAAAGGCACCTTATCTATTTTGAACATTAGGAGAGACAAGGTGTGAACTTTGTGGAATTCCACAACAGTGCCCTTAGTAAAGAAAGCAACTGCTCCACACCACCCTCTAGAAGCACTCTGCAAGAAGAGAACAGAGCTACCCATGAGAACTATAGGTATCAGTGAGTAATTATAAGATCCAGGAAACTCTTAGATTAGTATAGAGAAATGAAGGCGGTGTCTCAAGAAATTTTTTGATGGCCTCAGAGTACGGCCACCAACTCTTGCTAGTGGCTGCTCTGACAATTTTTCCTAAAACATTCAATTTACTTTAGGAAAAACAAATACATATATACATATACATGTCCAAGTCAATGTAATTTATTTATGTAGGTTTTTATTGCAGACTCGAAAATAAAAATAATGTGCAGTTGTCTCTATTCTTTAATGGAGCTAAACAGAAAAGAAACAAATAATGTGCTTTGCATGTTCTTGTCTTTTTTGTTATTGTTTCTTTTAGGTTTTTTTGTTGCTTTTTTGAAACACTTGCTAGCTAGTAAGCTTCTGTGAAAAGTGATATTTGCATATTTGTTAACACTGCTTTGCGCCCCCTAATCACCACCAAGGAGGCTGTGGTTGCATGAAAAGACCCTAGTGGCCACATGTGGCCATGGTGGCTGCATTTGAGAAACTCTTGTTAAAGCATAGACCATTCTTGTTAACCCAGAGCCCACCAACCTGTAGTGAAGCCTGTTGTTCTGACTCTGTGTCCCTCTCAGTCTGTCCTCCTTGATCACTTGCCAGGTGAGAGCTCCAGACTCCTTCCAGCAGCCAACTCTAATGCCCCCCATCTTACAGCTTCCCAGTCCTTTGTTCTCGAGATGGGGTCTTTGCTCAACTTCCCTACTGATAGGTGGGGAAATCCATCTCCCTCTGAGTTGTTGGTTATTAGTATTGTTGGTGATTGTATTTTCCGTTGTCTTTTCAGATTTTCTATTGATATGCGTTGACCTTGATCATTCCTTTTTAATGACTCATTCAGTCTCAGACAGCTAGGCATCATTCATACCTGGATATCTTAGCCTGCCTTGAGAGCAAACAAGTCTCTGTCCTCCTCCTCCCCCACCCAGTAACAATGCAACACAGAGGGGAAACTGAGACCCATGTAAGGGGCCACAAAACTATTAAAGAAAATTACCACTCTGTTGCAGTGTTGAAGAAGCCCACGACTTGTACAGTACTCACGAGGAAGCAGATATAAGGATGCATCTGCATCCTGTATGTGCCAGTATGGCTTGATATCAAAGGAATCATAGTAATTAGGTCACCTGGTACAGATGATATGGTCCTTGCTATTCACTCCTGTCCAAAAATGGAGCACATAATGTGGATTGAAACAGGAAGTATTGCCAACTTAACTGACAAATATCGCTTCATACATGGGAGTGCAGTTTGTGCCACATTCACACCTGACTTCTGCAACTTGCTTTCTGCTGTATGTGCTTTAACAGGATGTGACTCTGTCATCTCTAACTGGTATTGGGGAAAAAAAAATTGCTGTTTAATGCTGCAAAACACTTACTGCTTATGTGATCATGACAAACTGGGAGAGTGTGATGGACAAACTGCAATTTCTGTAGCAAGGAAGTTGGTAGCAGTGCTGTATGATCAGAATGAGAAAGAAAAGGAGACCCACAGAGCTCTGAACTGCTTGCACCACAATCTAACCATCCAAAAGGACAAGTCACTGCCCAACTGCAATCTTGTGAGCACAGTTTTGAAAAACATTATCAGAAGAACATCTTGGCAAGGAAAGATTTGGATATCTTCATGCATAGGTAAACCTGTTGGATCACCATTGCAGCATGGATTGAAAAATGTGGATGATGAACTACTTTCTGTATTCTTCAAGGGCCAAATGGCATCTGAGCCTCTACAAGATCATATTTGTGCTTGTACCAGTAGAGGTCACTGCACAATCAACTATTATATAGTCAAAACCATCTCTCTTGCGCAAAGTGTGTACATGCCAAGACAATGAATGAAGACTCTGGTTACCCACACACTCTAGACGGAGATCATAATGATTAACAAGATGATAGTGATGTTGATTAGAAAGATCACCATTATTGTTACATTTCAGTGGTACCTATATAAATGTATTACTGGATTTTGTTTTACCCTTTAGATTGTTGATATTGTGCTTTTGAGGTCACAAAGAAATCCAATATTAGGTCTTGAAATAATACAGAGAGTCATTAGACTATATGAATGCAGCTATTTCAAGGTGGTCATTGTAATATGTTGATGGTGTCATTGTTTCTCCCCATTTCTAATGGCACCACTTGCCAGCTCCATATCATACCTAATTTTAAAATAGACATAATAAACTTTCAAATGGTGTGTGTGTGTGTAAAGAGGGTATATTAAGTCGACCACATTGGTGCTGTCGGCTATAAGGCTTGGGGAGTTTCTGTAGAAGGGCAGCCATGGAGGTAACTGTGGGCTACACTGAACTTTAAAAGTAAGTATTTGAGAAAGTGGTCATTTAAAAAGTAAACAGGAATGTCAGGAAATCTGTATGTCAGAGTAGTGAACATCTGGAAGAAAGCCACTGGCACAAAATATAAAAGATTTTAAGAGACAACTTCATTTTTTTTGGAAGAAGAGAGACGATTTAAGGCTGCAGAGATAAAGCAAAGAGAAAAGCTGAAAAAAATTAAAAGCGATAAGCTTTGGTGGACCATTTGGCCTTTTGTTGTGATCAAGCTGTGTGTCATGTTTTAAAAAATATGTATATGGTGGCATTGGGTAGGGTACTTATCATAGGATATCTCATGAACATTTCAGTTTAGGATGTAGTACTCCAAAGTAAGATGAGGCTTACACACTGAATGAGATTGCCGATAAGAAGAGGTATCTTGAAGGCAACATAAATTGTTTGTTCAAATACTGAAGTGTGTCACACTACATATTTAGAGTTGGAGCTGTAGGTTGAGAGATGGTTGGAGGGAAGGGAAGGGGAAGGAAGGACTAAGACCAGTTGGCTATCCTTTGGTTTCAGGAAGTCAGCATTTTCCATCTTTTCTTTCAGTTGCTCACCCCAAGAGCTATGTTTTATTCTCAGAAAAGGATTACTTTGTCACTTCATTTTGTTAAAGCTAAAAATATTTTCTTAACACTTATGTGTCTAGAATGGATCATTCTGAGAGCAATTAACAGCAGTTATGCAGCATTATGCAAAATTTATTGAATAGGGATGTTCAGCCAGTGTAATAACCACTGATCTGGCTGATCATCTTCACGAGTACTTTTGTACTGTCTTTTACCTGGTAGATTTTATTTCTCCAGAAATTAGATTTAAGATAAATGTTTTAAATACAGAAAGCTACATGGTGTGTTAAGCCTCCCTCCTCCTTTATATCAGTGTATTTACGTAATTTGATAAAGTACTTAAATTTCATAATGTGTTTATTTGATTAATATCAAATGTGTCTATTTGATATCAGTTTTCTCAGAAAATTTGTTTTACAAAGAGATGTATGTAAATAGTATATGTTGATTTCAGAGTGATTTAAAATACATAATTTTCCTGCATACCTTTCACCTTTGGTTTAAAGATATGGGCCAAATCCCCAGCTGGTGTAAATCAATGTATCTCCATTGAAGACATTGTAGTTATACAAATTTACACCAGCTGAGGGTCTGACCCATTGTTTCATTATGGGTTGGATTACAGTATGTACTCATGATCTCGCGACCTTCTTTTTTTTGTGTTTTAAAAATGAGTGAATGATGTTTAACTAGTTCAGTTGGCATAGGATGTATTGTAATGACTTAAAGTGAGAAAGTAAACATACATCTCTACCTCGATATAATGCTGTCCTCGAGAGCCAAAAAATCTTACCGTGTTATATCGAACTTGATTTGACCCACCTGGAGTGATGCTTTACTGCGTTATATCCGAATTCGTGTTATAACAGGTGGTGTTAGAAATGGTAGAGGTATACAATGGTCTGTAGATCCCAAAACATGGAACTTGATTTCAATCTCAGTTAATGTACACTGTTCTAAATTAGGAGTAACTCCACTGGATTTACACCAGTGAACAGTAACTGAAATAAGAATCTGGTTTAGGCCTCCTACAGCAGTTATAATCAGCCCTTTTGTACATCTGTAGTAGTTTATTTTACTGTCCTGTTCAATGTATCGCTGTGTATATATGTTTGAGATAGTAAGACTGTTGTGAGAATCATAACTAAATTTCCTGTTGTTGACATATTTAAAATGTCAATGCTAACATTGAATTTATGTACAGTTTTGGCATGGAATTTCACTTACTAAAAATAAAGTTCATCCGAAGAACATTCAAAATTTGCAACTCATAGAACCCAGCAGAGAGGTTGCCAGCGTACTCCAGTGAAACACCTTCATACTTTTCAAATTCAACTGAGGTGCTTGGCAACTTGAATTGCTCTGAAGGCAATGGAAATAGTTTGTGTGTCACACTAGTTAGCCTATTCATTATGATTATACACACTTGTTGCACCTCTCATCAAAGAATCTGGAAGACTCGAGTGGAAGAACGACCTTGTGGTTAAGACAGCAGACGGGGATTCAGAAAACCTGGGTTAAATTCCTGCTTCTTCCAAGATTTTCTTTCTGACCTTGGGCAAATCGTCTAAACTTTCTGCCTCAGCTCACATACGTAAAATTGGGTTAATGCTCCCTTTCCTCCCACCTTGTATCTGTTATATACATTAAGGTCTCAATATTGCAATGCGTTGTGCATGGGTGGGTCTCTGTACCTGTTATTTCAGTGGATCTCTGGCTGCACATAAGAGATTGCAGGATCAGGGTCTTGGATTGTCAGCTCTTCTGAGAAGAACTATTTCTTACTATATGTTTGTACATTTCCTAAAACAGTGGATCCATATTTCATTTGGAGACTATAGATGCTACTGCAATGTAAGTAATTATTAAAATTTTAAAAAGTACTTACAAACATTAATGAATTAAGCCTCACAAGATTCCTTTCAAGCAGGTAAGTACTCTTAAGATACCATAATTCCCTTTTTGTTTTGAGCTTATGGTGTGTTTCATATTAACACCTAGCAGTACCATAGTCCAGGTAAATTTGTCTTTAACCACAGAGAGGAGCACACCTCTTTATAGGAGAACGTGCATTTTTGCTCAGGTCCAGCTCTTGGCCTGTTCTTTTGATGTTTGTGTCCAAAGCCATATTCTAATGCATTTTAGGGAGTTTCTAGATTATAGCAGGGCTACAAGATATGACTTCTTATACAATAAGCATCTTAAAAATTATGTACTTTTAAAATATTTTAAAGATGTGATTCCTACTTTTAGATCTTTAATCCTCCTGTATTTTTTTCAAGCTATAATAAAAAGTTCTTGGCTCCCCCCATGTCCTGCATTGCACACAATCAAAACAACTTGCTTTTTCCATTCTCAGAGTTCCTGAATGTTTCACCTCTAAATTCTATTTTATTTTGTTGCACTGCATGGATTAGTGAGAGTTTCAACTATATCCTTTAGACTTTCAAGTTGTTCCAATCTCATGTTGTAGTCAAAAGGGGTTGCAGTATGCAAGACAAAACATTTAATTCCAAGAGGCTGCTGTTACCATAAAATGTACGAAGCTTCAGAGATGTGCATTCTAACCTAATACTGCCAGTACAGTAAACCAACCTCATCGTGGTTACTCTGCCATTGTTTAAAGTTGTTACGTTGATCAAAGTATCAAGTATAGGAAGAGTGCTCAAAAAAGGTGGTAGTGAACATATTTTGTAGCGATAAGCTACTAGGCCTCATGTAATTATGTAGTCTCCCTTAACGTTTGCTTGGTTTTGGACACAGTTTTAAACATAAAAGAGTGTAGGCTAAATTTTTGAATAATTTATATGAACATGGAAAGTTTCAATCTGGCAGCTGTTGAAAGCTCGTTCTATATACTTGTATACATTATAGATGGCATTCATAAATGCTTGAATATACTTGGTTTAAACTATTCATGGGCTGTATTTTTCCTTTTCTTTCACTGTTGAGTTTGTATGTTATATTTTGGGATAATTAGAATGATAAATCCATAATTTATTTAAAAAGGTTTTGTTACTTGTTTATCATTGCCATTGCTGTGCTCTTTTAAAACAGTCTGCTAATTGTGTTTGGTTAGATTGTCTGTTAATTACAAAATTTAGTTAAATATTTATATCTGAATACTACCTCAAAACTAGCAGACAAATACATGCCATACTAGAATACATGTTAAAATTTCTGATGATTGTGGCTGAGGTGGAAAATGTTATTTCCTCCAAAATAAGCTAACATCTGGTCTAGTAATTTATTTTTTTTTAACTTTCAGGCTTATTTGTTTTGAAATTCAAATGTCTACTATGTTTCCTTTCCCCTCTTGGAAATGTTATGTCTAGTGTTTACTTATAAATAGTGTCTCCTTTACAAAATGAGAATTTGTGCACTCAGTGTCACCATGAGTTATTCAGAACAAATATAATAAAGAGGGAAGTTTGATTAAAAATCTATACTAAAGGTGGCTTTTAAGAGTTACCTATGGTGAAAAAAAAATCATATTAAACCAGTAGCCCTCCAAAACTCTGCTTTTGGTTGCCTATTAACAGCTTATGATAACTGGTCTACTTATCTAATGAAGCAAATAATAATTTGACTTATAGCATTCAGTTCCGTGAGTTGTCCTGTGGTTTCACTAGTGTAAACTATATATCTGAGCCATCTGTAACCTTATCTAAGTACATTCTAGACTTAAAATAAGTCATATGTTCTTCTTTGAGTGCTTGCTCATATCCATTCCAGTTTGGTGTGCGCGCGCTGCGTGCATGTTCGTTGGAAGATTTTTACCCTAGCAACACTCGGTGGGTTGGCTGGGCGCCCCCTGGAGTAGCACTGCCATGGCACCGGATATATACTCCTGCCAACCCAACCGCCTCTCAGTTCCTTCCTACCGCCCGTTTCGGTCGTTGGAACAATGGAGTGCGGTTTTACTGACCTCCACCTCCCCAGCTACTCGTAGTTCTCTAGTTATTTTGTTGTGTATATAGTTCAAAGTTGTATAGTTATAGTTAATTTTTATTGTTAATAGAGTATTTTTAAGAGGGGTTCGGGGATTAGCCCCTTCCCCGCACCCGGTGCCTGGGCCCATGCCCGGTTCACTGGGTTTCAAACCTGGCATCATAAGCCGATGCCGACAGGAGATCCACATGACTCTTGCCTTAAGTGCCTCGGGGAATCTCACCTGACAGATAAGTGTCACATTTGCTAGGCTTTTAAGCTGAGAACAAAAAAGGAGCGAGATTTTCGGCTAAAGCAGCACCTCATGGAGACGGCTCTTACCCCTCCGCCTTGGGCACCGAGCGCTGGTCAATTGGTGGGCAGAAGCGCCTCCTTGGCACCAGACCGCACCGGTACTGCCAAAGCCTCTTGGCACTGGCCGTTGCCGACACCGAAGTCGACTCGGCACCGCTCCCTCTCCCCGAGGTAGAGAAAGCCTAAGACTCCTGCTGCTTCCGTGCCACCTGCACCGCAGCCAGAGAGCTCGTCTAAGTCGGATCGCCCGGCACTGACGATGTCGGCACCATTGATTCCAGTTCCACAAGGGCCGTCGAGTCCGGTGCCTGTCAGCTCCCCAGCGTGAGCCGTGGTTGAGCTTATTCTTCCATCCACACTAGAGACATTCTCAATGGCAACGGATCTGATTGCTATGACAGAGTCGACGCTGCCTCAACCCCCAGCACCGCCA
The DNA here is from genome assembly GCF_025201925.1 of Gopherus flavomarginatus. Lineage (NCBI taxonomy): Eukaryota > Metazoa > Chordata > Testudines > Testudinidae > Gopherus > Gopherus flavomarginatus. The sequence goes on from NC_066641.1 coordinate 6,333,145, forward strand.
GTGCGGGTAATACAGTCTATAGGCGAGCCTGCCTTGATAAGACCATCCTTTGTCGGCACAGCAGAGTGGCACCGTTCATGATCACAGTCTCGCAGACGTTCCAGGTCCCGTCGGCGCTCCCGCTCCCGACCCCACTCGCAGTCCCAGTGCCATTCTCCTCCTCAGTACTGGTCGCACTCGCGGCACCGGTCGGTATCCCGTTCGCTGGCCTGCTACTCTCAGCACTGTTCCAGCTCCCGGCACTGCTCCAGGCACCGTGACTCCCGTAGCTGCTCCCGACGTCGAGCCTAAAGATCTCGGTCGACCTCCTGGCACCACTCCGGTCGCAGGTCCCGATCTCGTTCCCGGTACCGGTATGCCTCCTGGTACCAGTCCCTGGTGCCAAGTAGAACAAGGTCTGCTAGAGACAGAGACTCTGCCTAGGGCTTTTCAGCACCTCCATGGCCATCCAGACATGCATCAGTGTCGTCCCACGCGGACAGCTCTTATGCTCAGGACCGCGATTCTGATGTGCCCACCAGAGTCTTCCAAGAGACCCAGGACCAAGGACCCCATCAGTGATCTTTCTGGACACCTTGGGCGTACCACCAGGCCCCAGTGTACCAGTAGTTCCATCCCGCTCTGTCTCATCAGAGCACCGAGTGCCAGAGGTGACGGTTAGCCATCCCCCTCCAACTGCTGCGGAGAAAGCCCCAGTTCACCCACTGGACTCCCAGATTCCACTGGAGCAGGAGGTCACCCAAGAGCAACAAGCCACACGGGACCTGCTCGTCGCTGGCCTCTCCTCTTCCTCTTCTCCAGATGAGGCAGTGGCAGGAACATCCTCCTCGGGCCCTCCTCCAATCGACCTGAGAGCCCATCAGGACCTCCTAAGGAGGGTAGCACTCAATATGAACCTCCAGGTAGAGGAGGTCCCGGAGGTAGCGGTCCCGGTAGTGGACATTCTATCGGTGGATGCCCGCACTAGAGTGGCCCTACCATTTATTCGGACCATCCAGGTGAATACCGATACTATATGGCAGTCCCCAGCCTCTATCCCTCCTGCGGCCAAGGGAGTCGAGCGTAAATATATGGTGCCCTCTAAAGGGTACGAGTACTTGTATGCTCATCCTCCTCCCTGCTCACTAGTCGTCCAGTCCGTTAATGAGAGGGAACACCATGGCCAGCAGGCACCAGTCCCGAAATCGAAGGAGGCTAGGCGAATGGACCTACTCGGCCGCAAGGCGTACTCGGCAGGGGCCATACAACTCCGGGTGGCAAATCAACAAGCCTTGCGTAGCCGCTATAATTATAACACCTGGGTGGCGGTGGGTAAGTTTACGGAGCTTCTCCCTCAAGACTCCCGCCAAGAAGTTCGCTGCCCTCTTGGAGGAAGGGAAAAAGGTGGCCAGAAGTTCCCTCCAGGCCTCGTTGGATGTAGCAGACTCAGCAGCCAGGACTCTGGCTCAGGTGTTGCCATGAGGCGCATCTTATGGCTTCAGGTGTCAAACCTCCCACCGGAGCTGCAGTATACCATTCAGGACTTACCATTTGATGGTAAAGGCCTCTTCTCGGAAAAGACTGACCCCAGGCTGCAAATCCTGAAGGACAACAGGGTCATAATGTGCTCTCTCGGCATGCATACACCGGTGACCCAACGCAGGCCTTTCCGTCCCTAGCCTCACCGCCCATATTCTCTGCCTAGACAAAGACAGGACTTCGGCAGGTGACGTGGCCGAGGTGGTCGCAGACGACCATCAGGACCCCAAGGGGCCCAAAATCAAGGTCTCTTGAAACCACCACCAGGACCAAAGACGAACTTTTGAAGGTGCGCCCGAGGGCGGCATACCAATTACAGGCCAGGATCCCTCTCCTCTCTCCTCCAACCGTCTCTCCTACTTCCTCCCGGCGTGGTCCCAGTTAACTTCAGATCGCTAGGTCCTACGCACGGTGGAGTATGGGTACCATCTCCAATTTATTTCAGCCCCACCCTCCAACCCTGTCCCTCTTCAGGGACCCCTCTCACGAGCAATTCCTCTTACAAGAGGTAAAGACGCTTCTCACCATAGGAGCTATAGAGGAGGTACCGATGGATGAAAGGGGCAAGGGGTTTTACTCCTGTTATTTCCTAATCCCCAAGTCGAAGGGAGATCTCGGACCTATCCTAGACCTGGGAGGACTCAACCAGTTTATGATAAAGTTGAAGTTCCGCATGGTATCCCTGGGGACCATTATCCTGTCCTTGGATCCTGGAGACTGGTATGCCGCCCTCGATGTGAAGGATGTATACTTTCACATCACCATCTTTCCTCCGCACAGGAGATACCTCCGCTTTGTACCCAACTGTCAGCAATTCCAGTTTACGGTCCTGCCGTTTGGCCTTTCTACAGCCCCAGGAGTATTTACAAAGTGTATGGTCGTAGTTGCCGCCTACCTCCGCCGACATCGGATACACGTTTTTCTGTATCTGGACAATTGGCTCATCTGAGGGACCTCCGAAACACAAGTCACTCAGCATGTGGGCATTGTCAAGGACCTGTTCACATGCTTAGGCCTGATGATCAGTATAGAAAAATCCACTCTGGTTCCCACGCAGAGGTTAGACTTCATTGGAGCTATCCTGGACTCCAATCTAGCCAGAGCCTGCTTACCACAGCCACGGTTTCAGGCGATGGCAGCAATCATCTGAGGTCTACAGAATTTCCCGACGACCTCGGCTCGCACTTGTCTCAGTCTCGTGGGTCACATGGCTGCCTGCACATTTGTAACCAAACATGCCAGGCTCCGCCTCAGTCCTCTCCAAGTCTGGCTCAACTCGGTATACCACCCAGGCAGGGATCCAATAGACACGATAGTCACCATTCGCCTGAGCACCCTAGGCTCCCTAGAATGGTGGCTAACTCCCTCCCTGGTGTGTGCAGGGATGCCGTTCCATCTGCCCCAACCCTCAATGTCCCTGACGATGGATGCATCATCTCTCGGCTGGGGTGCTCACCTCGGTCACCTTCGTATTCAAGGCCTTTGGTCATCTCAAAAGCTGGCATTACACATAAATGTCCGAGAACTGAGAGCAGTCCGCCTGGCGTGCCAGGCGTTCCAGCAACAGTTGCGAGGCCGTTGTGTCTCAGTGTTTACAGACAACACAACGGCTATGTACTACATAAACAAACAGAGAGGGACACGGTCCTCCCCCCTTTGTCGGGAGGCCATCCATCTCAGGGACTTTTGCATAGCCCACTCGATAGATCTGGTAGCGTCCTTTCTCCCAGGTGTTCGGAACACTCTGGGGGATCAACTCAGCAGGTCCCTCCTGTTTCCCCCAGACGTTATTCATTCTGTTTTCCAGAAGTGGGGATTTCCCCACATAGACCTGTTCGCTTCCCACGAGAACAGGAAATGCCAGATGTTCTGCTCCTTCCAAGATCTCTCCCCGGGTTCGATCTCGGACGCTTTCCTGCTGCTGTGGAAGAGCCAGCTCCTTTATGCCTTTCCACCGTTCCCTCTGGTTCACAAGGTCCTGCTGAAGCTCCGCAGGGGCAGAGTGCGCATCATCATGATCGCTCCAGTGTGGCCCAGGCAGCAGTGGTACACCACTTTGCTCGACCTGTCCATAGCAAACCCAATTGCCCTGCTACTCCACCCAGACCTCATAACTCAGGAGCATGGCAGGCTTCGCCACCTGGACCTGCAAGCTCTTCACCTCATGGCGTGGCTGCTGCATGGCTAAACCAGTCAGAGTTACGTTGCTCTGAATCAGTACGACAAGTTCTCCTGGGTAGCAGGAAGCCTTCCACCCGGTCAACGTATCTGGCCAAGTGGAAGTGTTTCTCCCGCTGGTGCAAAACGCTTAATCTTACTCCCACAGAGGTCTCGATCCCCTCTATTTTGGATTACCTCTGGTCTCTCAAACAGCAGGGCCTAGCAGTATCATCACTGAGGGTACACTTGGCAGCCATCTCTACTTTCCACCCAGGCGAAGGTGGTCGTTCCGTGTTCTCACACCCTCTGGTTTCGAGGCTCCTTAAGGGCTTGGAGCGCTTATACCCTCAAGTGCGCCGCCCAGCCCCGACCTGGGACCTCAACCTGGTTTTAACCAGACTTATGTCTCCGCCATTCGAGCCGTTAGCAACCTGCTCACTACTATATCTGTCTTGGAAGACAGCTTTCCTCGTAGCCATTACATCGGCCAGATGAGTCTCCGACCTTAGGGCTCTTATGGTGGATCCGCCGTATGCTGTGTTCCACAAGGACAAGGTGCAGTTGTGACCACATCCCGCATTCCTCCCTAAGGTGGTTTCGGCCTTTCATGTTAACCAGGACATCTTTCTCCCAGTCTTCTTCCCGAAGCCACACTCAACGTGACGGGAGCAACAATTGCACTCCCTGGACGTCCGCAGAGTGCTCGCATTTTATATTGAGCGAACAAAACCATTTTGTAAAATGCCCCAACTCTTTGTCGCAGTAGCAGACTGAATGAAAGGCCTACCTGTTTCCTTTCAGAGGATCTCATCTTGGGTGTCGACGTGCATCTGCACTTGTTATGATTTGGCTCATATTTCCTCAAGCCACATCACCGCGCATTCTACCAGAGCTCAGGCTTCATCTGCCGCCTTCCTGGCTTGTATACCTGTCCAGGAGATATGTCGCGCAGCTACCTGGTCCTCGGTCCACACCTTTGCTCCGCATTATGCTCTGGTTCAACAGTCTAGAGATGATGCAGCCTTTGGCTCAGCAGTTTTGCATTCTGCCACATCTGACTCCCACCGCCTAGGTAAGGGTTGGGAATCACCTAACTGGAATGGATATGAGCAATCACTCGAAGAAGAAAAGACAGTTACTCACCTTTGTAATTATTGTTCTTTGAGATGTGTTGCTCAGATCCATTCCAAACCCGTCCTCCTTCCCCACTGTCAGAGTAGCCGGCAAGAAGGAACTGAGGGGCAGTTGGGTCGGCAGGGGTATATATCCGGCGCCATGGTGACGCCACTCCAGGGGGCACCCAGCCAACCCACCAAGTGTTGCTAGGGTAAAAATCTTCCCACGAACGTGCACGCGGCACGTGCAAACCTAACTGGAATGGATATGAGCAACACATCTTGAAGAACAGCAATTACAAAGGGGAGTAACCGTCTTTCATCATAGGTATAATAGAAAATGTTACTGTTTTACTATTTCAAAAATACTATTTATTGATGTTGGGAAAGAGAAAATGGACACTTGTAAGCAGTTTTATTGCTGAGTATAACCAACAAGCTGCTAGTGATTGTAAGGCTGGGAGGTCTAAAATAAGTGAGTCCTTTTTATTTTGAGAACATAATGCACAACTGCTAACTGATGGTGTCTTAGTTAGGTCTGGAACAAAGTTAGAGTTCTGCCCTAACTTGTGGGAGAACCAAGTTTAATTCAGGCACGGTTATTTTGTTGGAGCAGTTTACTTTGCATATTGCTGAGTCACTCCAGGGCAGGTCTCAGTGATCAAAATATTCAATTAAAAAAATTTTTTTTTCCAGTTTAAAGGATCAATAACTTTTCTACCAGCTCTTTAAAGAACAAAACTAAAAAAATCTATTAATTGTTTTTAATTAAATGTATAGGCCCAGTAAAAAGCTTGAGAAAACAAATAGATCTATCTTACGCTGTGTGATAAAGCATACGAAATTCAAAATAAATCCAAACCTTTGGAGACTGCTGCATCTTGTGAATCACCTGAATTTGGTATGCTTTATCACACAGCATAAGACAGACCTATTTGTTTGCTCAAGCTTTCTACTGGGCCTATATTTTTAATTAAAAACAATTAATAGATTTTTTTGTTTTTGTTCTTTAAAAAGCTGGTAGAAAAGTTATTGATCTTTTAAATTTATAAATTTATAATCTATAAATTTAATTTATAAAAACATGCTGCCACAACCTGAGGAGAGTATAACCCCAGGAACGAACAGCAAGAATTACATAAAGGACATATAATTTATGATGAGAGTGGGAGTGAGCGCAAACTAGATCACAAAATTGATAAGCAAATAGCTTGTGCTGTATTTACAGCTAGCACAACCTTCTTATATATTGAACTTCTACAAGTTAAGAAAGCTGAAATGCTTCCATCAGACTGTACTGTTCTATCAAGGATCACAGTTTGAAATCAGTTACATTAGACATAGATCTCATATAGAAGATGCTTTTTCAAATATCTCTCCATACCTCTAGATGCTTCCTTCAGTCTGCCATCTTGCTTTGCATCTTATCAGGATTGAGCCTAAGCAACTTTTTACGCATTTGCTTCCTTATGTCTCTCAGGTATTGAAGAGCATGGAGAACACAAAACCTGGGTTAGACTAAACAGAGATGTAGACCTAAGCGCCATCTGTCCATGTACAAGTGATGCTGCGGGCCAAAATATTACCCCAGACCTCATATTGTTGTCCCAGTTACGGGGAAAACTGCGTCTCTGAACTCTTTCTGGTTTCTGTGAGTATAATCCGTTAAGTCGCAGGCCGCAGGCCTCTACCTTTGCTGGGCTGACATCACATTATACTCTCACTTTAGACTGGGTTCTTTGTATCAGCCATACCCAGTGGCGAATACAGGAACCAGACAGCTTTCTTAAACCAAAGTATTGTTTAGTCTTAATAGCAGGAATAAAGCAAAACATTAGAGAAAAATATTTTCAAACAACAAAAGGTCTACACAGATGTCTGTCTTACACAGAAGTTTATCATCCCTAAGCAAGCCTCCCTTATTTAGTCACCCAAAGTAGTTACATTGTCTCTTTCAAGTGTGTCTTTCCCCTGCTTGACAGAGTGCCCTTTTAAATCAGCCCTTTTAAATCCCTGTATTCATAAACTTGGACCCCGCTGTTCAAAACCAGTTGGGTGAGCTCCACATGGGGTCAGAGGTAGAACATCAAAGAGAATGGCTTTTGCACTGTCTCTCAAATGTTGGCAGATGGGTGGGAATCTCGAGCCATTGGCCTGTTTCCAGCTCTTTTTTCCATTTCTATCTATTAAGTTTAACCAACATATTTATATTATCTTCAAAGTATACAGAAAATTCTTTACTGTGAGAGAAATGTTTTTCTTAATAATGTTACTCATCCTAACCCCCATGGATGTCATCTCCCTATACATCAACATTCCTCACAGTGGTGGCATCTCTGCCTGCCTCAAATATCTGAGACAATGGACAACATTCAGATATCCACCCCATATATATTGCCCAACTCATCCATTTCATCCTTCCCCCATAAAAATTATACATTAAACAATAAACATTTTGTCCAAAGCATGGGAACAGCCATGGATTCTAGGATGGTTCCCCAATATGCTAGCCTCTTCCTGGGCCACCTTGAGGAAGTACTTTGGGACAAATGCATCACAAAACCAATGATATAAATGAGATACATCAATGATATTTTCATCCTCTGGCCAGACAATCATAGCTTTCTACCACAACTTCAATATCCATCACCGACCCATCAAACCTTTTCTAGAACACTCCCACACCAGCATTAACTTCCTGGACACCACAGTCCACTTCAGCAACAGAGCCCTACAGGCAGAACTATATACAAGAAACCCATGGACCATCACACTTACCTTCACAGCTCCAGTGACCAACCCAAATACATCAAGAAATTTGTTATCTACAAGCAGGCATTCACATACCACAGAATATGCTCTGAGGAGAAAGTCCGGGATTCTCACATTAACACATTTAAAACTGCCTGCACCAAACAAGGACACTCCGCCTTTGCATCATGGAATGGGCTTCCCAAATACCCCAAGAGAACTTGCTTCAATGTGGGGGAAAATCCTCCAACTGTACACCCCTACTACTCCACACTGGAACCCATATGGGATATCATCAAACAATTCCATCCTATACTCAATGGGGACCACATTCTGAAATAAATCTTTCCCAGATACCCTCTCTTGGCCTTCAAACAACCCTTCAACCTCACTAAGCTCATCATCAGAAGCAATGTCCCCACAGATCAGGACATACCAACTCAAAGCAGCACCAGACTCTGCCATGATAACAGATGCAAAACCTGCAGACATATCTCCATTGCTGCCAGGGGTCAAGCACCACCATGTTGCATGACAGTTGACAAAATTACCGTACTTAGTGACGGACACTGGGGGGCGGGTTATGTCATTCAGTCATTCAGTTTTTTGAAAAATTACCATGGACCTTAAAATTTTTATCACGGACACGTTTCTGACCCCCTGATTGCTACAATGATCAATACCTCCCAAAACATACCTTTTGAGATCCATGGGTCCTACATATGCCAATCACAACATGTGGTGTACCTCATCCGATACACCTGAATGCCCCAATAACAACTGTGTGGGTGAAACCAGAGAATCACTATGCTCTGAAATGCACTCTCATAGAGAAATGATAAAAGACAAAACCCTATGTCACCTGTGGGCGAACACTTTATTCACGAAACAATCACTCCATATCTGACCTCTTAGTCTTAGTCATCAAAGGAAGCCTGCACAACACTTTCAGAAGACGAGCCTGGGAGCTCTGGTTTTATGGCTTTTTACAACAATATGTATCCCACTAACTCCCCTTTCTGTCCTCTGACTACAGAGATAATAACAGGCCACTTCACCTCGAATGTGTTAACTACTTATGCAGAACAATCTGTATACTTTGTATTTAGCTGTGACACTCTTGAATACCTTTCCCAGATCTGAAGAAGAGCTCTGTGTAACTTAAAAACATGTTTCTTTCCCAACCTGAAGTTGGTTCATTAAAAGACTTACTTTCACTCTCCTTGTCACTCTTATTAAGGTATGTCAAGTCAATGAATTCCCCGCCACTGTAAGTAGTTCTACTGGGCAACACTTATCTGATTCTACTAAACAGGAAAAGGATAAGTTCTCTGCCACAGTACAAGAACATAAAAAATTATCAATAGTCTAATTGATTGACTTAGCATGAGCTTTCTGCCATCAGCATTCTAGTAGCCGTCTTTGTCATTTCATCAGTCACTATCCCTTTGTAAGGGATAACCAGCAAAGCGTCCTGTGGCACCTTATAGACTAACAGATGTATTGGAGCATGAGCTTTTGTGGGTGAATGTTCATGCTCCCGTGCATCTGTTAGTCTATAAGGTGCCACAGGACTCTTTGCTGCTTTTACAGATCCAGACTAACACGGCTACCCTTCTGATACTTTGTAAGGCATAGTAATAGATCATGCTGCTGCTGTGAGAGGTTCATGCCAGTTTCAGTGTTTTTGTATTATAAATTGTCATAATATTCCTCTAAGTCATTGGCTGAATGTTTCAGTAGCAAAAGCAGCATAATCCTTAAGCCATCTTGAATCAAGTCAGCTTAATAAGTTTCCAACACTGTAGACAGATCTTGCACCTGAACTGGAATGAGGATTGGCCCTGAACTTAATCTAGAGAAAATGATTATATAGTTATAATTAGGGTGTTATTTCACATGTCCAGATTCCATCCTCTTGCCAAAGATAAACTCTAAATGTTGTGACTGTTACAAAGAATGCCTCTCTTTGCTCAGTGGCGGCCTGAACTGAATAGTTCTGAAGAAAACTTCTCTTTTGCCTGGAAGAACAATAGCTGTGACATGGGGTCACAATCATTGAAGGCAGTAAAACAAAGGAAATGACAGTGAACTTGTGACAGCTTTAAGGATATGAAGGACACTGGGGGATAAAGGAATGGGCTAAGAGTAAAATGACAGCTTTTACTGCTTTATACCATGAAAAATGCTGAGTCAAGCAATAGTGTAAGTTAGAAGTAAGATACATACATAGGAACAAAAATCTAACAGGTTAGCCATAGTTTTGTGTGATCTTACATAATGATTTTATAATGTAAGTTTTTAATGTTTTGGTAGCTTTTCTAGCTATAAATATTTGTTTGGAAAGGTGAGTAGTGAATAGAAAGAACACCTGAGATAGAACTTGAATAATATAATTTATGGAGATACACCTATCTCATAGAGCTGAAATGGACCCTGAAAGGTCATTGAGTCCAGCCCCCTGACCTCACTAGCAGAACCAAATACTGATTTTGCCCCAGATCCCTAAGTGGCCCCCTCAAGGATTGAGCTTACAACCCTAGGTTTCACAGGCCAGTGCTCAAGCCAGTAAGCGATCCCCACCCCCCCTGTATTTGAATAAAGTGGAACCAATCACTTCCTGCATCATAGTTCATATAGGAATTTTGAATGTGCCCACTGAGATGAATAATTTTCTTTTCAGAAACTTCTTGTGGCACAGACATAGGGATAAAACTGCTTCATAGAAAAATGCTCCTACTTCAGTATAAATTATCATTTGAAGGAGCAATTTCTGAGAATTCGAAGTATCTATTAAGTTCTTTAAAATAAAAATGAAATGTTTGAGCCAATTAAAATAATACAAAACAAAAACTCTAATCCTGACTACAGAATTACTCTCTCTCAATGTGAGATTAATTGGCAAATGTCTCTATTGTAGCTGAACTGATTGGTACAATTAGTTGATTAATTAGTATAACACAGATTTTAGTGGACGCATACAAAAATAATGTACAGCACTGACTAGCTACCTTGAAGGTTTCAGAAGTGATAATTACTCCTTATTTAAGGGGAGGAGAGTACATAACAGTCGTTGAACAAAGCTCTGTTAGAGTAATTTAGCTTCCCAATGACTTAATTGCAGAACGAGTTTCATTTATATATTATGAAAATTTAGGAAAGCTTTCATTTCAGATACATGTAAAAAATGTAATTGTTGGAGCGGTGGTCTTTAATCTTTGCAGGCTATAAGCCACACTTTTTATTTTCTGTCAATGTGTCTGTGAGAAAGATGCATAATTTAAGCAGTATTGCTATAATGTGTGTAATACATTCTGATGATTCATTGACTTAATATTTGTTTTTAAGTTATAGGAAAGAATAAGCAAAGCACCAAATGTATTTTTTATGTAATAAGGTATTTTTCATCTATGTGAATGTCTCCTTGCTCTCCCCACTCCACTTCAGCGTCAGATGCAACATAAGCACAGCAGAAATTATTCTAGTGTTGCTATTTGATGGTGGGTTTTGAGCTACAAGAATTTGTTCGAGAGAACCACAAGTTGTAGCTTTCTAAATTGGTATTTAATGATGGAATTACTCTTGACCCATACTCTGTTGTTTTTCTGAAGATCTAAAATTAAACAAATAGTTGGGGGAATGACTTTAGCATGAACAGCAAGAGGAAAAAAACATTTAAAAAGGTATCTGCACAGCTGTGATTGGGCTAATGTTGGTACCAATTTTAGTTGTATGAGGTGTGGTAACTTAGCTGTCAAGTTAAGTCTGATTTTCTAACTACAGCCTTTGGTAACCTAATACTATATACTACTCATCCCAGTTTCCTAGTAGTCAGACATCTTTCACTGGATTTGATAGCTAGTATAAATTGTAAAAGTAATATTTTTACTTATAAGACCAGTTTCCTTCAGCAGTCTAATATTTATTTAAAAAAAATTGGAAATATTTGGTTTCTTAAGATTTAAAAATTAATTTACTTATTGCTAATACAATTAGTTGTTGGGGGATTACAGTAACAGTAATTTAGGAGAGAAAGCATAGATCTGTGATCTCTACTACACTAGCCTAATTTATGGTGCATTCTAGATAATTGTGATGTTAGCTCAGATCTCAACAGATGATAGCCCTCATTCAATAGATGAACACAGTGTGTACAACTCAATATAGTTGACAGACTTCATCAAGGAGCAGTTGAGACTATTGTATCAGGAATATTAGATTATTTCCTATTTATAAAATAGGTGGTCTATGTAGGCAAGGAATATGTGGGAATTTAATCTTTATTAGTTCAGAAATGTTCCTGTTCTATTGATAAATAAGAACTTAATTTTCCTATACTCCTTTCAAGAGAGTAATAAGTGTTTTCCCTTTTCAAGAAAGAGTAGGTTAGGGGAGTAAGATCAGTTTTAATTTCTTTAAATGCCAAATGTTAATGTGTTACTTCCAAAATTTCACTTTGTCTGGTTCTCTCCCTCCCCAAGTGTGCACACAAGTTCTTACCCCTGCATCTCATACCTGCAACCTCTCCCCAAGTTTTCACCTGCCTCCTGAACTCTGTCATGTTCTCTGACACACACGCACATCCTAGTTTCTTCTTCAAGTGGCTTTGCGTATTCCCACTTATAGGTAATGTGCCAACTAGTGCTGTCTAATGGTAGAACCTTCTCCAAGTATCAGAGGGGTAGCCTTGTTAGTCTGGATCTGTAAAAGCAGCAAAGAATCCTGTGGCACCTTATAGACTAACAGACGTTTTGGAGCATGAGCTTTCATGGGTGAATACTGACTTTGTCGGATGCATGTAGTGGAAATTTCCAGGGGCAGGTATATATATATGCAAGCAAGAAGCAAGCTAGAGATAACGAGATTAGTTCACTTCTCCAGGTAGTGTCTGTTGGAGAGCATGGGCACCCCTTCCCCTCAGCATTCACAGACATTCTGAGGGCTAGGCTATTTAAGGAGGCGCTGCACTCTTTACTGTCTCAGTTCCTTCCAGCTGCAAATACCAAACAGAAGTGAACCACTCCAGTCCTTCAGATCTGGAGTTTTCTCCTACCCCTTAGTTTAGGATAGTATGTTGTTCTTAGCTTTAAATGTTAATATTTTTTTGTGTTGAGTAGTTTATAACAAGTTAACATAGATTTTGGATTAGGTTCTATGAGATGATGGAACCAAAGAAGAAGAAAGTGGGCTTCAGGAGACATGCTTCCTGCCCAGTGATCTTCTGCATCATATGACCACGTGAGGTGTCTTAAGTGCCTTGAAGAGGATCACTCCTTCTGGGTGTTCCATCTGTTGGACCTTCAAATCCAAAGCATATAAAAGGAGACAGAACAGGCTGCTGGTGCATCTGCTTAAGGAAGCTCTTGTTGCTAGACTTTTTGGTTCCAGGAGGTCTTAGTGTTCAGATCCAAAAAGGCCTGTTTCTGCTTCGATTGCACCATTGAATGAGGCTAAGGTGCATAAGACAGCCCAGTGGCTCACAGCCCAGGATTCCCACTGGTGCTGCACAGCGGGAGAGGGTAGGCAGGCAGCAGCGCGTGGCCCAGGACCCTCGCTGGTGCTGGGGGGAGGGCAGTGGTGCACGGCCCGAGACCCCTACTGGTTCTGGGTGGGGAAAAGGTTGGTGGGGATGGCAGGCTCCCTACCCGGCTCTGGGTGTCCCTGCAGCGCCTAGGTGACAGAGGGACCAGGGGACTCCGTGTGCTGCTCCCACCACTAGCATCAGCTGTGCAGCTCCCTTTGGCTGGGAATGGCAGACAATGGGAGCTGTTGGGGTGGGACCTGTGGGCCTGGGCAGTGTGTGGAGCCTGCTGGCCCCTCCCACACACCCAAACTGCTGCTGCTGCTGGCTGCTGCAGAAGTCACGGAGGTCACGGAAAGTCACGGAATCAGTGACTTCCATGACCTCTGTGACAGACTCTCAACCTTACCAATCAATAATGTCCTGCTATCAGTTTCATCTTTGGAAAAAGATGGGCACATTACCCTTTATGTCTCTAGCTAGTTTGATCTCATTTTGTTCCTTGGCCTTTCTGATTTTGTCCCTACATACTTATTTTGTTTGTCTATATTCATCCTTTGTAATTTGACCTAGTTTCCACTTTTTGTAGGACTCTCTTCTTTTGATTTTTAGATCATTGAAGATCTCCTGCTTAAGCCCGGGTGGTCTCTTGCCATACTTCCTATCTTTCCTACGCCATGCAATAGTTTGCTCTTGTGCCCTTAATAATGTTTCTTTGAAACACTGCCAACCATCTTCAATTGTTTTTCCCCTTAGACTTCCTTCCCATGGGATCTTACCTACCAGCTCCCTGAGTCTGCTAAAGTCTGCCTTGAAATCCATTGTCTTTATTTTGCTGTTTCCCTCCTACCATTCCTTAGAATAATGAACTCTATCATTTCATGATCACTTTCACCCAAGCTGCCTTCCACTTTCAGATTCTCAACCAGTTCTTCCCTATTTGCCAAAATTACATCTAGACCAGCCTCTCCCCTAATAGCTTTCTCCACCTTCTGACATAAAAAATTGTATCCAATACATTTCAAGAACTTGTTGGATAATCTATGTCCTGCTATGTTGTTTTCCTAACAGATGTCTGTTAATAGAAATAAAAGAAAAGGGTTATGCAACACAGTTTGAAACACTACCTACTTTCAATGCCCGTATCCTTTCCTTTTCAGGGAACCATATCATAAAGTTGTTCTGCCAGAAGTTCAGAGGTTGCTTCTGAAGTTTCCAAAGATCTGTGGGTTCAAGGCTTTTATTCAAGTTATTTCCTGGTGCAGATTAAAAAAGTTGAACACATTCATCTGACAGTTCCATTTTTGAATGTTAACCCTAGCCTCCCTCATTCCCTGGACGGGTTTGAAACTCTCAAGTTAAAAGATGCATATTTATATTCAACCAAATCACTAGCGGTCCCTCCATTTTATGGTGGGACAAAAATATTTTCAGTACAAGGTCCTGCTGTTTGGTTACAAAGTGCCTTTCTGCAATAGTGACGCATCTTGGAAAATGGTATGTTGGTTTACCCGTAATTAGATAACTGGCTGCTAATGTCACCTCTGTGCAAGGATCTGCTGACATATTGAGTTTATAGCTTCCCTTCTTAAAGATTTAGGAATGCTTCTAAATGTTAGAAAGTCATTTCTCTGTCCAACCAAGCAAATGCTCTTTATAGACTGTACAGGACTCGGTGACAGGAAGGACTTAGAGGAAAGATTTCTAAAGATAGATTTCTAAAATGATTCCAAGTTTGTTGTCATTCTAAACACATAGACCCAACCTCATCTTCCCTTCCTTTGATTTTACACTTCATTTTGGACCTCAAGAGGACAAAACTCTCACTCAGCTCCCTTAAGGTACATCTTGTGGCAGAAACGGCTTTCCACTGCCAGGTAGACAGATACTCGGTGTTTGCTCACCCGCTGACGCATAGATTCCTTTAGGGCATTGGAATCTCTTCCTGCATGTGAGACCACCAGCTCCAGCCTGGGATCTTAATCTAGTTCTCTGGGCTTTGACTAGACCTCCCTTTGAGTCCATGGCAACTTGCTGTCTCTTACACCTGTCCATGAAGACAGCATTTCTAATTGCCATCACCTCAGCTAGGCTCATAGTAGAAATAGTGGCCCTGATTGCACACCCACCATTCATGGTCTTTTTTAAAGACAAAGTAACTCTAAGGCCATATCTTAAGCTTCTCCCTGTTTTCTCTGCACTTTCTATATGAATCAGCAGATCCAGCTCCTTGTTTTTTTCCCAAAACCACATTGTGACAGCAGGGAGACTATTCTGCATATGATAGTTGGTAGAAAAACACTAGCATTCTGCTTGGACGGGACTAAGGACTTTAGGAAATCTCCTAAGCTCTTCCTTTTGTTCACGGAAAGATCCAGGGGCTCTGTGATTTTGGCTCAAGGACTATCCAAATGGGTCTCCAGTTGCATTAATCACTGTTATGAAGAGCGCAACCTGCTGCCTCCATCCAGAGACCATGCGCACTCCACATGGTCAATTTCTACCTCAGTCACACTCCTTCTCGTTATCTCAGAAATCTGTAGGGCAGCAACTTGGGCCTCTGCCCACACTTTTACAGAACATTATGCAATCACTGGCGATTCGGCCTCCGACGCCATCTTTGACTCCAGAGTGGAGTCTGTTACTACAGAGAATACTATGAAGTCCCAGCCTCCCATGGTGGGTACTGCTCAGGAGTCACCTACAGTGGAGCACCCATAGGGACACTACTCAAAGAAGAGGAAGTTACTCACCTTGTGCAGTGATGATGATTCTTTGAAATGTGTGTCCCTATGGGTGCTCCACAACCAGTCCTCCTCCCCCTCTACTTTGGAGTTCTCCATAGGGCTCTGTAGCAGAGAAGGCACTGGGGGCAGTATGGGGAGGTTCGCCAGTGCAGTGCTAGATAGCCTCGAGGCAGACCATGAGGGAGGGAGAGCACATGTCTGATCTCAATGGATGCTGCTACCAAAATTCTCTGATTAGAGGCACGGGGCTCACATACACCTCCAGTGGAGCACCAATAAGGAAATGCATCTCGAAGATCCATCATTACTGCACAAGGTGAGTAACTTCCTCTTTTTATTCAGCTCTGCTGTGTGCCAAAGCAATTGGTTCATGAGATTGGTGCATACTACGTAACAGCTATCTGGTCGCTCTGCATTTAGTAGGGGAGTAGTGTGCAGCAGAACAACTCAGCAGAGACAGTTCTTAGATACTGTGTGATACAAGAGACCCTCTCCTATTGGGGTCAGCCTGTTGTGTACCTGTTTGCAACCAGTTCAGCAAAAAGTGTTCCCCCTCCCCCCAAGAATGGACAGTCAGACCATTTTAGCTGCTTTCCTAATGCATGCAGGAGAAGGCCATCTATATGCCTTTTGCTTTTTCTATTAATTCAGAAGTTGGTGAAGAAGATAAGACAGGAGAAAGCACAGTTGATTCTGAATATATGGACTTTTGTATGGACCCATTTCAGCTATTGGAAGGAGTCTATAAACTACTCCCCTTGTCTGTGGACCTTTGTGCCTTGTGAGCTGTGTGGTGTGGTGGCCGCCCAAGAGTGATTGAAATGCCACACAGTTGATTAGCAGAGCCATTCACATCCAGCTGGTAGCATGTATTCAGTTGCCTCTCCCCCCACTGCTTTGCAGCCATGTTGCTCTTCTCCTCTGCCTTGGAGCCCCTGCTGCTCCTGGGATCCTCCTGCTGGCTGGGCAGTGCTGGGAGAAGGAGGGGTGCTGATCTCAGGGTTTCCCCCTTCCCCTGCCCCTGCACCCCATCAGGGGAGATGGGACAGCCTTGCTAAGGACTCTGAGCAGGAGAAGGTCTGAGGTCTGAACTCATGGTCTTAGAGACTTCCCTAGCACACACAATCTTTCTCTCACACACACACAGGCAGTCTGTGTGTGGTTCTGAACTCTCACACAGAGTCTGTGTGTGGTTCTCGATGCTCGCGCTCGCGCGCGCGCACACACACACACACACACACCCCCACCCACCCTGTGTAGTTCGAGATTCACACACACAGTCTGTGTGGTATCTTTTAAAAAATATATATTATAAGGTTTTTTGTTTCTACTGGTGACGCGTATCCGCACATACCTCGGTGCACATAATAAAATGTATTCCATACATGGTTAGAGAAAATTAGAGAGAACATTGCTCTGGACCTGTTAGAGCAGCATTGCAGAAGTCTTCATCTGGATCTCCAGTTTCTCCATGTGACGGTCTGGGCTATTGGAGTCTGACTGTGTATTCCAAGTCTGATGGGGTTATGTAATTTCTCTCCAAGAGTTAATTTAAAAGCTCTGTTTGCTTATGTCATAATTGATGATAGATTGTTACTTGTGCATGGTACAGTTAAAAGGTTTCCGAAGGGTTTATCTAGCATTTATCCTGTCGTAAAAGACCTGGTTTCAGCATATGATCTTAATTTGGTTTTATCTGTGCTTATGAAGCTGCCTTTTGAACCCTTGGCAGAGTTCTCGTTATTTTATTTATCTATTATGACTGTGTTTGTGGTTGCTATAACATTGGTGAGAAGAGTGAGCAAATTGCATGCATTGATGGCACACCCACCGTTTACTATTTTTCATAAAGATAAGGTGGTTGTTAGACCTAATCCCAGGTTTTTATAGAAAAGAATATCTGAGTTTCACATCAATCCCACAGTAAATTTGCCACTGTTTTTTCCAAAGCCACATACTAATAAAGGGGAATCTAAGAGTACGTCCAGACTACCTGCCAGTTCGATGACTAGCGATCGATTTATCGTGATATCATCTAGATGCGATATATCGATCCCCGAACACGCTCCCCGTTGACTCCGGAACTCTACCACAGTGAGCGACGGTAGCGGAGTCGACGGGGGAGCCTCAGCAAAGATCTTGCGCTGTGAGGACGGGAGGTAAATTGAAATAAGATATGTCAACTTCAGCTATGGTATTCTTGTAGCTGAAGTGTTCCCCCGCCTCACCCCCCATGTAGACCAGGCCTAAATCATGTACTTTAGATGTTGTAAGGGTTTTAGCTTATTATTGAAATAGAACTGCAGATTTTAAGATGTCTTCTAGGTTATTTGTTTCTTATTCTAGGAATCCAATGGGTTATGATATATCTTCTCCAGATGCATAAAACAATGAATCCTTGAGTGTTACATCCTGTGCCTACTGCTCATTCTGCTGGGAGAATGGCAGCATATTTTGCTTGTCTTAAACATGTTTCTGTTGGGGAAATCTGTAAGGTTGCTTGGAAGTTAGTGGCTACATTTATGCTTTGGATTTGACTTCTAGATTGAATGCTCCTTTTGGTAGAGCTGCAGTTGAATCATTATTTAATTAGCACTCTTCCTACCTTTTGTGTTTCCAGCACTGCTTAACAAACTTACCCATAAGAGGGAATATGCAGAGATACTCAAAATAAAAATTGTTTGTTTACTTATGCTGGAGTTCTTTGAGATGACCCTGCATATTCTCGTTTATGGGTAGTTTCTCAAGCTTACCGCCTACCTTCCCCTCTTTCTCAGTGTGTTATCTTCATTTCTCTGGGTCAGCAATGAAAGGAACTGAGGTACAGCATCCCCCTTTATACAACCTTGCTCCTAGAACATTCATGAATGCTGAGGAGAGAGGTATGAGGGGGTACATGTGTGGCCCAACAGACACTGCTTGGAAAACGTTCCATCTTAGGCTGCACTGGTCAGCACCTACCTGTAGGTGTGAATATGGAGAGTCATCTCAAAGGTCTTGCTTCAAGGTTGTAACCTTCATTTAATCTTCACTGATGTGTACATTTGGTGCTGAGGATAATTTTTGTAAATAAATATTTAGGATCAATGATAACTTTTGCTATTTTTTTCATGACTGAAAGTTTATTTACTGGCAGATGCTGAAGAATTGTAGAACTGGAAGGGACCTAAAGAGGTCATCTAGTCAGTCCCCTGCCCTCATGGCAGAACTAAGTATTATCTAGACCATTCCTGACAGGTAATTATCTAACCTGCTCTTAAAAATCTCTAATGATGGAGATTCCACAGTCTCCCTAAGCAGTACTTGACCACCCTGACAGGACGTTTTTCCTAATCAACCTAAACCGCCCTGGCTGCAACTTAAACCCATTGTTTCTTGTCCTGTCCTCAGAGGTTAAGAGAACAATTTTTCTCCCTCCTCCTTGTAACAACCTTTTATGTACTTGAAAACATTTATCGCGTCCCCTCTCAGTCTTCTCTTCCCCAGACTAAACAAACCGAATTTTTTCAATCTTCCCTCATTGGTCATGTTTTCTAGACCTTTTTTATTTTTGTTGTATTTCTCTGGACTTTCTCCAGTCTGTCCACATCTTTCCTTAAATGTGACACCCAGAACTGGACACAATACTCCAGTTGAGGCCTAATCAGTGCAGAGTAGAGCGGAAGTATTATTTCTCATGTCTTGCTTACAACACTCCTGTTAATACATCCCAGAATGATGTTCACTTTTTTTGGAACAATGTTGCACCGTTAACTCATTTAGCTTGTGATCCAGTATGACCTCCAGGTCCCTTTCTGTAGTACTCCTTCCTAGGCAGTCATTTCCAATTTTGTATGTGCACAACTGATTATTTCTTTCTAAGTGGAGTACTTTGCATCTGTCCTTATTGAATTTCATCCTGTTTACTTCAGACCATTTCTCCAGTTTGTCCAGATCATTTTGAATTTTAATCCTATCTTCCAAAGCCCTTGCCACCCCTCCCAGCTTGGTATTGTCCACAAATTTTATAAATGCACTCTCTATGCCGTTATCCAAATCGTTGATGAAGATCTTGAACAGAACCAGATCCACAACCGATCCCTGCAGGACGCTACTCAGTATGCCCTTCCAGCTTGACTGTGATTGACTGGATAAATGTGACAGCTTCTGGGAATAAATTTTGTCTTGGTTGGCAAGGTACAATAGAAACTAATTCTGCCTAAAACGGACGAGTTAATAAAACTCTTCAAATTGTATCTTACATGTATATAATACATAGAATGAAAACATTTTGCTTAAGAATTTTTTCATATCTATAGTTCTATTTTCTTATGTTTACACACTGAAGACTACAGTGACTCAAAAGAATACATTAAAATGCTGTTCTGCTCTGGAAAAAGTACCATGTAAAAGCAGTACCTTCTTACTCAACATTCACTGCCCGTGTTTAGTGAAGTTCAAATCTACTTACTGTAGTGACCAAAATACGTTTACTACTACTTACTGCTATAAACCGTACACAGCCAACACAGTTTTGGGAAAGGGAGAGCTGGATTCTAATTGGGCTTGCACAGCTGCAAGAGAATTTTTAGGTAGCTTTGAAATGAAGAGCCAGATTCTTTCCTCCTTTACACCAATGAAATCCTATTGAAACCTTTAGGGTTGTACTTCCGTAAATGAGGACAGAATTTGGCTTGCAGTATCTTATTGGTTATGGTATCTGAGGCAAAAAGAACTCAAGTTGACTTTTTAGATCCTTGTCTGAATTTGCCAGGCAAGCAGTTAGAAAAAAAACTCTTTTCCTTTCTTTGGTATTAGAGGCCATGCTGGATGCCTCAGTATAGTTTCCCCTAACAGCAGATGGAGATGAACTATTGAGCTTTCTTGATGATGTCAACCCTTGCATATAAGTGACTCCTTGACCTTAGTTTCTGCCTTTAGCAGATGCAACATCTGTAACTGTCTGAGGAGAGAGACCTGAACAAGGAGAAAATTATAATAGGCCCTCAGTGGTCTATAGTGATTTCTAGCTCCATGTACTGTGCGCTAGCCTTTGCAGCACGACAGATTGCAATGACAGTCTGCAAACTCTCAGTGCAGAAGGAACAATGAAATAGGCCTGAGAGATACGGGAGGATTATTATACACTCAGCATTGTGCAGCAGAGTTACCTAGCCTCCAGCATTTGGTGTGGTTTTTGGTACCTAATCTGCTTCCTTGGTTTCTCTAACCTTATCTGGACAGCTGCCATTATGTATTGGGCTGATGCCTGAAACTTCCTGCCAACCAATCAGCACCTTCCCTCTCCTCAGTTGCTCTTCATTCAGAGGGTGAGGGGAAGGAACTGAATAACTGGCAGTGGAAGAAAGGGAATTTGCAGCAATTGCTTCAGCAGCAGTAGCATGCTTGCAGCCAGACAAAGTGAGGAGAAGAGGTTTCAGGGTCTGGGTGTGGGGAAGGAATAAAAGCTGAATTGGGAAGGCAGCTGAATAGTTCATGTATGCAGGGTGAGTTGTGACAATTTGGGGAATGTCTGTACGGCATATGAATTCTGTGTGACTTTATGAACTCTCCATTTGTATCTGTACCAAGCTGCAAACTCCATTTTGAATATGCAGCCTTTTCTCTGTTGTTTTTTCACCACTATGTTGGATCAAAATTCAAACAGTGGCAAAGACCTAACACAGAGTTGTTAAATCTTGATGGTTCTTCATCCAGAAAGGAAGCATCCTAGATAAAAGGCTGGCTTCTACTTTGGAGAGCTGATTTGTCAGGAGAAAAGTCATCTGCCAGTGAAGTCACTTGGTAGTGGAAGGTTATAAGGGATAGGAATGGCTTTACTTGGGTGTCTCTGGCCATTGTTTACCAGTTTAAAATGAGGGGAGCAGTTGCAGGAAGCAGATGAGGTGTGGATGGATGGAGACTGCTTACCTGAATATAGATGGTTCCCCAGGGACTCCCAAAGGATAGACATGGTAGAGTGAAGTCTGTGAAGAGGGGAGGATTCAGCATGTTTGTTGTTTTCTAAATTAACTCTGTGTATATGTGTATCGTGTGTTAGACTTCTGGTCAAAGTATATCTGTTATATGCTGCATCTACCACACTGCATAAACCAGAAGGCTCATACCTTTGGGTGGAGTTAGAAGAGAAGATATGTTTAAAATATTGTGGAATCTGAAGTCAGCACTGGTTCCAGGTGTTAGGCAGCTGGGCCACTTGGTTGCAGCTCTCAGAACTGGTTGCTGGACAGGGAGTACACACTCTGAGAGTGTGCGTATAGGTACTCCACGACTGGAACAGTGTTTGGATTGTAGTCAAACTCCTGAGCCTTAAAGCACGAGGATCCAGAGGCTGAATTCCCTTCATGGTACTATGGTGAGTGGCCAATTGGGGAAGTTCGACCTGATCTGTGACAATATATTCCTGGACTGGGGAGGGAAATATGCTGGATAGGGACACCGACAGATGTTTGAATATGTCATATATGTTTCCCCCCCCCCCTCAGGAGGAGAAGGGGGCCTGGAGAAGGTGCACTGGAGGAGAAGGGATTTGGAGTAGGGGTATGGTAGTGGTTGCTGCAAGAGGTCAAGAAATGGAAATGGGAACAAGCGTAATAGCATAGTAGCAGTGTGGAGTTAGGAGGTAAGGATACAAATGTAAGAGGAAGCACATATTAGCACACGTAGCAGTCCTAGTGCAAGCCTAGAGAGTGGAGCTGGAGGGGAAGAGGTTACAGTGGGGTAACAGAGGGATAAATGTGGGGGTGTAATAGCTGGAAGGTAAATATGTTCATGGGGTCTCAGAGATGGGAGCAGAAGGGAAGAATTAGGAGAGGATCAGCCTTCAGGGAAGAGAGTGAGGAACAACTGAATGTGCCGGAAAGTGAATGGACCTGTTGCCTGCCTCCAAAGATCTGTAAATGAAAAATATTCATTTATCTTTAGACTGCATATGCAAATTATGGTCTTTCTTTCAAGTTCTATGAATATTATTACCTTGGCTTTTTGATGTCCTTTTTGTGGTCGATCTAGTGTACTACTTCAAGTAATTGTCCCTATGAATGCGCCACACCAGGGATGTGTGCGTGCCTGTGCATTTTTGATCGGAGGTTTTTGTCATTAGTGCCCTTGGGTCTATTCTTATGCCCTACAGTCCCTCATGCTCCTGTACAAGAACATATAGGGAGGGCATGCCGCTACTCCAGTTCCTTTTCAACTACTTGTGGCTTGAAACAGAGTGTTATGGGTCTGTTAGCTAGCTAAGTAGCTTTTAAATTATTTTACTCTTTATTTTATCATATTAAATATTTATTTTTGTTTGGCATTGGCTTGTGCCTTCGGGGAGTTCCCCCTCCCACTTTTTACAATCAGGATCACTGTCACCCTTGGCCCCTGTCTGTTTTCAGCCTTTCCTACCCTAGGCTTCAAACCCTGTGTCATAAACAGATAGTTAAGGGTTAATGTCTCTTTTACCTGTAAAGGGTTAACAAACAGTGACCTGCAACACCTGACCTGAGGACCAATCAGGAGACAAAATACTTTCAAATCTCGGTGGAGGGGAGCCTTTATTTGTGTTTTTTGGGTTTTGCTTTGTTCTCTCTGGGCTCAGAGTGACCACACGTACCTACAGGCTCTCTAATCTTCTATTCCAATGTTGTAAGTAAAAAGGTAGAAAGGCAGTATAGTCTTTTTATTTGTTTTCCTTTATGTGCAAATGTGTATTTGGCTGGAAGTATTTTAAATTGTATTTCTATTGGAGGAGGCTATTTCTCCAATTTCTTAAGCTGACAGACCCTGTAACTTTTTACCATCTAAATTGCAGAGATAGACCTTTTACTTTTTTCTTTCTTTTTATTAAAAGTTTTGCTTTTAAGACCTGTCTGATTTTTTTTCCCTTGTGGAGGCTCAAGGGAATTGAGTCTGTACTTAACAGGGAAGGAGAAGGGAGGGGAAGGGTGGAATCCCTTTGTTTTAGATTCACGGAGCATGAATCTGTCTCTCTCTCCAGGAGACCTAATTTCTCTGTGTTGTGATTCAAGGGGTTTGGATCACAGTAATCCTCCAGGGTAACCCAGGGAGGGGAAGGCTGACAAAGGCAATGGTGAGGAAAGGGGTTTACTTTCCTTGTGTTAAGATCCAGGGGGTCTGGGTCTTGGGGGTCCCCAGGGAAGGTTTTGGGGGGATTAGAGTGTATCAGGCACTCGAATTCCTGATTGGTGGCAGCTTATCAGATCTAAGCAGGTAATTAAGCTTAGGGGAATTCATGCTAGTACCCATATTTTGGACGCTAAGGTTCAGAACTGGGAAAGATACTATGACACCCTGCCAGATGTGTCACAGGTCCTTTCCCATCAGTGGTGGACACTCCTGCTGCCTCGGAGAGTCTCCTTTCCTGTTCACATGTAATATCTGCTCTGGCTTCAAGAGTATATCCAGGAAACTAAGGAGAAGAGAAGCTGAAACTGTTCCTTATGGATCACTCCTTGAGGCCTGCAGGGTCCAATTCTCTCCCTTGTGCATTGGCCTCAGTTGCTCAGAATGCTCCAGTGACTTCTTCAGCTCTGGGGTGATTCGTCAGCCCAGGCAGGTGAGGGATAGCCTGACCAAGAATTCCAAAAGCTACAAAATATGTTTTGCATATTCTTTTTTATTTAACTGATAAATATATACATATTTAAAGACAAATTGTGATTTAATGTAAATCTCACAACTTTCTCTCTCCAGTAGCAAAATGCAATGCCAGAAAGTTCTAAGAATGTAGAACTTGGTATAACTTACCACTCCCAGGATTCACTGTATAAGGGTGTTCCTGTGGTAAATACTGCTTGGTGAGGCCATGATAGGATTGTAGCAGTTGAGCCTGGGGTGCAGGAGGCTTTCATGGGGCAGGGATGGTGCCTGCATGCCCTCTCCCCTGATTCCCTCATCCCTGGGGCAGGCCCCGTGTGTGTGCAAGCTCCAGCTTTCTGGTCTACGTGCTTCATCTTCCTTATAAATAAGGTAAGCTTTTAATAGCTATTAAATTATACATTGTGTGGGAATGGAAGTAACTATTTTGAGATTTGTGCCTTCCTGTCAAAGAAAATCACCATCCACCATTGCTCCAGTAAGTGAAGAGCCTGGGTCACCTTTGGACTCTTCAGAGTCCTCTAAGACAAAAAGACTTCATTCCTCTGAGAAATCCCAGAAGAAGGGGAATGTCACTCTTAATACCAGGGAGTAATGAGATCTCGCATCTTTTTATGGATACTGCTAAGGCTTCTACCTCTATTGGTACTGAGTTACTGGTACCATCAAAAAAGACTCCAAGTACACTGTGTACTGAGAAGTCTCTCTGCAACCAGCTGTGTCTGGCACCATCAGTTGATACCCAGATTGTAGCCCTCCAAACACAAGGGTACCTTGAAGAAATTGTCCTGGGCCCCTACTACGGTACCATGTTTCTCAGCTCATGGCCACAAAGAGTGTACGGCGTGTTCATCTGTATCATCTCTGGTATGGATCAATGTACTTCATACTGAGGAACAGTGCCCAGGTTCACGAGGATCTCCAAGTCATGGAAGAGCCTGAATTCCTTTTGCTGAGGGGTACCAAGAAGGATTTCCTGCTGGTACTGACATATCCTCTGAAGTTGTCATAGCTTTGGAACAACTACATCTGCATGCACGGGCTCGACCTTCAGTACTGACACAGCCTCTGGAACTGATATCTAGCACTCCTCCTCTGGATATGGAAGATGACTTTCTTGGATGTGCAAATCTCTGTCTGGGATTCCACCATCTTCCCATTCCAACCTTCTTCACTTGAGGTATTTCCCAGAGATGAAACCTCAGGAACTAGTTAGCAACTGCCCCTTCAGCCTTGGCAGGAACACCCCTGGTGTTCCACTCCTTTATGCCCCACCACAATGGGCTTTTTGGAACCCTTGAGCCTCTTATGGTGATGAATTCTGCAGGATGCCCTCATGGAAAGAGGACCCGCCAAGATCAACATCCACCAGCACCTTGAGACCTTCTTCCCCATAAGGACCCTCCAGAAAAACAGAAGTTAAGAGTAGTGGTGGAAGCTCTACCATCTAACAAATCCTCCTCACCAGACAAGGTACTTATGCCTCTCCATCATCCCACATGGGTGACTTTAAGGCCTTTCAAGACATAATGAAAAGAATAGGAGAGGCCTTGCAGATCCCTTTGGCAGAAAACAAGAACATCATGACTCCCTAGTGAATGTTTTACATACCACTCCTCAATACAAGATTTCCTTGCCCATTAATGATGTTTTACTATCACCGGCCTGTATGAATGGCCAATATCAGTGACCATCCCACCCAAATGCAAAATAACTGATTAGAAAAAAATGTACACCAGCTAAGGGGTAACAAACCTTTTCTCCCATCTCCCCTAACTCTTTGGTTGTCAGTGCTGTCAACGAAAGAAATAGGCAGTATCAATCCAGATTGACCTCCCGCCCTCTGCGGCAAGCACCTGGACCTCTTTGGCTGCAAGAGCTATTAGTTGCAACCCTGAATTGTAGAGAGAGCAAAGATCAGTCCTTGATGGCAAAAATGATGTTACAAATTACAGCAATTTTGTACATGTTATTGATCATTTGCCTCATGACCAGAAGTGGTTTCAAGCTCTCATTACAGAAGGCCATATGGTTGCAAAGGCTTCCCTTCAGGCTTTCCTCAATGAGGTGGACACAGCTTCATGTTCTGTAGCAACTAGTGCTAAAGTAATGCATTGAGCCTCATGGCTGAATCCTCTGGCCTTCCCAGGGAGGCACAAATTTCCTTTGCAGGGCCTAAGCTCTTCAGTGTTGAAGGAGAATCCCTCCACTCACTCAGTGACTATAGGATGACTGCGATGTTTCAACATATACATGCCTATGACAAAAAGAAAATACAGCAAACTGCAGACAGCATAACTGTCTCTCCCATTTGAGTACCAAACCTCCCTCAGATTAACAGAACCACCTAGAAAGATGTTCAGATTCCACAAAAAGGCACTGTCATATAGAGTGACCTCTCAGTTGACAACTTCTTCCAAGTGACTATTTTTTGACATGTTGGTTGCAGATCACAAATCACCCCTTATTATGGATCTTATGCTGCATCAGTCCACTCTCCATCTGCCATATAGAGACCACCTGGAGCTCATCCTTCAGACTGATGGATCTTAGAAGTTGTCTTGATGGGCCATTCCATCCAGTTCAGGGCCATCCCCCTTCCCCATCCCTATTCAGTGATCCTTCTCACGAGGGGCTCCTAAGGCAGGAGGTACAATCTCTCCTGCTCCTGGAGATGATCAAACCCATTTCCTTGAATCTCATTGGGAAAGGGTTCTGTTCCAAGTATTTCTTGCCCCCCTCCCCCCCCACAGCAAAAAAAAAAAAAAAAAAAAGGAAAAAAAGGATGATGGAGACCAATTCTGAATCTCAGGACTCTGAACAATTTTATTTTTACACAATGATTCAGGATGGTAATCTGAATCACTGTGTAAGAATAAAGCAGCAGTAATTTTATCCGTAGATCCTGGGGACTGGTTTGTTGCCCTTGACCTCCAGAATGCATACTTTCCTCTAGCCGTGCACTCATCTTACAGGTGCTTCCTATGATTCATCGTGTGCAAGGACCACTGCCAACATGGTTTTCTACTCTTTGGCCTCTTAACTGACCCAAGAGTCTTCACAAAGGTCCTTTCCATCATCCAGTCCCATTTTCGTCAGGCGGAATAATCATCTTTTCCTGACTGGACTGGTCATTTCTTCCTCAAAGTCCAGTTGGTAACTAACAAGGCCCTAACCTCTTCCTCTTCTTTAGGCCTTCATCTCAGTGCAGAAAAGTATACTTTAACACCTGTGGAATACATAGACTTCATTGGAGCCACTCTAGGCTCCACAACTGCCAGCGCATACCTGTCTGCAGAGAGGTTCACCACAATTTCCAGCCTCATTTCCACACTACAATACAGCGCACAAGCCACAACAAAGGCTTGTAGCTATACCTCAAAGTGTCCTTGACTCCCGCAACTGGTGGAAGGAACCTGAAAAGATTTTGTGTGGGAATTCCATTCTTGTCCCTGCCTTCCCTCCCAATGTCATCATCACAGGCACCTCCCTGGTAGGTTGAGTAATCCATCTCCAGGGCTTCACAATTGAAGGCAAATGGACTCCCGAGGAGTCGTCACTCCATGTCATCATTCTTAAAACTTCATTCAATTCAATAGGTTTGCTATCACTTCCTACCCAACATCAGGGGTCTTTCAGTCAGAGTAATCATCAACCGAGCAACGGTGTATTCTGTTTACCCCCAAAGAGGATCAAGATGCAAACCCTTATGCACAGAGTTGGTAATGCTATGGAATTGGTGCATATTCCACCATATAGACATTGTCTACCATGGCTGCAAAATGTCATAGCAGGCTTCCTGAGCAGACATTTCTATCAGGACTAGGAATGTGAGCTGAGTGGTTCAGTCTTCCAGGAGATCTGTTTCATCTGGAGTTCACTGGAGATAGATCTGTTTGCGATGCTGTCCAGCACAAAGTACTGGTGACACTGTGCCCTCTCCTCAAGTAGAAGTAACTGACTGGGAAACATCCTCCTTACTCCTTGGCCTTGTGTCCTGCAATTCAGTATCTTCCTACGCTGTTGCTCCTCAAGGATCTGTACAAGCTGAAATAAGATAGAGCTGTGACCA
This sequence comes from Gopherus flavomarginatus, assembly GCF_025201925.1. Classification (NCBI taxonomy): domain Eukaryota; kingdom Metazoa; phylum Chordata; order Testudines; family Testudinidae; genus Gopherus; species Gopherus flavomarginatus. Next base: position 6,361,636 of record NC_066641.1, read on the forward strand.
TTTTAGAGCGACATCATGAGCAAGGTAGATATTGTTCCCAGACCTGATTCTCCCTTCTCTACGTCTGCCTCTTAGCCTTCCTCTGACAGCAGGAATTCTTTGAGGATTGGGCATCATAGCCTAACCCCCAACCTCTCATCACTGCATCTCAAGGCCTGGGTCCTCAATAGGTCTTGGGCATAGAGCACGTTTGTTCAGATAGTGCTGCTGAATAGAATCATAGATTATTCGGGTTGGAAGGGACCTCAGGAGATCATCTAGTCCAACCCCCTGCTCAAAGCAGGACCAATCCCCAAATGGCCCCCTCAAGGATTGAACTTACAACCCTGGGTTTAGCAGGCCAATGCTCAAACCACTGAGCTAATAGGAAACTCTCCAGAAGTGGAAATGTGGAAGTGTTTCCAAGCCTGGTGCACCCAATGGTCCATATTGCCTTCTGAGTGTGTTCACACACTGTTGAATATTTATTATATTTTAACATGTGAGTTTGTCTCTGAGCTCTGTTAAGGTTCACCTAGCTTCCATTACAACCTTTTACTCACCACTTGAAGGATTTTCAGTTTCATCTACCCTATAACTGTGTGATTCATTAATGGTTTGTCTAATTTGTTCCTCATGGAAGAGAGCCTGCTCTGCCTTGGGACTTTAGTTTGGTTCTCCATGCCTTGAGAAAACCCCCATTCTCATCCATGGGGAACTGTTTGTTTCTTCATTTATCCTTCAAAACCTTGTTCACCATAGCCATCACGTCACCCAGATGAGTAGGGGAACCAGGAGCACCGATGACTGATCCGTCAGACATGGTGCTCTATAGCAGTAAGGTGACTTTACATCCTAATCCTCAATTCCTTCCTAAAGTGTTGTTGGATTTTCATATCAATGAGAACATTCAGTTGACAATGTTTTACCCCAGGCCTCGCTCTTATGAGAGAGGAAGTCAATCTTCATACTCTGATTGGAAGAAGAGCTCTTGCCTTCTACCTCAGTAGGACTAAACCCTTCACTGTTTCTTCCAGACTCTTTGTCTCTTAAATGGAGAGAATGAAGGGACACCCAATTTCCACTCAAAGCCTGTTGAAGTGGGTTTCAGGATGCATTTTGGCATGTCTGTAAAGCTTCTGGAAATACATCCGCCACATAGGGTGAGTGCCCGTTCCACTGGAGCTAAGTCCACTCTTATAGCCATCCCCCTCTATTGCCCTACTTAAAAATTTACCCATCACAGACATTTGCAGGGCATCCAGTCATCGATGCACACATTTTCCCAGTATTATGTATGCTATATTGCATGCTTTGAGAGTAAATATGGCCTTTTGTAAAGCTGGTATCTGATCTGTACAGAACTCATCTGCTCTGTAATTGAGGGACTGCTTAGAAATTTCCTGACATGGAGCACCCATAGGGAAAATAACCTGAAGGAGAAGTTACTTACCTGTACAGTAACTGGAGTTACTGAGAAGTTTTGTACCTCTGGGTGCTCCACTACCTGTCGTCCTCCTCTTCTGCTCCAGAGTTATTGCCTCTGAGCTTCATGGCTGAAAGGAACTGGACCAGCGATGGGTCCTGTTCTCCCTATGTGCCCTTGAACTGGAGCATGAGGGCATGTAGGGCACAGGTGCAGATCCACGGGCGCTGCTGACAAAAATCTCTGATCAAAAGTGCACGGGTTTATGCAGTTTCCCATCTGAGGGACAAAATTTCTTGAACTCCAGTTACTGTACAGGTTAGTAACCTATCCTTCAGCTGCTTCACCAGCCCCATGGAAACTCAGCTAGCTTTTGAGCTCACATTCAGTGAGTCAAGAGTACAACATAAATTGCTCCTGTGGAAACTCCAGCACCATGTTGCTAGACTTTTATTTACATTCAAAATAGGCACCTACACATGGTTCCTCCATCTGTAGAGACCACAGAGGGAAAAGATTTACTTAAAAAAAAAAAAAAAAAAGGATAGAGAACTTCTGTTACCTATCTCCTGCTGCCACTCTTGTCTTTTCCTTTAGTCCAGTTGAGCTGTTGAGACTCGAAAATTGCGGTAAGATGTTCCTTTGGTATAAATGAACTATGTATGAAAGACTGCTGCCTATTTTAAGAATCACCTAGATCAAAACACTTTGAGACTTTTTTAAAGCTGAACCATTAAGACTTTTTATTGGGGGAGGAGGGGAGATTTTTCTGCTCCCGTACATGGTACAAAAGAAAAAGGAGATGTAATTAATAGTGCTTCCTGTTATAAAGTCAATGAATTCCCTCTTTCCAACCTCTGGTCATTCAAGAGGGATAAGGCATGTGTAGGCATTGTCACTGCTCTCCACTAGGGAGGAGCAGATTGTACAATGTAATGAATACAAGAAAAATGGTACGGTAACATTTTTTATTAAAGTACATGACTAAGATTCTCAGCTCAGTATCTAATTATTTTTATTTTTAATGAAGGCAGTCGATAATTTCTGTAATAGAGAGAGCCAGAAATAGATTTCCTTAATCCAATGTGCAGCTGTCTTCACAGGTCCCCCTTATTCCTCCCTAACAGTGACCTCTCATATATATCATGAGTTGTTAAAACAATCTCCCTTTTTTCCTACTGGCACTAACAAGTGGTATCAAATTAATTATGTACTCAGTTAAGCCTCTATATCATAAAAATAAATGATGGATGGGTATTTATGCAAGATTTAACTTTAAAGCAAACCTCATTAATTTCATTACCTGTTTTCAATATTATCAGACAAGTATAGCTGATAGGGAAAAAAAAGAAATAGGAATAGTACATGTTATTCACAGTTGGCATTTTAGTTAGTCTCCAGTATTTGTCTTAGATTGTAATAAGTTGTATTTTGTGTGACTATTGACCCATTGATCTTAAATACAACACAAATTAAAAATTTTGCATTGCTTTTTAGTAATAATTGTGTCTGTGATCATTTATAAGTAAATGAGAGACTGTGGCAGAGCAGAAACTTCAGGATAACTCACTGGTTTGACTTCTAAACCAATGCACTCCCATGAACTTGAAACCTTGTTTGTTGGTGAGTCACTGTGGATTAGGTGGTTGAGGACTCAAGTTACTGTGTCTTCAGTTGGAGACCTACATTTCTTGTCCATTCACACTGCCTTGGTCCCTGGTTATGAAATACCAGCTCAGTGTTGGCCCAGGTTGCTTGGCCCTCTATTTTCAATTATATGGGAATACCGGTACATAGAATTGGGAAAGAAAGGGATTGAAGAAGGGTGCAAATGTTGGTTCAATAAGAGAAAGTATTGATGAAAATCCTACAATCCTTGTATCAACTTGCTAAATTGATATCTTGGCATTGGTAAATGCTGAATTGATAGTTGTATATATTGTAATTAAGAAAGCAGAAATTGAACAATCTACTTTATTCCAAAAATTTCTGATCAACAAGTTGGAGTTTAGATACTACAGTGATGGGGCTATACAAATCTGATTTTACAGTTTACATGATATACTATATCCTTTTAATGTGTAACACACAAAACTGAGGAACTTCTCAGTTGATGGCGGAGTGGCTTAATGAACTGAGTACAGGACTGGGACCCATGAAATTCGGTCAAATTTTGGTGATCAGTTGGCAATTCTGTTCTTTTGATTATTAATTCTGAGTAATTTTATTTAAATGAAATGAATTACTTTAGATTAACATGAGTATAAATCAGAGCAGAATTTTGGCCTGTTTCATCACCTGCAAATTGCAGATAAAACTTAAATGTCTCAGGTTATGAGGATTAATGCTTGGATAATGCTTTGAAAATATAAGATGCTATGTGAAGTAAGTGCTGAGTATTACTATTAACTAGTTATGATCAGAAAAAAGAATCCAAATCACATGAAGACTTGTCTACTCCTACTGCATTATTCAAAATCTACTTTCTGTAATGTAACATACTTCTGTAGATTGTCATAAAATCATCAATTTTTTTCCTTGGGCACTGCTGAGGTTGGCGCATATACTGGTACTATTGTAACTGTTCCGACTTTGATTCTGAATCTCACTTTCAATTTATGAGGAAATAATGGGTTAAATGCCATTAGAGTGTTTCGCCTTCGGCTTTAGCACCAATGCAGTTCCATCCTGGTGTCTACCATCTTCTCTTCCTAATGTCAATATCCTATATTCATCATGGTAGAATTCTTCTTTGCCTTCCCATATTGTTTCCCATAGATTGATGATTTGCCACTCACATCTTTTCAGTTTGTGCATCATTACCACAAGTGCTCCAGCCTAGTATAAAGTTCTTGTGTTCCATGTTCCATTATAATCATACCTTTTGAGTTTATCACATGATTTCCTGTTCTATGTGTTGTTTGTTCCAGTCACACATTTTTCACTCACACCGTGGTTTCTAGCGTATAGTGTGGGCCTTGTTTATCCAGATGAAGACCAACCTGGCATACTTTTCTTTCTCTTTGCATTCTTCATTCAGTTTTTATGATCCAATATTTGCCAAGTGTTCAACAATGATTCCCTGACTTTGTGGTTGAACAGTAAATTGTAGTCTGTCTGCAGCACTGGTCTAAGGTCTCCACTATCTTGCTACAGCACTGTTTCTACTAGTTTTGTACTTCAAAAGTTGTTTTTGTTGGTTTTGCCCTAGGACACTGTGCAGTTGGAGAAGCAGACCTGTCCTTTCCCAAACAGTTATCATTGCTAGCAAGAAGCTGACCTAATGGTTTAGGACAGTTGTAAGAGTGAGACAAGGATGCGCATTAGCAACAGACTTGTTCAAATTGTACTAGAAGTAGTAATGACCAGGAACCTACTTTTCCATGATAAAAAACAAACAATATTCTCTGATTAAAAAAACATAAAAATCTGCATTTTTCCATGATTAAAGTAAATCCCTGAAGTTTAGTTTCCTTAGCCAGAATATATATATGTATCAGTTGAACACAGCATTTTATTGTTATACAGTAGAACCTAGTTTATCTGAGCCTCCATTATCCAACTATCTTTATTAACAAAATGGGAGCTGACAACGTGAGCCCTGGGTCAGAAAAGTGGGGTTCTACTGTATGTTTTTATTTAAAAGAACAAAACAAAACCAGCAACCCTAAAGATTCTCTGTAAAAAGGCAAATTCTGCATTTTTCCATGATGGATTTCTAGGATCCTTGGTAATGACTGTAGCACTGAGAAGAAACTGGAGGAGTCATGTTATGTGGTAGGACAGCGCATGACCTCAGATTCTCAGATGATATTGACATCACAGCATTCACCAAAGTGGATTTACGGAGAATGACTGACAAGATAGTTTGGTGAAGCAGAACATTTGGATTGAGGATAAGCACGGAGGAGACAAAAATTATGGGAATTGGAAGACAAGAGAAGTAAAGATTATACTCTGACAACCAGAACAAGCTGAAAAATGTGTGTACCGTGGAGGCCTAGATTGAAGAACGGGGATTGTGAAGATGACCTAAAAAGAAGAATTGACTAGCAGTTACTTCATTTGGAAAATGTTGCAAGACAGGAATGTTAAAGACATTTTGATAAAAATCAAAATCAGCATATATGAGACAACTGTCACGCTTATGCTGCTGTATAGGTCAGAATGCTGGAAGGGAATACTGGCTGAGGGGAATATTGAAAATTTCAAGACAGCAGAAAATAAAAAAATGAAAAGATAAGAAAATGGCTAGGACGTGAAATAATGCTGTTACAGAAGATTCAAGAAAGACGACAGTGATGGTTTGAACATGAGTCAAGAATGGACCTGGAAAGGATACCATACATGGTGATACATATTAGAATTTAAGGAACTACAAATAGAGAGAGACTGAGGACATGTTGGATAGATACGGTGAAGAATGACATGGAACAAAAATATTTACAGATAAAAAAGTTGTGAAGCTGGTGAAAGATAGAAAGTAGCAGAAAGACTTCATTTGGCCCCATCATTGCTCTTGAGCTAATGGTCAGGAGTCAAAGGAGAAGAAGACCGTATTTCTTAGTCCAACATATGAATGTTAGCCATTGAATAACCTGTGATTGATTAGAGGAGAAACGCTGATAACAAAAGCTGCAGAAGAACAGTTCATACTGAAATTGACATGTGATTTTGGAAAAGCTTCATAATTATTGCACTGAACATAGACAGTGGTTAAATCTAAAACGTTGTTGACACCTTTGTGATGTCTAGACAAAAAATAAAATAGAGCTATGAAGCAGTGATCTTCAGTTTTTCCAAATGGAAAAACACAGGGAATATGTAGATGAGGGGAAAATCCACTACCGTTAATTGGTATTGCAGTTTGATTCACATTATGCCTGATGTGGTATAAATAGATTTTTAATTTGAAACTTGCAGAAAAGGCATTCAAATTCTGTTTCAGAGAAGATGTATAGAGGAAAGCAAGGGGATACAGGCAGGAAATCCATTCAGACAAATACCTGTCCGTCCATCTAATGTCTAATAGAATGAACTGTAACAGATAGATCAAGAACTATACAAAATAAACCTTGAAAAATTGTTGTCGCCCGCCACACTTTTCTGAAAACATGAATGTGCTACTGGCCACAAAAAGATTGGGGACCACTGGTTTAGGGGTTGTCTAACTGCTATGTGTCATTAAAAGAAACACCTATGTTTTAGTAGACTGTCATTTGAATTCAGGTACTGATAAAAATGTGTCATATGAAAACTTGAAAAAACATAATACATTTAAGTTTTTTTTAACAAGCTTCATAAAGAAAAGATTCGCAGTGTAAAGAAAGTATATGTGGAAAGTATACGTTCTTATATTCAGCATCATATACTTATTTTCATGCTAGCACAGTATTTTGCTCTGGAAAGTTGCGTGAAAGTTGTAAAATTAATTTACTCAACTGACCTTTTAAAAGGATTGTTAATTATAGTGTTTATGAGCCTAATATTCACTTGGTGTAAATTGGCATCACTCATTGAGTTAACTGGAAATATGGTGATTTACACTAGATAAATGTCTGGGTTCAGATGTTCAAATGTACCTTTTAAAGACAAAACTTTTATCTTTATTTTCAACTTGAGATTTCCCTTCAGTTGAGATTCTTGGTACAATGTATAGTTTGTTTTTTTTAAAGGGAAGAGAAAACAGTCTGCTCTGTTAAACATATGTGTTCTATGAAAAATTTAGGCTGAAAACCTCCACTCACCAGCGCAAGAGATAATTATGAACAAAAGGACAAATCAGCATCATACCTCCTTACTCATGTTCAAAACTTTGTGTGCCCGGGATATTTGTGTTGAAGAAGGATAGATCAAAAGAGAAAGCTACATGGATTCTTGTTATGTGTAAGATTAATATTCAGTCTACAAGTAAATAAAAATGCAACCTAGCTTGGTAAGAAACATGCATTGTCATCTTGAAATAAATTAGCTTGTGGTTTTCATTGGAAGGAGGGAGCTTTTAGTCTACTAAGACTATCAGTGTGCTGATGATGTCATTGCATTCATTTATTATCCAGCTGTTCAGAGCTTGTCTTGTATCTGCATTGTCAGAAAGATTAGCTAACTTACTGGCAGATAAGTCTATCTGAACTAACAAAAAGACCATCCTCCTCATAGTAATTCTTCCTTTAGCATATAATAATTGCATTTCTTTAAAATTACCACTGTGTATCACAACTAGATTGGAAATTAAGCCATGAGGCAGCATTTACATTATTTTAGTCATTTAACTGAGTGACTATTTCTAATGTATCTCATACTGATATGTTTTCTGAAGCTCTTCTCTAGCTTTCAGGCTTACTGATGAGTCCTAATTCATGGATTTTTGAGTCTCTGCTGCTTAGATGTCCTCTATGCCTTTTCTACTCTGTGCAGGCAGTGTTTCTTTCCTCCACAGAAGTATTTCAGACTTTGCTTCTCAACAGCATATGAGCCAACATTATAGTTAAGGTTCAAAAACACTGTGTCTGTTTTAGGAGCAATATGAACTTAAATCTTTTCATAAGACAATTATTCATCTGTGTTACTACAACACCTCAGATTTGTAAAGAGAGGTGGCAGAAGTTTGTGATTCATTGGGTTCTTTCTCCCTGCATCAGGCTCAGTCATGTGGATTAAAAGATTTTGCTTACAGAAGTGTATTTCTAGCCAGTCAACAGGGGATAGCGCCAGCAACTAAGCAGGAACAGACTTCAAGGCATCTCTTCAGACTTCAATTCATGTTGCTGAAGATTCAGCAGCAGCCATCCAGATGACTGTAGAAACTGAGATAAATACAAAATAATTATTAGTAAAGTTTGCAGGGGTCTCAGATCCAGTTGGGCACTCCCTGCTGGCCACCCATCAGATTGCTTCAAAGGGAACCTAAGCCTCTGGACTTCTGGGTCTCCACATTGTTTAAGCCTCCCTTGGTTTCAGCAGGCTGCAGTACTGTTTCTTCCCTTGTCCTCTCCCAGACACTTACTCTGTGTGCTACCCTTTCATGGAAATAGAGCTCCTCAGCCCACCAGCAATGTCCCCCAAGGTACCCTGATTAGTTAAACACATAGAATCAGAGGACTGGAAGGGACCTTGAGATGTCATCTAGTCCTGTTCCCTGCTTCATGGCAGGACTAAGTGTTATCTAGACCATTCCTGACAGGTGCTTGTCTAACCTGCTCTGAAAAATCTCCAATGATGGAGATTCCACAGTCTCCATAGGCAATTTATTCCAGTGCTTAACCACCCTGACAGTTAGCAAGTTTTTCCTAAAGTCCAACCTAAACCTCCCTTGCTGCAATTTAAGCCCATTGCTTCTTGTCCTATCCTCAGAAGTTAAGAACAATTTTTCTCTGTCCTCCTTGTAACAACCTTTTATGTACTTGAAAACTTATTATCATATTCCGTCTCCATCGCCTCTTTTCCAGTTTTTTCAATCTTCCCTCATAGGTCATGTTTTCTAGACATTTGATCATGGTTGTTGCTCTTCTCTGGACTCTCTCCAGTTTGTCCACATCTTTCCTGAAATGTGGCTGCCAGAACTGGACACAATACTCCAGTTGAAGCCTAATCAGCACAGAGTAGAATGGAAATATTACTTGTTGTGTCTTGATTAGAACACTCCTGCTAATACATCCCAGAATAATGTTGGCTTTTTTTTTTTGCAACAGTGTTATACTATTGACTCATATTTAGTTTGTGGTCCTCTATGACCCCCAGATCCCTTTCTGCAGTACTCCGTTCTAGGCAGTCATTTCCCATTTTGTATTTGTGCAACTGATTGTTATTCCTAAATGGAGTACTTTATACTTGTCCTTATTGAATTTCACCCTGTACACATCCTTTCCCTGAATCCCACTGAAAGAGTCTTCTGGTTGCAGTTTAACTCTGTCCCAAAGCTTGTGGTAATTTTGCACAGAGAAATACTTACTTTGTCATATAGAGCACAGGAGAGTACAGATCATACAAAATAATAAAACCTACACCTATTTCCCTACCTTCACTCCAGGACATTATTTGGGCAGAAGTCAGGGTCCAATCTGGGGTTGCCCAGGTCCTTCTGGCTCCAATGTATGACTTGTGGACCGGAACACAGAGCCATCTTCTCCCAGGGCAGCTTGCTTCCTTTGCCCTTAACCAGACTGACCTCTTTCTTCCTTTTGCCCAAGGTTTTCCTTTCCCTATGTGACTCTTTATTTAAATCATTCCCTGATTACCTGGCTTTCTTTGTTCTGTCTTTTGGTAACATTCCACTGCTTCACAAAAACCACTCTCTTCAGATGGAGAAGGAAGTATCTTTTCGTCTGGGAAAAGTAACTCTTTTGCATAACTTTTGCGTGGTCAAAGCACCGTCATTAACTTGAAGTGTTCCCCATTGTACACCTTCTGGAGTGTACCTGCTGTTGGTCTTGTCCACAATGGTGGATATACAGGTATAGGCTTTCCATGATGTAGCATTTTTATGATTACTTCAGAATAACTTTGCAATAGCAATCGGAATTCATAGGTTATATAGACAGAGCCCCCAAATTATCACATCCTGTGACACAAAAATTGAAGTGCCAAACCTCGATGCCTACTCTGCTCACTTATCTATACCAGCAACACCATCACAGGACCTAACCAGATCAGCCACACCATCACCGGTTCATTCACCTGCATGTCCACCAATGTAATATATGCTAGCAATGCCCCTCTGCTATGTACATCGGTCAAACTGGACAGTCCCTACAGAAAAGGATAAATGGACACAAATAAGATATTAGGAATGGCAATATACAAAAACCTGTAGGAGAACACTTCAACCTCCCTGGACACACAATAGCAGATTTAAAGGTAGCCATCCTGCAGCAAAAAAACTTCAGGACCAGACTTCAAAGAGAAACTGCTGAGCTCCAGTTCATCTGCAAATTTGACACCGTCAGCTCAGGATTAAACAAAGACTGTGAATGGCTAGCCAACTGCAAAAGCAGTTTCTCCTCCCTTGGTTTTCACAGCTCAGCTACTAGAAGAGGGCCTCATCCTCCCTGATTGAACTAACCTCGTTATCTCTAGCCTGCTTTTTGCTTGCATATATATACTTGCCCCTGGAAATTTCCACTACATGCATCCAGCGAAGTGGGTATTCACCCACGTAAGCTCATGCTCCAATACATCTGTTAGTCTATAAGGTGCCCAGAACTCTTTGCTGCAAAAATTGAAGTGGTAGATAATGACAAGGTTACATGAACTCTACAGAGTGATCTAGATTGGTTGGTAGGCTGAGATGTCTTTGGCAAAACATCAGTTTTAATACATCCAAATGAAGCAGGACTAGGAACAAGGAACAAGAAATATTAGGATGGGGACTGTGTATGAGAAAGCAGTAACTCTGAAAAGGACTTAAGGGCCATGGTGGATAACCAGCTGAACATGAATTCACCAGTGGGTGCTAGGACTAAGAAGGCAAATGATCCGTGCATGTAAATACAGGGAAATATTGAATAGGAGTAGGGAACTGGTGGTATATCTACATATAGTATTGTGACCATTACTGGAATGCTATGTCCAATTTTGGTGGACAGAACATTACAGTGTGAATCCATCTTTTTAAAGGGATGAATTGGAAACGGTACAGGAAAAAACAGCATGAATGAATCAAAGAAAATCTGCATTGCAGTGAAAAAGTAAAGTAGCTCAATCTGTTTAGCTTATTAAAGAGAAGGGGCAAGAGGTGACTTGATCATGATGTACTATTGCCTTGATATCTAATACAAGGCATAATGCATAAGAAGATCCAATGGCTAGAAGCTGAAACGAGGAAAAGTCAAACTGGAAATAAGGCACATATTTTTAATGATAATGATAATTAGCCATTGGGACAACTTAACAAGTGATGTGCTGAATTTTCCTTTTAAATTAAGACTGAATTTCTTTCTAAAAGTTATGCTTTAGCTCAACCATAATTTATTACCTTGATGCAGGGATTGCTGTATGGCTTGTGTTACGCAGGACCTTGGGGGTAGACTATAATATTGATGAATCTGTGAGGTGAGCAGTTAGACTGAGCCAGTGTTTTGCTTTACATTGGTTCAGTCTCATCTTTTCTTAGAAAAGACACACACACAGATTGAGGCTATGTCTACACTAGCACTTACGTTGGCAAAACTTTTGTCGCTCGGGTGTGGGAAAAAACAGCCCCCGAGCGACATAAATTTTGCTGGTGTAAGTGCTCATATGCACAGCGCTATGTCAGCGCGAGACGCTTTCCCACCTACATAGCTACTGCCGCTTATTGAGCTGGTTTTATTATGTTGACAGCAGAACTCTCTCCTCTAGGCATAACGCAGCTATACGTGTGATCTTACGGTGACACAACTCTATTGGTACAGCTGTGCTGCTGTAAGCTTTTTAAGTGTAGACATGCCTGCAAGTTAAAGAAATATGGATTGGATGAATGGACTTTAAAGTGGATAGAAAACTGGCTAGATTGTGGGGCTCAACGGGTAGTGATCAATGGCTCGATGTCTGACTGGCAGCCGGTATCAAGCAGAGTGCCCCAGGAGTCAGTCCTGGGGCCGGTTTTGTTCAACACCTTTATTAATGATTTGGATGATGGGATTAATTGCACCCTCAGCAAGTTCGCAGATGACACTAAACTGCGGGGAGAGGTAGATATGCTGGAGGGTAGGGATAGGGTCCAGAGTGACCTAGACAAATTAGAGGATTGGGCCAAAAGGAATCTGATGAGGTTCAACAAGGATAAGTGTAGAGTCCTGCACTTAGGACAGAAGAATCCCATGCACTGCTACAGGCTGTGGACTGACTGGCTAAGCAGCAGTTCTGCAGAAAAGGACCTGGGGATTACAGTGGATGAGAAGCTGAGTATGAGTCAGCAGTGTGCCATTGTTGCCAAGAAGGCCAACGGTATATTATATATAGGTGCATTGCCAGCAGATCAAGGGAAGTGGTTATTCCCCTCTATTTGGCATTGGTGAAGCCACACCTGGAGTATTGCGTCCAGTTTTGGTCTCCCCCGCTACAGAAAGGATGTGGAGAAACTGGAGAGAGTCCAGCGGAGGGCAACTAAAATGATTAGGTGGCTGGGGCACATGACTTACGAGGAGAAGCTGAGGTAACTGGGGTTATTTAGTCTGCAGAAGAGAAGAGTGAGAGGGGATTTCATAGCAGTCTTCAACTTCCTGAAGTGGGGGTTCCAAAGAGGATGGAACTGGGCTGTTCTCAGTGGTGGCAGATGACAGAACAAGGAGCAATGGTCTCAAGTTGTAGTGGGAGAGGTCTAGGTTGGATATTAAGAAACACTATTTCACTAGGAGGGTGGTGAAGCACTGGAATGGGTTCCCTAGGGAGGTGGTGGACTCTCCATCCTTAGAGGTTTTTAAGGCCTGGCTTGACAAAGCCCTGGCTGGGATGATTTAGTTGGGGTTGGTCCTGCTTTGAGTAGGAGATCGGACTAGATGACCTCCTGAGGTCTCTTCCAACCCTAATATTCTATGATTCTGTGGTCTAATTGTTTGTGTAGACAAGCCCTCCATGCCTGTTTCCCATTTACACAAAGGCCCAGTGTAAAGAGGCCTTGGCATGGACGTAAATTACCTTTGCTCCCACTTTAAGTCTCATTTATGGCGCTGCTAGCACGTTGTAGAGGGCTCTCCATATAAATGAGAATCAGACTCCAGTGTTGTTCTTCGCGTGATTGCACATTACATTTCAGGTGTGTGAGTGCACAGTGCACTTTTGTTGGGAATTTTCCCCTCACTGATATCTGTTGGGGTGGTGCATGTCCCCTCTGCTACCTAGCACTGCTATGTGATACTATAAAGGCCAGAGCAGCCCCCTCAGTTCCTTTTTACTGCCTAATATGGTTGTTGGAGGATCTATCTTGCTGCTGCAGGTTTTACTTGTTTTACATTTGTGTATAGTATCTGGATAGTTTAGTAGTGGGTTTCCTTTATTGGGGGTCTTTTTTGTGCTCTGCTGTCCCTGCCATTTGGGTTCCAGTACCTAGTGCCAGGGCATGCCTTGCTTCCCAGGTTTCAAGCCCTGGAATGCCTGCAAGAAGTCAATGCCAGTTAGTGACCCGCACTCCAGGCGCCTGAAGTGTCTAGGAAAGGCTCTTGTCAAAGACAGGAGCCAAATTGCACAGTTCTGTGTACAAGGGGAGCAGGTGGGAAAGAGGGGGAGAACAAAGCATCTACTGGCTGGAATATATGATTCATTGAGGTTCAGAGCTCCATTCCTTTCATGTATAACAGACTTGTTCTGTTTTTGGCAGACATATCTGATGAGGTTTTCATAAATAAATTAGGAAGAAAACAGTCAGCCCTACTTCAGAGAGAATCAGCTTCTCTTTTTTTGGATAGGTCAAAGTTTCCTGTATGCACTGCCCATCAAGGGAGAGATGAACACCAAGGTTTACATGGCAGAAATTGGATTAAACAGAAAGGAACCTATATCCAGAAGTGGCCTCATTCATTGTAAGTCAGTTTGCTGGACTGGTGGTTGATAGCTTTGGATCTGGAAAGAGCAGTAAAGAACCTTGGAGGTCTCTCCAGGTATCTGGATCTTAAATGCAAGGTGATGAGTATGGTCTCTTGAAGCGTTGGGCTAGATCTCTGTTGTATGAGTTTCCACTTCTACACAAGACCATGCAATGATAGGAAAAAAGAGCAGTACATTAGGAGGACTCCTAAGCTCTCTATGGTAATACAAATAACTAATAGTAATAGAAGAGCGTTAGTGATACTGTTTATGCCATTGTGTCTGAGGAGACTATGGTTCTAAGGCCTGATTAACCTAGCACTGGACATTCCAATATCCCTTCCTCATACAGAAGGACAGCAATTGCAAAACAAAAAACATTCCTCCATCCAAGACTAGATAGTTTCAGAATAGATATTTGGATGATGTGCTTATCACGCTCATGGACTCTAGAAAGAAGGCAACAAATAAAAATTTATTTTACTGTCTGATTTGAAGTCCATAGTTAAACTATTATGTTAAAAAGTTGAAACATGGTCTTGAGTTTCTCTGTAGGGACTTAATTTGGTGTATAAGAGTGTTTAAGTAAAAAAGTTGTCTGTATTATAATGTTCTAAGCATATTTAAGGAAAGATGATTTTGTACAAATCGTAACACTGAATACTGTCTCAGGACAACTTATCCTGATTCCAGACTCATAAGATCATAAAGCACAACCTTGGAATTTTATTCTGGTTGTTACAACATTGCCTCAATTGAACCCCTGTGACACACGTAATTATACTTCAGTCTATTAAAGTAGACTTCCCAATAGCTGCTATCTCTAGAGAGATTTTTGAATTTGAGAGCTTTTGCTCTGTAAGATGATGAATCATTCCTGAACTAGAGCCTGATTAAGCCACATGTGCTGCTGAGTCATTCCTGTGCTAGTTCCAGTCAATCCACAAGCCAGGAGCTGGTCTGGTGATACTCATGTCAGGTTTAAACCTCATAGGAGAAACAGCAGCTTAGCCTGCTCAGTGTTACTTCATGGTTTGGAACTCTCCCCTTCCTGATAGTAGTAATAGACTCCACAAGCCTTAGCCTTAGCCAGCTTTGCTCTTTCTCTGGCCTTGTTCCAACCCCACTCTGGACTCCTGATTCCAGCTCTGACCCCTGGCTCTGTGCACTAGGCCCAACTGCTATGGCTCCAACCACTTGGCCAGACCGTCCCCATCAAGGTTTATGACACTCAAACTCAGTATTGTATTTTTAACTTCAACAGGAAGTCCTATTAATTGTCATAGCAATCATCCCTAAAGTAAATTGAAGAAATATTCTTTTTTCTGTCATCCATCAAACCCTAGCCTTTAGGAGTTCTGACAATCTCAGGGCAGAGAAGTTAGTTCTCTTGTGATCATAGAAATGTGGGGCTGGAAGGGACCTCAAGAGGTCATCTAGTCCATTTCCCTGCTCTGGCCAACTTTACCAACAGCATCTCTAACAGGTGTTTGTCTAGCTTGTACTTAAAAATTTCCAAGTACGGAGATTCCACAGCCTCCCTTGGTGTAACATACTCCAGTATCTTAACTATTATTATAGTTAAAAAGTTTATCCTCATATCTAACCTAAATCTCCCTTGCTGCAGATTAAATAGATTATTTCTTGTCCTACTTTTAGTGGTCACGGAGAACAGTTGATTACTGTGCTCTTTATAACAGCTCTTAACATATTTGAAGAGTGTTATCAGGTGCCCCATAGTCGTCGTTTCTCCAGAGTAAACGTGCCCAGTTTCTTTAACCTTTCTTCATAGATCATGTTCTCTCCCTGCCCCACCTTTATTTTTATTGCTTTTCTCTAGGTTCTGTCCAGTTTGTCCACATCTTTCTTAAAGTGTGACTCCCCAAACTGATCACACGTCTCTGGCTGAGGCCTCAACAATGGCGGTCAATTACCTCCTGTGTTTTCTATATAACACTCCTGCCAATACACCCCAGAATGACATTAGCCTGTTTTGCAACTGCATCACATTGCTGACTCATATTGAACTTGTGATCCACTATAATCCCCAGATCCTTTTCTAAAGTACTACTGCCTAGCTAGTTATTCCTGCAGGCACCGCCCACCCTCCCCCCTGCATGGTTCCTGGCCAATGGGAACTGTGAAGCCAGCACTCTGGGCAGAGGCAGCCCACAGAGCTGCCTGGCCACGCCTCCGCCTAGCAGTTGAACGAGGGGGATGTCGCTGCTTCCGGGGAGTGCCCCAGGTAAGCACTTCCCAGAGCCCACCTCACCCTATCCCGTGCCCCTGCCCCCTCCCACACTCAAACTGTGGTGCTGCTTGGTGAGGGGAAGCACAGGAACGCAGGGGACCGAGACTGCCCCAGCAGCAGCCAGAGTGCCTGGCGCAGGGGCTGCCTGAGTTGCCCTTGAGCCAGGTGCACCAGTCGCTGCGGAAGTCATGGAGGCCATGGAAAGTAACGGAATCTGTGACCTCCGTGACAAACTCACAGCCTTATCCATAATTAAAAGATGATCCTGCTTTCTTTCCTGAAAATGCACTGCTATGAAAATCCCATTGTAACAGATCTAGCACACAGAAAAATAACAGGAAAATTTATCCAATCTTTCCTGAAATTTCCATTCTTTGAGTAATAAGACCCACAGATTTTGCCAACCCTGGGGACAAATGGATCATCCAGACTAATGATGGAATTTGATATCCAAAGATTTGGAATTATTTCATTAAGGGAAAATTATCTCATTGCTCTGCAATAGTAGAAATTGTGTGCTTTTTCTTCAAAGTATAGTTAACAGAAACTCTAATTTAGGAGAGTAGGATGGAATTATCCTTGTGGAAGTTATCTGAACTTAAGAGAACTTGATTTGGTGGACCATTCACCTGCTGTCCATGATTGACAGGTTTTGTTCTGCCCCCAAACTGCAAGGCAACCGAAGTAACGCTGTAATGGTTCTGTGGACTTTGTTACTCAAAGAAAATAAATGTTCAGAAAAGCATGGATAAATATTACTGTTCCTGTCTTTTGATGAGAATTTGTGTTGAAGAGATTGATTTCTGCCACTTCCAGCAGACAAAAATAAAATTTGACTCATTTGCTGCTTAACTGCTCTGTGACACTTCAACTTTATTAGAACTTGAAGTGCTGCTCCATGCTTATCCTAAATAACTTCAAATATGTGTATTATCTAAGAAAGTTCAGCCAAGAATTCCATGTCAATACAATTGTTTTAGTCACTGCCACAGTGTAACTCTTAGGAAGTCTTTCTTGGAAAGCTGAATCTAAAAAGATGTGTTCTCTATCCTTTTTTCCCTACCATAGACAGAATCTTTATAAAAACTGTCCAGTATGTTGTTTAATTTGACATCAAGCCCAGAGGTCTGCTTGTATCCAAAACAAATTGTATGTCAAAGTTGTTTTCTTCTTACATTTTCTGTTTTCATTGTAATTTGAGAGTCAGATTAGAGCTCAAGCAATTTGACTTGTATCAGCAAACAGTGGCAATCCTCAAGTCACTTCTATCTGTTGAGGTTAGTGAAACCGCCACTAAAAATCCATTAAATACATGTACAAAACATTTTTCTGACTTCACGTTGTAGTATGAAAAAAGAGTTGTGAAAAGTTTTTCATCTTTCTATCTTTCATCAAGGATACCACTGTCTCTGATTGTTGATGTGTTATTGCTATTATCAGTAATATACTTTGTTACTATAAATGTTTTTTGATATAGAATTGCAACATGTACACACTTCTTATCTAAGTTAAGCGTTCCTTTTCTTTTATTAACACATCTCTCCAGCACTCTAATCTGTACTCCACATGTGAGAATATTTATCTTTAGAGGAATTGAAGTTTTCTACATGTAACTGATGTTAACTGAAGGTGACAGTCATAACTCTTTGATTAACTTCATCTGAACAGCTGGGTAGTAATGACATTTTTAAAGCATTGTATTTAAAAAGTAATTGATAGATGGAGGCTTTGATGCAGTGACCTTGTACTCAGAATGTGTCATCATTTGTAAAAGTAAATTTTGTAAATTGCTTCTCTGGAACAATTGTTTTTTAAATTTTTTGTTATTACAGTAGTGCCAAGGGGCCAACCAAGAATGAGGTCCCATTGTACAGTAACTCCTTGCTTAACGTTGTAGTTATGTTCCTGAAAAATGTGACTTTAAGCAAAACAATGTTAACCGAATCCAATTTCCCCATAAGAATTAATGTAAATAGGCGGGGTTAGGTTCCAGGGAAATTTTTTTCACCAGACAAAAGACTACATATATTGCCCCTTCAAGTATGCGGACTCCACTCTAAATACACTGCCTTTTTAATCAGATCAGCAAGTTGAGACAGCAGCTCCTGCTAGCAAGCTCCCTCCGTCCTGCAGGGCTGCCCAAAGGGGGGGGAGGAGGGCAAGTGAGGCAATTTGCCTTGGGCCCCACAGGGGCCCCCACGAGAGTTTTTCGGGGCCCCTGGGGCCAGGGCCCTTTACTCAATTCGGAGGTCCCGGAAAACTCTCGCGGGGCCCGGGCCCCTGGAGCTTCTTCCACTCTGGGTGTTCGGCGGCGGGGGGTCCTTCTGTCCCAGGGCGGAAGGACCCCCCATTGCCAAATTACTGTCGAAGCGGGACCTGCTGCCGAAGTAATGAGTCTTCGGCGGTAATTCAGCGGTGGGGGGGCCCCACCGTATGTTTTTGGCGCACTTTGGCGGCGGGTCCCGGAGCGGAAGGACCCTCTGCCACCGAATTACGCCGAAGCAGCGGCCCCCCACCGCCGAAGACCCCAGGCCCCCTGAATCCTCTGGGCGGCCCTGCCATCCAGAACCCTGTCGTGTCCCCCTCTGCTCTTTGGAAATGGGGTAAGCGGGATGCAGGGGGAGGGGGATACCCTGACATTAGCCTCCCCCCCCACAGCAAGCAGGAGGTTCCGGAGAGCAGTTCCAAGGCAGAGGACAGGAGCAGCACATGGCAGTGGGGAGAGGGACAGCTGAACTGCCAGCAATTGATAGCCCGCTGGGCGGCTGCAGCACAGGGAACTTAGGGGAGTGGGGAGCTGATAGAGGGGCTGCCAGTCCACCCTGGTTCCAAGCCCCCACCAGCTAGCTCCAACAGGCTACTCTTCCTGCGATCAATGGACAAAGCAAGCGGCTGTCAAACGACGTTATAAGGGAGCATTGCACAACTTTAAACGAGCATGTTCTCTAACTGATCAGCAACGTAACAACTAAACAACGTTAACCGGGACAACTTTAAGTGAGGGGTTACTGTACTGGGTACTGCACAAATATAAAATGAGAGAGTCCTACCCCAAAGTGCTTACCGTCTAAATAGACTAGGTAGATAAAGGATATGGAGAAAAGGCTATAACGTAGAAAAAACAGGATGGTTTTAAAATACGTTAGTGCTACTATTTCTTTTTTAAATGTTCTGAATGTGGTTTAGTGAGGAGTGGATTAGCTCAGCGGAAAAAACAAGGAAGGGTGAGAGAACATAGTAGGAATATGCTAGTGAGAAGGAGGAAAGGAAGGAGTGAGGCTGAGGTGAAGAGACTGAGGGAAAAGGGCAGACTGGAAACTATAGGAAACAGTCTTGTGACATAGTCAGCATCTGATAATCCCTGCTTATGTGCAGATGATCTGCTGGCTTCATTCTCTGACTGTCTTCACACTTCAGTTTTTTTCCCCTTGGCCAGGTGTCACAAGGATCTTAGTGGCCTCAAAGGGGTTTATGCATCTCCCTTGCACAGTTCTGGGTCCAAAGGGAGCTGGTGGGGAAAGGGAAGCATTGGCTCTCCCCCTCCCCCCAGTGCTGCAGTACTTGGTTTAAACTGTTTCTGCTTCTAATTAGTACACTAATTAAATACTTGGAAGAAATTAAACTGCTTCTGCTTCTAATTAGTATATTAATTGAATACTCTGAAGGATAGTTACTCTCTATTCCTACCCCCTGGTTCCATAGTGCTGTTTGAAGACACAGACAAGGCATTCCCTCCTCCAAAATAAAAGCCTTGAAAGTGAGTGAATGCAGAAAGATGGAAATCTTCCACCTTTGTTTTTGGATGTCAGTTTATGTGGACGTGGACATTCTAAACAGTGGACCAATGAACTTAGTCTGAAATATGTTGTGAGGTGGTGATATATAATTATATTTTACAAATATTTAAGTAGCCAAGGTTAAAACTCTACTGAATATATATATATATATATATAATATTAATGAACATTGTAATGGTTTTACTGGGGTAACTGTTAGAGGAAAAACCTGCAGATTTCACTGAGTATAGAAATTCTGTATATATTCTGCTCCACTGTGAATTATTGTACCCACGTTTGTGTGCTCTCATCACAACAAAAAAAATGACGGGGTGGAGAGGAAATCTGTCTAACATGGATTCCTCTTTTTGTGATATGTGGAAGTCTTTGGAACTTGATTTTCAGAAGTGTTCAGCATCTGCAGTTCTCATTCACTTCCGAGTGTTCACAAAAAGAACAGGAGGACTTGTGGCACCTTAGAGACTAACAAATTTATTTCAGCATGAGCTTTCGTGAGCTACAGCTCACTTCTTCGGATGCATAGAATGAACACACAGACAGGAGATATTTATACATACAGAGAACATGACACGGTGGAAGTATGCATACCAACAGGAAGAGTCTAATCAATTGAGATGAGCTATCATCAGCAGGAGAAAAAAAAACTTTTGAAGTGATAATTAAGATGATCCATAGAAGGTGTGAGGAGAACTTAACATGGGGAAATAGATTCAATTAGTGTAATGACCCAACCATTCCCAGTCTGTTTAAGCCTGAGTTAATTGTATCTAATTTGCATATTAATTCGAGTTCAGCAGTCTCTCTTTGGAGTCTGTTTTTGAAGTTTTTTGTTGCAAAAATGCCACCTTCAAGTCTGGTTCCTAGTGTTCAGTATCTCTGAAAATGGGGCCCTGAGTTTTTAGAAAGAGATGTACAATGCTCCAGTACATGTGGAGTCTAAAACTGAAGAGGCAAAGTGGACAATGGTTACAGCAAGGGTCTGGGAGTAATAACTTGGCTTTTATTCTTGGCTGTGTAGTTAGTCATTCTAAGCAGTTTCGTCAATGTCAGACTTGTGCCTCAGTTTACCCATCTGTACAACAGGAATAACACTTCCCAACTTCTCTGGGATGTTGTGATGCTTAATAAAAATGTGAAAACCATCTTTTATAATGCAGATTTTTTAAAAATAAAACTATTTCAGTATTAGAGAATCTGAGAATTGCTTATTTTTCTCTGTGATTCTGTTATTTTGGTGTATATGAGAACCAAATTATTTATTCCTCTTCAAGTGCTTGCTCATGTCGATTCCATGTTTGGTGTGTACGCACCCATATACACAGCTACCGGACATTTCCCTCCCTAGAGAGTTCCTTTGAGGGGATCAACAAGTATGTGGACCAAGGGGATCCAGTGGATATAGTGTACTTAGATTTTCAGAAAGCCTTTGACATAGTCCTTCATCAAAGGCTCTTAAACAAAGTAAACTGCCACAGGATAAGAGGGAAGGTGCTCTCATGGATTGGTAACTGGTTAAGAGATAAGAAAGAAAGGGTAGGTATAAATAGTCAGTTTTCAGAATGGAGAGACGTAAATAGTGGTGTCCCCCCGGAGTCTGTTCTGGGACCAATACTATTCAACATATTCATAAATGATCTGGAAAAAGGGGTAAACAGTGAGGTGGCAAAAATTGCAGGTAATATAAAACTACTCAAGATAGTTAAGGCCCAAGCAGGCTGCAAAGTGCTACAAAAGGACCTCTCAAAACTGGGTGACTAGGCGACAAAATGGCAGATGAAATTTAATGTTGATAAATGCAAAGTAATGCACATTGGAAAACATAATCACAACTATACATATAAAATGATGGGGTTTAAATTAGCTGTTACCACTCAAGAAAGAGATCTTAGAGTCATTGTGGATAGTTCTCAAAACATACACTCAGTGTGCAGCGGCAGTCAAAAAGACAAACAGAATACTGCGAATAATTTAGAAAAGGACAGATAATAGGACAGAAAATATCATGTTGCCTCTATATAAATCCATGGTACACCCACACCTTGTACTGTGTGCAGATGTGGTTGCCTCATCCCAAAAAAAATATATTTGAATTGAAAAAGGTTCAGAAAAGGGCAACAAAAATGATTAGGGGTATGGAACAGCTTCCGTATGAGGAGAGATTAATAAGACTGGGACTTTTCAGCTTGGAAAAGAAATGGCTAAGGGGAGATATGATTGAGGTCTATAAAATCATGATGAAAATAGATAAGGAAGTGTTTACTACTATTCATAACAAGAACTAGGGGTCACCAAATGAAATTAATAGGCAGCTGGTTTAAAACAAATAAAAGGAAGTATTTCCTCACACAGCGCACAATCAAACTGTGGAACTCCTGGCCAGAGGATGTGAAGGTGAAGACCATAACAGGGTTCAAAAAAGAACTAGATAAATTCATGGAGGATAGGTCCATCAGTGGCTATTAGCCAGGATGGGCAGGAATGGTGTCCCTAGCCTCTTGTTTGCCAGAAGCTGGGAATGAGCGACAAGGGATGGATCATTTGGTTATCTGTTCTGTTCATTCTCTCGGGCACTGGCCACTGTCAGAAGACAGGTTACTGGGCTAGATGGACCCTTGGTCTGACTCAGTAGGACCATTCTTGCGTTCTTATGTTCCTCTCACAGAACCAGGGCCATGTGCTTCCCCCGAACCTAGCGTCCCTTCATCTGAGAGCATGGCTTCTGTGTGGCTGAATGCTGAGGAACATCCCTGCTTGGCACAAGTCTAGCACATCCTGCTGGGTAACAGGAAGCCCTCTACCAATCGGCCTACTTGGCCAAGTGGAAACGCTCAGATCAGGAGGTTTTCTGCTCCAGGTCCTTGCTTCAATCCATCTTGGACTACCTGCTTCACATCAAACTCCAAGGCTTGGCCCTTTTTTCAGTTAAGATGCGCTTGGTAGCTATCTCGGCCCTTCATCCTCTGATCCAGGGCATCCTCTGATCTGGTCTTCTCTCAGGAAATGACACTCAGGTTCCTGAAAGGCTTGGAGAAGCTCTACCGTCAGGTCCGTGACCCAGTCCCTAGTTAAATCTGGTTCTCCCTTGGCTCATGGATCCCTGCTTCAAGCCATTGGCATCCTTCTCCCTCCTGTTCCTCTCATGGAAGGTCACCTTCCTGGTAGCAATCCCTTCAGCCCGACGGATCTCCAAGATCAGAACACTGAAGTCAGAATGCCCTTACCTGGTTTTATGTAAGGATAAGGTCCTGCTGTGCCCACATCTGGCCTTCTTACCAAAGGTGGCGTCACAATTCCACTATAATCAGGACATCTTCCTCCTGGTCTTCTTTCCGAAGCCCCACAAGTCTAATGATGAATGCGGGCTGCACTTTTTAGATGTTAGATGGACCTTAGCTTTCTACATTGAAAGGATTAAACCCTTCCATAAGTTGACTCAGCTCTTCATTGTGCTAGAAGACAGGATGAAGGGCTTACTGTTTTTCTTTCAGAGGATCTCCTCGTGGATATTGGCCTGCATCAGATTCTGCTATGAGCAAGTAGGAGTGTCAGCTCTTACTATCATGACTGCCTATTCCACCAGAACATAGGCTTCTTCAGCAGCCTTTCTCGCATACGTACTGATTCAAGATATCTGCAGAGCTGCCACCTGGACTTCAGTTTATACCTTTGCGTCCCACTATGCCATCACCCAGCAGGCCCGGGATAATGCCAGCTTCGTCAAAGCAGTGTTGCAAGCAGTACGAGCATGACCTCTGAGCTCACCCCTATTGCTTGTGAGTCACCTAACATGGAATCGACATGAGCAAGCACTCGAAGAAGAAAAAACAGTTACTTACCTTTCATAACTGTTGTTTTTTGTGATGTGTTGCTCATGTCCATTCCATGACCTGTCCTCCTTCCCTGCTGCCAGAGTTGATGGCAAGTGGGAACTCAGAGAGTGCTGGGCTGGCATCACATCATATACTGACTCGTGAACACGGGGCTCCAGAGGGTGCCAGAGTCGGCCCTACGGATACCACTGGGGGAAAAATGTCAGGCAGCCCTGCATGTGGGCGCGCAAACACCTAATATGGAATGGACATGAGCAACATATCTTGAAGAACAACAGTTACGAAAAGTAAGTATCCATTTTATCTCAATGCTTAATCCAAAGTAGGGTCACATGGATGGTGCTTTTGCTGTTCAGCCAAAGGAGAAAAAGGAATGAGAACTTTCTTCATTCTCTCATCAAGGCTGCATATAAAAGCACAATGACAAACGCTATTCTGTGTTTAGTTAGGCAACTCGTTGTCAAAATTGTTTATTGATATATTTCTATCTTTATCGGTATATATATGGATCTGTGTTACACTGGATATCTTGCTTTCTTTCGTTGTACAGCATGATGAACAGAAATATTGTTTACATCTTGCCTGTGTTTGTAGTCTTCTGTATTAACTTATTAATAAAATTAGATCTGTTTTTCTGAGGGTAGAAGTGATTGGCTAACAGACAGAGCTGTTCAAGCCAATACTATTAGGCCATAGCAGCACATAAAACAGTAAAAATATTTAAGTCTCTTCTAGTCCACAATTTTATGGATAACCTGCCCCAGCAATTGCAACAAAATCTTGTTGGATCCTGGTGTAGCATGGGAGCTGCTAGAGTGGGCCTCGCAACTGCTTGACTGGATGAGACTCCATTCTTCCTCAGCATACTCCCCTGAAGACTCGCTCTCTATCAGATGGAGATTAAGCTGGTGGGACAGGGAGATGTCAGTAACTATTGAGGGAAAAAGCCCTCAGCAGGCTTGTCTGATGTACAAAATGTTGTGTTCAAACATAGTTGTGAAGTTTTCTTAACTGACATCATGCTAATGGTGACCGAGTGCTCAGTGTAAAGCAGTGCAAATCACATGCAGCATCACGTCAGATAATTGTGATTAAAACTTGGTTCCTGCAGGTTTTGCCTGCCATTAGCGCACACAGTGTTCCATGTGACATTTCTTGGTCTGCACTGATCCGAGTGTCCGGGCACCATAGTGTCAGGTAATTCAACTCTTCATAATCATATTTAAAAACAATAACATTTTGTAACATAGACAAGCCCAGAGGGAGCTACTGAGAAAACATTTGCCTCTGAGCATAAAGGCAAAAGACTGGAGCAATGTTAGTGGAGTTCACAAGGTGTCTATAGTCTGCTGACTGAGACACTGCACTAGTTAAAAAAGAGGAGTCTCTTTCCTGCCTCAGAAGCTTGAGAAAAGCATTTTCTAAGCCTGATACTGCCGTGGATTCCAGTGATAGGAAAACCAGTAATGGTCTAAATATGTATTTCAGGAAGCATGGCTCTTTTGTTATTAGAAGGTGGTTGGAGCTGCCCATTGCTTTGTACTGAGCTACCTGTTTGGTTTTATATATGAAGTGTCTAATAATACTAAAGGATGTCTTTGGTGCGTAAAGTTCTTACATTTGTTTTATCTCCTTGACATTTACTTGAAGTTGCCTTGATGTATTTGCTGAATTGTTTGAGCTTCTGTCTGCTGTAGAACTTGTTTTGGTCTTTGTGCTTCATATTTGTTTCAGTTGAGGTATGGCTACCAGGCGATTGCTTTGCAAAAAGAGGATCTAAATGTAATCATGGGTAATATTTTTATATATTTAAAAATGAAACCAGTGATATGATTGAGCCAAGTAAGCTGGAACTGGTTACAAAAAAGAAACTCACAGATGCAGCATAGTTAAATATTTAAAATAGAACCTGATTCTAGTATCGCTCCACTGACTGCAGAGAAGATACTCCTGATCTACATTAGTATAAATGAGGGGCGAATCGTATGCAAAAGGTTGCAAATGGATATCTCATTGCCTGACTCACTGGAAATTATAAACTTCGAAGATACAATAGAACCTCGGAGTTACGAACACCAGAGTTACGAACTGACCAGTCAACCACAACTGAAATGGGAAGTATGCAGTCAGGCAGCAGCAGAGACCAAAAAAAAAAAGAAAAAAGAAAAGGCAAATACTGTACACAACTATGTTAAACATAAACTACAGTACTAAAAAAATAAAGGGAAAACAGCATTTTTTTGTTCTGCAAAGTAAAATTTCAAAGCTGCATTAAGTCAGCGTTCAGTTGCAAACTTTTGAAAGAACAACCGTAATGTTTTGTTCAGAGTTATGAACATCCTCCATTTCTGAGGTGTTCATAACTCAGAGGTACTACTGTAACATATATGAGAATATCTTAGAATTCTTGTCCCATCTGACTTATTCATAGCAGACTATCTAGCATCCATTGTGGCATGTTATTAACTCTGATGACTGGCAGAACTGATTCTTTCTCTTCTTCGTTCTAGATTAATCCTTCTGTGCTCTGTGACATCAACTTTTATTTATATTGGCTTCTCACTGACTAATTTCTTCCTTGTGATAAAGTGATGCTGAATCATTGTGGGATTTGACATTCTTCACAAACAGGTTGGGGAGGTGAGGTGGTCAAAAATTACTGCATTAGTGCTGAGCAAATTTTTTTGATTAAAATGAGAACCAACTTGAAACGTCGTTCTACAGCTGAACTGACCAAATGAATGTTTTGTGTGCCAACAATGTGGTCAGCGCTGTACAAGACTCAAAGGAAGAAACAGACTGCCCTAAGGATTTAGTAATCTAAATTGATAGAAAACACAAAATGCACTGGCAGATCCAGGGGATGGCTTTATCTTGGGGTTGTGGGAGTTTTCTTGTTTTGTTTAGGTTTTTTAAAAAGCTTAAATGAGAACTCCCTCAGCATCTAATCTCATTACAGTGTCTTGTTTCTCTTCTTGCTTTCCTATCCAGATTGGCATAGTCTCAACTATTCTCATGGGATGTAAAATATTTAATTTTAGTGAAGTGCTTCCATTTTAGTTAGTAATTGGTGACCAAGCTTTGTGGTTTAGTAGTTAGAGTAAAAGATAGGGCGTCTTGAGGATTCTACACTAGGTTCTTAATGCAGTTTACCTATTTATTTAGTCTGACCATGATCATCTCACTTCACTTCATTCTGCCTCATTTAAAACTAGCTTGAAAATGGGATAGAAAAGCACTTTGCTGAGAAAAAGGTGATTTATTTGCACATTCCTTGATAAATAAATTACACACAATAATCATCTCCAGTATAACTGGTATATTGCCCACCGCTGCCTCTTTCTCAAGAGGTAGAGAGGTCCAATTGGGATCTGCCTGCCCTCAAATACTGCTTGTTACTTGCTTTGCAATCACACTGCAGAAAGATTCCACCATGGGTAGCATGACTGTGTGAACCTCTCACTAATCTGCCAGTGGTACCCTTAGAGGGAGGCAAGGAGATGTCTTTGAAATTTCGTATTTTTGGAGCCATAAAATAATTGGGTTCCTGGTAGTACAGTATTCGTGCAAACATATTCCCTCATATATGTTTTATTTAAAAGATGTTCTTTTAGTATAAGAGTTTAAGAAAAAACAGTAATATCAAAATCGATGAATCATCTTGTCTCAAAAAATACTGTTATATCTGCTTGATGGAATAATCTGTTAACTCTTCCTATAACACATCCCTTTTTACAATATCTTTTTTCAGCAGGCGAGCATTTATATAGCAGGTTGGCCTCTTTAGCTGCAAATCTGTACAAAAGCACTTGAAGAGTTAATATTAATTTCAGATACAACGAAGTCTCAGTTGGTGGTTTAAACACGCAATCAGTGGACGGAGAAATTTATTGCCTTCTAGTTTTCTGGCACAAAGCCCAGATAAGTATATTTGGATTAGTGGACCAAGAAACCTTTTTGCTAGTGACCTCTATGAGACACTCTTTCAGCTGCACTGTGTGCATAATGATACAGCATTGCATGTTTTATCAGCCTAAATCTTTTGACTAGTACTTCATTTCTGCGTGATTAATCTATTTGGGATTATTACTCCTATAATATGCTCAAGTATCACTTTGATTTCTTCTGCCTTCTGTTTACCTGTAGTTTAGATTTATAAATTATTTTTTACTCTTCCTGATACTTTGGAGATTGTGTATGTGAGTATCTTGTAATGAAATGTACTATTTATTAAAAGGAACAGTCTTATTGATACCATATTGAACTCAGAGGAAGACTGTGCAAAGCCAGAGCTTTGCTTTTTGTATAGTAAACTAGAGCAGGGGTTCTCAATGTTTTTCTTTCTGAGGCCCCCTCAACATGCTATAAAAACTCCACAGCCCACCTGTACCGCAACAGTACAGCCTCGGCCCCGTTTCCAGCCCCAGACCTTCCCCCAGATGTGACCCAGCCTTAGGCCTCTTACCCTTGTCCATGCCCCCATCGTCTCCACCGGTTTATCTTCATATAAAAGCCAGGACCAGCATTAGGGGGTAGCAAGCTGGAGACCGCCTAGGGCCCCATGAAGCTACATTGCTCAGGCTCCAGCTTCAGCCCTGGGTGGCAGGGCTCAGGACCTCAGGCTTCAGCCCTATGCAGTGGGGATTTGGCTTTCTGCATTGGTCCCCAGCAAGTCTAATGCCGGTCCTGCTTGGTGGACTCCCTGAAACCTGCTCACAGCTCCCAAGGAGACCCCAGGCCCCTGATTGAGAACCACTGAACTAGAGCATGACAACAGTCTCTATAGAAAATAACACAGAACTCTTATTGAGGACTGTTGTG
This sequence comes from Gopherus flavomarginatus, assembly GCF_025201925.1. Classification (NCBI taxonomy): domain Eukaryota; kingdom Metazoa; phylum Chordata; order Testudines; family Testudinidae; genus Gopherus; species Gopherus flavomarginatus. The sequence goes on from NC_066641.1 coordinate 6,390,241, forward strand.
TATGTGGCCAAGCTGGTAAGTTTAAGATCTCAAATTTTCTTGCCAAATAAGAAGCTTTGAATAATGAATGATTGTCTGAAAACTTGTTCTTAAATGGTGTATTATTTATTTTGGGGTTAGAGGGGAAGCCTAAACAAAGCTTTTTTCAGTTCTAATGTAGTTATAAAGGATATCAGAAATAATGTAGTATGACGTTAATGACCCTCAAACACATAGCAAGTGCATATACTGTACTCTGTTTAAAACCAAAATAAAAAAATATTCCTATGGTCATATGGGGAAGGTACTTAAAAGTCAGGAAATGCTAAAGTTATGGTCACCCACACAAGTTTATCTCCCTTGTGAGTATGTATTTTTGTCTCTAATTAAATGATAATATTTCTCCAGTAATAGAATAGAGCATATTACAATGATTTTTGACAACTTTAGATGCACCTATATAGCATTTTGAATTCTGTATACTGCTCTGCATGTATTTGAAAAAAGTTAGTCACTTTATGATCACATAACTGGGGGGAGAGATAGCTCAGTGGTTTGAGCATTGGCCTGCTAAACTCAGGGTTGTGAGGTCAACCCATGAGGGGGCCATTTAGGGAACAGGGTTTTTTGTTTTTTTTAAATTTTATTTATTAACTGTCTGGGGATTTGTTCTCATTTGAGCCGGGGGTTGAACTAGATGATGTCCTGAGGTCCCTTCCACCTCTGATATTTTATGAACCGAAGACTATATTAATGTATATACCCAGAATGGATCACAGTTAAGTTGCAAGTATATCCATAATTTTGATATTTTCTGACCTTTGAGTTGTTTACTATTATTTTAATCTAGTTTTTAAAATGAATTGCCTACTCTGAAGCACCTTATGAAGTCCGGAAAAGGGAACTGTGCGGTTTTTCCATACAAGACACATAGACCAGTGGTCCCCAAGCATCTCACAGTCACACCCACACACACCCTTACCCCTGTCTGTGCCCCCTCCCGGTAGCTGGTGAGAGGGAGGGGGGCGCGGACAGGGGTAAGAGGACCATGGCTGGGCTACACCTGGGGGGCAGGTTTGGGGCCGGGAATGGGACTGAGGCTTGCTGGGAGCAGAATAGGAGCTGCAGATGGGGCTGAGGCTGAGGACATGGCTGGGGCTGGGAGTGAAGCTGCAGCTGGGGGTCAGGGGTGTGGATGAGGCTGGGGCTGAGATGGGAGTGGAGCCAAGGTTGGGAGGGTAAGTCTGGGGTTGGGGCTAGGAGTAGAGCTGGGGGCAGAGCGGGGCTGGGTGACACTCCCTCCCTGCCCCCTGTTTGGGCTGGCCTTGGTCCCACCACGCCCCCCCCTTTAAACATTTGGGACATTCCCCACAGTTTGAGGACCTTTGACATAAACTGAGGAAAAGATACTGATTACTGTATTAACATTAGCTAAATTAATGTTTTCTGAGTTTGGAGTCTTCTGTTTTTTCTGTTATATGTTTAACGACTATGTCAACTTACCGAAATATATGATATTTAACTGCCCCTGAAGCTAAAGACACTACCTTGTAGTTTGTAGGTCAGTGTCAGCAAGACTGACAGATCTTCTGAGCAATGCCATGGTCCCTGGAAGGTTCAGCCTCCGTAGTAGTGTCAGTTGGAGACTGTCATACTCTTCCCAACCCATAGAAACGGAGCTGGATAATAATTCGGCTTAACTATTCAACATGGGCACTGGCAGTGAACAGTGTTGAAGAAATTCTGTATTCTACTGAAAGTAGTCAATCTGAATGAATAAAGGTATTTGAAATGTTAGATTTTATGTTTGGCAATTTATATTTTATGGGAATATAGAAAGTCTTAAAGTTTTACGTTCCATTTTTTTGCTGTCAGCGTAGTTTTTGAAGTTTTTATCTTTAGCTCTTCTTACTGTTTTTCCAAAATGTTTCCAGGTTGACAAATCAAAACTTATATTCATATGCCAAACCATACCTTTCTTTTGTTTTACACAGATTTTGGGGTGCACAGAGCAGAATAGTGCAGCCATGTTTCGCAACAGTCTCAAGATGCTTCTTACAGGTGGGAAATCAAACCGCAAAAACAGGTCCAGTGGTAAGTAAATGAAGACTCCTCCTCATACAGTAACTCCTCACTTAAAGTCGTCCTGGTTACAGTTGTTTCGTTGTTACGTTGCTGATCAGTTAGGGAACATGCTCATTTAAAGTTGTGCAATGCTCCCTAGTAACATCATTCGGCAGCCGCCTGCTTTGTCCATTGATTGCAGGAAGAGCAGCCCATTGGAGCTAGCTGGTGGGGGCTTGGAACCAGGGTGTACCGTCAGCCCCCCATCAGCTCCCCGCTCCCCTAAGTTCCCTGTGCAGCACCCGCCCGGCAGTTCAGCTGTCCATTCCTGCACTGCCATGTGCTGCTCCTGTCCTCTGCCTTGGAACTGCTCTCGGGAGCCTCCTGCTTGCTGTGTGGGGTGGGAGATGTGGGTTAATGTCAGGGTGTCCCCCGCTCCTGCACCCCACCTACTCCACCACCATGGGGGGGGTGGGTCACGACAGGGCTCAGGATGGAGGGAGCTTCCTGGCAGCAGCAGCTGCTGTCACAACTTGCTGATCTGATTAAAAAGGCAATGCACTTATAGTGGGATCAGCCTACTTAAAGGAGTAATGTGCATCTCTCTCTCACGCGCGCACGCGTGCGCACACACACACACACACTCTGTGTGTCTCTGCCTCTATCTCCCATGCTGTCTCCCCTCCCTCCATTCATGCTGCCTCGTAGAGTGTGAGGCTACATTAAAATCAATGGTTTAACCCTTGAGGGCTCAGCCGATTGCTGGTTCGTCATTTAGCAGTAAGGCATTCCCTGGGAAATATCCCACCCTCTGACTTCACCACCTCAACCGAGCTTTACAATCATCATAGCTGTGGACAGTATTAAATTGTTTGTTTAAAACTTATACTTGCTCGCACTCTCTCTCTCTCAAAACTTGTCTGCTGAAAAAAAAGGTCCCTGGAATCTAACCCCCCTATTTACATTAATTCTTATTGGGAAATTGGATTAGCTTAACATTGTTTCACTTAAAGTTGCATTTTTCAGGAACATAACTACAACATTAAGTGAGGAGTTACTGTACATACCTTTTTATCTATATCTTTGATTAAAAGTTACACTGAATTTTAAGTCCTATTAAATTTTGCTCTTAATGATTATTTTTACTGCCATATGTGTACTGTATGTGTGTTTTTAATTGAAGTATGACCCAACATGGCCTTCTAGACTCAACATCATTATAGATTATTAGAGTGCTTCTTTTTCTTACTTTATTGTGAGCGAGACTATGATTCATTTTAGAAAAAGGCATAAGCACCATATAGACACAAAAATAGTTATTAAATTGGAAAATAAGACAGAGAAAAGCAAATCATTATATGTAAAAAGAATCCAGACTCCTATGCTAATCTAACATTAAAATTCAAGTTTCAGGTTTTAATCATGTAAATTAAGTACATTTAGAGTTAAGTTTTTCCCAAGAAAAATGAATTTGTGACACCGCTTTACAATGAGATCTTTTGTGTATGAACGTGCTTACATAAAACATATGCAATAATATATAATGCCACTCATGCTTATGGAAAAAACTGAAGTGTGATTATGTAATGAAAGGCAATGTTGCAGAAGAGCAGCTAGAACTGGAAGATGTGCCTACTCATTCTGATGCACACAAGATACGTGTATTCTACAAAGTCTTCTTTTGGGAGGGACTTCTATTCAAGTGTTTACCAGACTTGACTTTGCCTACCTTTAGAAAACTAATTAGATATCTGCTTGTGTCAGTATGTCTACATGATAATGAGTGGTGGTGATCTGTTTATTGAAGCTTCAGGAAATGAGATGATAGTGGCAGAAGTCAAACCCAGGTCTCATTGTAAAACATAGCAGAACCTTACTTCTACAGACTGTTTGTCTCTGTGTAACTTGATCAATATGATAAATGGAATTGATATCTGGAGGTATTCAGTAATTAAATGGAGAAAAATGTAAATGTTTCCTGTTTACATTGTGCTCTATATGTGGTTAATATTTATAATCTTCAGAAAGAAAGGCAGGATCCCCCAGGTATTAAATCTTGGTTTATAATGTATTTGTTGGGTGAAATTACCATTAATCCTTAGTTTGACATGTGTTCAAGCTCCAGTAGTGAACAGTGTAATTGAGAATTTACTCAAAAATCAATGTGGAAAGGACTAAGGTGTATAGACTGGTTTCTTAACAGAGAAAACAGAGTTTTAAAATTAAAATTTACACCCTGATTCCTTGCAATGAATAAGCCATCAAAGTCTCTGCTTTTTACACTGCAGTCTTTGCACCACCCTCCTACGGATGTGTTTACAGTAAGTGTTAACCCACACTTTTTGGCTAGGTTTGATCTATGAGAGATGCTGTGCATGTCTTTTCTATCTGTGAAGAAGAAATTTGGAAAATATTACTATGCATTTTTATTATAGTCTACTGAACTTTTATAGCTTACCAATTTAAATATAGATTTTCATTTTATAGAGAGAGACACTGTGTATTTGCTGGAAGACCATAGCAAGTGGTAGAGGAATGGGATGGGCACTCAGTAAGGTGAAGAAATAAGGGGGAACATGCACTTTTAAGGATCAAGGAGCCTCTAACTGTCATGTTCCTTTTTTGTCTCTTTGAGACGAGAGTACATTGATGATGCTGTTTGGTGCTGTCCAAGTCAGAGCAGCTGACTTGGGAAGCTCTTCCACTTCATCCAGGCTCAGGCTTAGCACCTAGCTACAATCTGTACACTAAAATCATTTGGAATTTCCCCTTTGTAGTGGAGGAGGAGGACAGGCAGACTAGATAGACAAGAAAGTTAGTAGAAGTTAAGAGAGTAGCCAATTTTCTCAATAAACTAATTTCTGCAGCCCTGAAAAGCCTTTGTAAGCCAAAAGGGTAAATTCATCTGCCAGTTCTATGGCTCTTAAATTGTAGAATCCATGGTACCTTACCCATATTTCTGAAATCAGCATCTGTGATTGTACATGATACCAAATCTTGTGGGCTGAAACATGACCCGTATCTTACAAGTCTTTGTTGAAACCTCTTTCATAGCTACTTTCAGCAACTTTCTTCTATATTTCTTTCTGATATTTTTTTGTTGCTGTAACTTTTGAATAGATGGATTGTGGAGCTGTTAAACCATCATGAAGGAACTCTTTATGCACTTCTAGACAGACAGAGCAGACTTGAATTCCAGTGTTACTTAATCAACATTAAACTCCTGATTTTGATTGCAGTCAGGACTTCTTTTTAGCATTTACTGTTCATTATCCTCATCTATAGAAAAGAAACACATTAATTGTCAGAAATGCTTTGAATTTCATATAATGACTAACACATTCAGAAGATATTATAGCCCAGGCATGTCAAGCTCATTCAGTGAAAAGGGGTCTCTTCTATTTTGAAGTTTAGTCAACCGGGCATACCTCCTTCGCTCCATAGCCAAACTCTGAATAATTTCACATGGAGGTCTGCAAAAATAATAGAATATGCCTGTATAATATCTAAACTTTTAGTTATTAATTTAGTACCTTGTTGTTCCATTTAATATCACTCGGTGAGGGGGAAAAAGCTCACCTTTAGGAGCATGGCTAGTTCTGTTTTTGTTTCTCTTCCTTCCCCATTTTCCATTCACTATTTGCAGTGGTTGCCGGTACCCTACTTCCCACATGCTTAACTCCCAATTTCTTTTCCATTCATCTGCTCAAATCATCCAGAACTAAATAACTAGTGTTGTCATTGGGCATTAAAGTTGACACTAGGTGCGTCTACCCTGCATGCTCCTTTCAGTGCCATAAAGTGTACATACCCATGTAGCTCTCCAACACAGGTATAAATAGCAGTGTAGACACTGAGGCATGGCTTAGGTGAGTAAAGTAAAGATACGTCTGAAAATGTCTTTCTACTCAACCAAGCCTTGCCTACCTGTCTACCCTGCTATTTTTAGCAGTGCAGTGTCCCACTACCTCCTTCTGCTGGATCGTTTCCCCACCACATGAAGACTCTGGCAGCAGGAAAAGGCTCTGGCAGGGAGGAGGCAGCAGGAAAAGGTTCTGAAAGCTCTCTGCAGCTGGAGTCCTTCTCCTACCGCAGTGAACGACTCTGGGTGCAGGGAAAGGCTTTGCCAAACCCCTACTGCTGGAGCCCTTCCTCCTCAGCGGGGAGGTGCTGAAGCCTTTTCCTGCTGCCCTCCCTCCCCCAAACACACCAGAGCCTTTAATTGACAAGTATAGCAACACACCAAAGTGTGACCGTCGTCAGAGATATGTAGTGTAGACATACCCTCAGAGTCATCAGTCTGCTGACTCAGGAAGACAGCACGGTTTATGCTCTGTTCACTTGCAACGGTGAGGGCTAGAAATGTACTTTATAAAAATGAAATACAATCTGAGTATGTAGTATGGGCCACATGTTTAATACTCCTGAAATAAGAGAGACAAGGTGGGAGAGGTATTTTTTTTTTAATTATTATTGTTGTCTGGCATTGTTGTGAGTTTAAGCTCCTAGGCTCGTCTTTTGAAAATGTTGTGCAGTGTCCTTTGAGGACAAGGGCTGAGCGGTCAGATATGGAATGGTCGTACTGTTAAAAGTGTTTGCCCAGAAGTGATATGGTGTTTTTGTCTTTTATCGGTTTTCTGTGTGACTTCATTTGAGAGGATAGTGATTGTTTAGTTTCACCCACATAGTTGTTCAAAACTATCACTCCATATCTGCCCTCTCAGTCCTCATCCTCAAAGAAAACCTGCACTACATCTTCAAAAAGATGAGCCTGGGATCTTAAAATTCATGCCTCTGCTAGACACCAAAAATCATGAACGCAGTAGAGATGCTGGTTTTATGTCTCAATTCAGTAATCTGTAACCTACTGTCCTTCCTTTGTCCAATGACTGCAGAGCTGTTAATGCCCTACTTCATTTTCAATGATGCCTTGCAATATATTTTAATTCCTTACGCTTAGGCTGACCATATTTCCCAAATGGAAAATGGGAGACTGTATGGGGCTAATCACAGTCCTTCCCCTGTGCCTGGCTGACCCAAGCCCCCCTCCCCACATGGGGCTGGTGTCGCTGTTCCCTTGAGCCCTGCCTGCCCGAGCTCTGCCTTCCCCACCTGCACAGGGCCAGTGTCACCGCACACCCCCTATCCTGCACATTCTTCCACACCCCACTTTTTGACAACAGTGAACATTTGTCCCATTTGCTCTTGCCAACTGATCAAATTGGCAAGAGCAAATGGGACAAATGCCCACTTTTGCCAAAAAAAGACAGGTCTGCCAGGACGGGGCTTAAAAAAGGGACTGTCTGGCCAAGATGGGACATATGGTCACCCTACTTATGCTTAACAATCTTGTATTTAGCTATGACACTCTGATTATCTTTCCCAGACCTGAGGAGAAATTCTGTGGAGCTTGAAAGCTGGTCTCTTTCACCAACAGAATTTGGTCCAATAAAAGACATCACCTCACCCACCTTGTGTCTCTTATATCCTGGAACCAAAGGCTACAGCAACATTGCAAACTCTTGAAATAGTCAGTTTATATATAAGGATATGAGACCAAAAGAAACCAAGGAGAAAAGATGCTGAACAATGCTGTTCCGTTTCCTATTTGTGTGAAGGAAAAGAATGTTTGTTGCAAGTTGTATAAATACTACAGAATGGAAGAGGAACATTACACTTCCTACAGAAGCTTTGGAAGAATATACGGTATTATTGCACACACAGTCTTTTCCCTGGGGAGAGGATAAGAGAACAAATGTGACAGATGTTAGCCACATTGCTTAGTGCACTACTGGAAGTTGTTCTGATACTGCAGTGATGAGCATGGTATATGAATCCATATAGAATCGAATGGATCTCTCTCTTTCTCTATCTCCTATTTTTTTTTTTAGTTGAAATAATATTTGGATAGTTTAGTTTCTTTCACATAAAGAGATAAAAAATAGCTTCTCCCCTCCCCTTATTGTCTTTGTTTATGCTGTTTGTTTTTTAATGATGACGGCTTGCTACATCCTTAAGACAATTGACCGCATTGTCAGGCAAATTTTCTTCCAGGTCAATTTTTAGACATCAGCAATTCATTTAGAACCTTGTTTATGGCCAATGTACCAATTTGCTTTGGTAGTTTCCAAAGTGGGTGCCCTGTTGTTGACGTTACTATATTAATTCTTAAATTTCATATGTATACTGCAGTGAGGTATTTATACTGTACTACTGTGGTGAATGGCTCTTGCTTAATGGTATCCAGTGTAGCTGGAACCTGAGAGGTTGATTGTCATTCAGAGTTTTATGACATTAAAGTTCTTTGTCGAGATACTTTGCAGTCTGTTGTTGCAGGAATGGATTATATGGGCACCTGTCCATATTAATATATGTGTAGACTTTGAGGCAGTTTCATAAAATGAAGTAATGTGGAGTATTAAATGTATTTTTAGAGGCCCATGGAACTATATATCCCTTTGCATTCATGTTCCTGGTCCTCCTGAAAATTGAATAGTAGACAAGTAAACATGTATTGTACTTTTCACATCAAGGCCAGGTCTTGATTGATTTGATATTGATCTCTAATGTTAAAATATTCCCTTTCATTCATCTTTTCAATCTTGTTGTGTGGATGTATAACCTTCCAAATATGGACATTTTTTAATTTTACAAAATGTGAATGAGAGGTTACAGTTCTGAAGTATTTCAGAGTAGCAGCCGTGTTAGTCTGTATCCGCAAAAAGAAAGGAGTACTTGTGACACCTTAGAGACTAACACATTTATTTGAGCATAAGCTTTCGTGGGCTACAGCCCACTTCTTCGGATGTAAAATTTTTTTATTTGGCTTGTTTTTTCCAGGCAGATGGGGACTGACAAGAGAAGGAAAATATCTTGCTCATTAAATATATGACCAGATTTATGAATAGGTGTAATTTGTAATAGTACACATCAGCTGTACTATATTGATTTAATACTACATGTTTCAAATCTGCCTCTGATGAAATAAGTTTCATTGGAAACTACTGATTGGCTGCTTGGAGAAGGATGAAAACAAGAGACTGTAAAGAGGAACAGTGTCCTAATGTAAAGTGTAACTACACTGGAAAATAATATATTTCAAATGCTGAATGTTGGCCTATCAAACTGTCACATGATATATGAATTCATTGCTGATTCTGTATCTTAATAAATATATTTAATTCTGATTCTTTGCCATGCAAGTAAGAAAAAAATCAATAAATCTTTCAAGCTGTTTTCTTTGTAAAGAATAATTTAGGAGCTTGGTATTGGGTTATTTACTAACTTTTAATTTCTGATGAAATTAAATATGATGGGCTAAATCAATAAAGAAAGTAGTTTGGTTTCAGTCTAATGTAATACGAAAAGGAATTTGTCACCCTGTCAGATTACTAGATAGTTAACCATAATCCCTTGATGATAAAAACTGAAAGCAAAAATCCCAAAAAGTAACAAGCCACAAAGTATTTTTCCCAAAAGTACAATAAATATTCAAAGAATGTTACTTTCATGACATTGTCATATTGCTTGTTTCTGTTTGGGTGGAGGTATACTGTCCAGAAAAACAAAATCTGTTGTCCGAGTCGACCAACATTAATTCTTGACAGAATTCTGCAGAGATGAGGTTATTTGCCTGCACAAACATCTGTTATAAAAAACAACAGATTCTTGTTTAAATTACCTCATATTAAAATTATTTGAAATTGTTTGTTAAATATGCAGTTATTACAACTAATAAACTATGATGCTTCATTATTTAGACATCACAGCTGTAGGCGGATTGTAAGAGTATTTCTTTACTAATTTAGCTCAACATTTTAAAATTTAACAGGAATATGATGTTCGTTGACTTCTTGCTTGTACTGTAATATTTGTCATTTCTAAAACGAACTTCTCAGTTTCATTTCAACATTTATTGTACAGCTCTCAATTTGGGCATGAACTCATCTTCCATTAATATTGTTTCTTAATTAAAAAATGAACTAATAGTTTGACATTATCGTGGATTTCTGTTCAAGAGACCCAGAGCTCTACAATGGCATACTACTTGGAAATGAAGAAAAAGGAATTTAACAGAATTGTGTAGGTGTGAAACTTGAATAGGGTTTGCCCTCGCTGGTGTAATCAAGCCCTCATTTACCTGAATGCTAAAACTAATGAAAGTTTTGAAGGGACAATATTTAGAATATAAAAATAAAGTGTTTAAGGTAGTATTATGTCTCCCCAAATATTATTTTGCTGTTAATCTCATTCCAGTTGAATGTTGTTATAGTTTAAAGAGGGCAGCTTCAAGAACATTAAAAACTGGAGAAATATATTAGGAAGAATTGGGCTGTGTTACAGGACTTGAAACTGGTAGTGAGGATCTGATAGTTTAGCAATGAAAGAACAGTCCTTCAATCAGCAAGTTTTTCTACTCTATTTAATTTTTGTGGTTTTTGAGTGTTTTTGTTATAATGAGGAGAGCAAAAATAAGAAAAAAATAGAACAGCCCCGCCACCCACCATCTGGATTTCAGGCTTTCACTTCTCAACGGCCTTCACTATTAGGGTACGTCCACACTACAGCCTAAAATCGATATTATTAAAATCGATTTTATAATACAGGGTTTATGAAATCGATTTTACGCGTCCACACTAGGGCACCTTACATCGGTGGTGTGCGTCCATGGTCCCTGGCGTCCATCGATTTCAGGAGCGTTGCACTGTGGGTACCTATCCCACAGTTCCTGCAGTGTTCCCTGACCCTTGGAATTATGGGTTACTACCCCAGTGCCTGATGGGGCAAAAATCACTGTCGTGGGTGGTTCTGGGTACAGCCTCACCCCCTCCCTTCCTGAAAGCAGCAGACAGCCATTTCGCGCATTTTTTACTGGGTGAAGTGAGCAAACGCCATTTTACAGCAAGCATGGATCCTGGTCTGATCAGTACCTTGATTGTGGACGTTGTAAACAGTTCACACATTCTCGTGCTGTCTATGCTGAACCATGAGCAGGAAATGCAGGAGAGGATGCTGCAGCGACGGCAGCGCGGCGACGAGACTGATGAGGACTTGGAGAACGAGTTCTCCGAAACCGCGGGCCCCCGCGCTTTGGAGCTCCTGATGGTAATGGGGGAGGTTCTAACCATTCCTCGCCAAATTTGGACCCGGGAAACAAGCACAGACTGGTGGGACCGCATAGTTTTGCAGGTGTGGGACGATTCGCAGTGGCTGCGGAACTTTCGCATGCGTAAGAGCACTTTCTTTGAACTTTGTGACTTGCTTTCCCCTGTCCTGAAACGCCATAATACCAGGATGAGAGCAGCCCTCACAGTGGAGAAGCGAGTGGCAATAGCCCTCTGGAAGCTTGCAACGCCAGACAGCTACCGGTCAGTCAGGAATCAATTTGGAGTGGGCAAATCTACTGTGGGGGCTGCTGTGGTGGAATTAGCCAAAGCAATCATTAAGCTGCTGCTACGAAAGGTTGTGACTCTGGGAAACGTGCAGGTCATAGTGGATGGCTTTGCTGCAATGGGATTCCCTAACTGTGGGGGGGCCATAGATGGAACCCATATCCCTATCTTGGCACCGGAGCACCAGGGCACCCAGTACATAAACCGCAAGGGGTACTTTTCAATGGTGCTGCAAGCACTGGTGGATCACAAGGGACGTTTCACCAACATCCACGTGGGATGGCCAGGAAGGGTTCATGATGCTCGTGTCTTCAGAAGCACTACTCTGTTTAAACGGCTGCAGCAAGGGACTTACTTCCCAGACCAGAAAATTACAGTTGGAGATGTTGAAATGCCTGTTGTTATCCTGGGGGACCCAACCTACCCCTTGATGCCATGGCTCATGAAGCCATACACAGGCAGCCTGGACAGTGGTCAGGCGTTGTTTAACTACAGGCTGAGCAAATGCAGAATGGTGGTAGAATGTGCATTTGGCCGTCTTAAGGCGCGCTGGAGAAGTTTACTTACTCGCTCAGACCTCAGCCAAACCAATGTCCCCTTTGTTATTGCTGCTTGCTGTGTGCTCCACAATCTCTGTGAGAGTAAGGGGGAGACCTTTATGGCGGGGTGGGAGACTGAGGCAAATCACCTGGCCGCTGATTACGCGCAGCCAGACACCAGGGCAATTAGAAGAGCACACCAGGAAGCGGTGCGCATCAGAGAAGCCTTGAAAACGAGTTTCATCATGGGCCAGGGTACGGTGTGACTGCTGTGTTTCTTTCCCCTTCATGAACCACCCCCACCCCCGTATTGACTCCTGCTGCTGCAAGCAAGCTTCCCTCCACCCTTCCATAACAGCTTGCTTATGGAAATAAAGTTACTATCTGTAGAAAACATTGTATTCTTTATTAAAAGTCAGTCCCTGTAAGCAACCCACCCTCCCTCTTGCTTTTAAAAGCATGTGATTAAAAATACATAAGTAGGGGTTTTTGGAGGAGGATGGGAGGGAGGGAGGGAGGGAAGACAAAGGCAATTAAGGAAGCCTTGAAAACGAGTTTCATCATGGGCCAGGGTACGATGTGACTGCTGTGTTTCTTTCCCCTTCATGAACCTCCCCCCCCCATGTATTGACTCCTGCTGCTGCAAGCAAGCTTCCCTCCACCCTTCCATAACAGCTTGCTTATGGAAATAAAGTTACTATCTGTAAACAACCCACCCTCCCACTGCCTTTGAATAGCATGTCCTTACAAGAAGAGTAAAAGAAATGAAAAGGTACGCCGGGAGTGGTTTGGGAGGAGTATAGGAGGGAAGAAAAATGCCATTAAGGGCATTTCAATGTAATGACAGCCTTTTGGTTGGACAGTCCACAGGGGTGGAGTGGGCAGGTGCAGAAAGCCTTCCCCCATGCGTTCTTACACGTCTGAGTGTGGAAGATATGGGACATGGTGAGTACTGAGGGAGGTTAAACATGGGCTGGAGTGGCACTCTGTGACCCCGCAGCTCTTCCAGCAGACTTCGGAGGATGTCAGTCTGATCGCGCAGCAGCTCCAGCGTTGCTGCCCGCCACCGCTGATCTTCCTGCCTACACCTCTGATCTTCCTGCCGCCACATCTCATCTCGAGCGTCCCTCCTGTCCTCATGTTCACTGGCAGCGTCCCTGTACTTTGCGACCACGTTTTTCCACTCCCCCAGATGAGCTCTTTCACTGCAGGTTACTGCCATTATTTCTGTGAACATCTCCTCCCGTGTCCTCTTCTTCCTCAGCCTCCTTATCTGACCTATCCTTCGGACTGGAGTAGGGAGGCTTGAAAAATGTGCAGCTGCATGTGTGAGGGAAAAGAGTGATAGAAGGATCATAAGAGATACATTTCACAGAACAATGGTTATACTCTTTCACAGTGAACTACACTATTCACCATACGTAGCACATGTCACTTCACTACAAGGTCGCCTTTGGATTCTTTTAGTATTTAGTGCTTGCGGCTGTGGTGTCAGAGATCAACACAGACGCAGGTCAGGGGATTACTAATAAGCTTGCTGGCGGACATGGTAAGTCTAATTGCAGTGAACCGTGCAACCTCTTTTATTACCCTGTACCCCTGGCTATTAACAGGTAACATTCATGCTTGGCAGCCAAACTGCTAAAAAGCTAATCTTTTGCTTCTTTTCTTATGCCATCAGAAAGGTTAAGCACTAGAGGAAAATTGTGAATGGTTTCCCCCCCCCCCACTCTGCATGTCTGCTGTACAGGCAGGTCACTTTACCGCCTCCCCCCTCCACCCTCTACCTTGGCAATTAGCAGCGATAATTCCTGCTACCCAAATGCTAAAAAGGTCAGCGCCATTAGAGACACCTCCCCGTAGGAATGTGCAGGTTTTTACCATCCCCCACATGGCTAACTGCTAGGAAAGGTTTTTTATTAAAGGAGCAGGAAAGCAGAAACGCAGGAATGGTTTAATAAAGTACATTACTTTTTAACTTGTGACCATGAACGATATCGCTCTCCTGAGGATAACAGAAAGAGAAAAAGAAATTATGCTTCTTGAATGCCAGCAATCCGCGGGGCCATACGCAACTAGGCTTTGTCATACAATGATACCCGATTACGTGCTCCAGGCATGGCGTGGTAAAGTTTCGTACCATGGTGGACGGAATAAGGCTGCCCTGCCCAGAAACCTTCTGCAAAGGCTATTTGGATACCTCCAGGAGTGCTTCATAGAGATGTCCCTGGAGGATTTCCGCTCCATCCCCAGACATGTTAACAGACTTTTCCAGTAACTTTACTGCCAGCTACTGCATGCAAGCCCTCATGGCAAATCAGTCATTAAAAAACGGTTGCTTTTAAACTATGGTTTTTATTTAAAAAAGTACACTCACCAGAGGTCGCTTCCACGGCTTCATTGTCTGTGCTAGTGGCTTGAGAGGGCTGGGAGGGTACTTCTGTCAGGGTGAGGAAAAGATCCTGGCTGTTGGGGGGAATGGAGTGCTGTGTGGTCTCTGCCATCTCGTCCTCCTCCTGTTCCTCTTCCACATCTTTGCTGTCCGCAGAATCATTAGCAGTGGCTGAGATTACTACCCCCACCTCTGAATCCACAGACAAGGGGGGGCTTGTTGTGGCGCAGTTACCTAAAATTGCGTGAAGCTCCGCGTAGAAGCGGCATGTTTTTGGGCCAGATCCGGATCTGCCATTTGCTGCTTTGGTCTTCTGGTACGCTTGTCTGAGCTCTTTCACTTTAACTCTGCACTGCACCGAGTCTCTGCTATGGCCTCTCTGCCTCATGGCATTAGAAATCTTTTCAAAAGTTTTCTCATTTCGTCTACTGGAACGCAGTTCTGATAGCACAGAATCTTCTCCCCATACAGCTATCAGATCCAATAACTCCTGTGTGTTCCACGCTGGAGCTCTTTTCCTATTCTCAGGAGACTGCATTGTTACCTGTGCTGCTGAGAGCTCCACGCTGGCCAAACAGGAAATGCAATTCAAAAGTTCCCGGGGCTTTTCCTGTGTACCTGGCCAGCAGTAGAGTTCCTTACTGTCCAGAACGGCCACTGGTGCACTCTGGGATACCTCCCGGAGGCCATTAACTTTGATTTCCATCCACACTACCCCAAAATCGATTTTGTAAAATCGATTTTAGGGTTACTCCTTTCGTTTAGCTGGAGTACAGAAATCGATTTTAAGACCCCTTAAAATCGATTTTAAGTGCCTTGTAGTGTAGACGGTTACAGAGTTAAATCGATTTAACGCTGTTTAAATCGATTTAACGCTCTAGTGTGGACCTGGCCCCATTAAGTAGAAGTTTTATCGTCTCTTGTATCCTCTAACTTTTATATTACACCACCCTGTAAACTTGAGTGAAGCCTAAACAGGAATCCATGATGGCTGTGGAATCCTTTAAGGAAGAGGAGAGCAGGAGGAGACCTGTGGGAAAGACTCACCAGAGAGGCCAGTGGCTGCAGTGTGATTGGCAGAGCACCTTGAGTCAGGGGGAAGTGGAAACCTGGACCCTTGAAACACAAGTGAATTGGAGGCCCCAAGAGGGACAGGTTTGATCCTGAATGGTCAAAGGAGATTGCTTCATAAATCGATATAACATGACCTGATATAGCACAAATTTGGATATAATGCGGTAAAGCAGCGCTCCAGGGGGACGGGGCTCCACTCTCTGACGGATCAGAGCAAGTTCGATATAACGCAGTTTCACCTATAACGCAGTAAGATTTTTTGGCTCGCGAGCACAGTGTTATATCAGGGTAGAGGTGTACTCCATTGATTAGATCCCAAGAAGGGGGAATGTTTCTTTGAGTACTTTAGGCTGTAACTTAGTTATTGGGAGATTAAGGAGGGAACTGAGGGCAGGGTGCCTGCAGGGCAATACCATGCCACAAGGAGGCATGTTCCGGAATGGCGCCCTGCAACAACAGCCCATAATATTTTTGACAAAGATGCATAATGTATTTTGGATTTCTTGAATACAAATCCTTCTGTATGTAAGTTAAAGAGTAAGCATTTCAAACGTGGTTAAAAGTATTGTGGCTTTTTTCATGTGGGATCTCAATGAACACATTGGCCTTTGAAATGATAATTCTTTGCAGTCTCCCTTATATGAAGTAACTATAGTCAGCAAACTAGGTCAGTAAAGTCAAGCTAAAGATGTCTGTGTGTTGTGATGTGGTCTTGGTAATTCTGGCTGATTAGAAATACACTAGTAGTTGTAGCATTATAGCCTTCTCATTATTCCTCTCTTCCAAAGAGGGCTGAGCAATAATTTTAAAGAAATGTGGTTTCAATTTGTTTTGAATCAGCTTTTGTTGTTTTTTTCTGTTATGTTTTATGGTACTGTGGTTCACAAACACATATAATTCAGAATATTTCTAAAAAAGGAACATCAGTTGCATAAATATGTATTTATAGTTATATACAATGCCATTGCTTAAAAAGTTAAGTACTATTGCAGCACTGAACACTGGATTTTGCTGGTTCCTGTGGTTATCTTTTGATTGGTGCTTTCAAAACAGTGTTGGTGAGATTTTAGCTGTGGTTTGTATACAATAAAATTATGTGTGTGTGTGTGTGTCTGTTGGTGTTTAATATTTCTTTTCCTGTCTTGTGGGTCACAGAAGTTCTTGTGCAGTAGAAACAATGCTGTCAACATCTTTTATAGCTATACCTGGTAAGATATTTTATAGCTTCCACAATATTTTAGTTTGGATATATTTTTTCTGCAGTAAACTGTTCTTCCACTATGACTAACAATCTTCTAATCTTTAAATATGGAACGTGACTCTGTTATTGGCTTTGAGTATAGTTAGAGTTGTAAGCAGATGGTAAAGAACAAAGTATTTTTTTTATTTTAAAAAACACAAGAAAAAATGAGTTACAAAGTTATTTCTGAGACAGTCTAAGGAATGTTAATGTAAACTCCTCATATTTGGTTCCATTTTATGTCAGATTCATATCTATATTTTACTATATCCTCTTTGAAACCTGGCAGTACTCCCCCCCCCTTTTTTTAAATGGGTTGGATATACAACTTAGTGAGCACTTTTAAAACACATTTTTATTCTTCCTTTTCTCTTCTTTGGAGATAAAATTAAAACCAGATGTGTAATTCAAATAATTATGGATTAAACAGCCAGAGTAACTCAAATCTCAAAGAATCTACATATCTGCTTAAACAACTGCACAAGTAGCATGGTGATTGATAGTGATATAAGTGTGTCACAATATCTTTTGTGAAGAGTAGAAGTACTATATGCAGCTGAATCTTGGATACAGTCTGTAGTTTTGATGCACAGCCATTTTTTTTACCATATCCAATTCACCAGTCCTGGTACTGCTGGGGATTCCAGTCCACAGCTGATATGACAGAGGCAGGTCATTAGATACTTGTATCTTATACAGTCAGATTTCTAGCCTATAGAGGCAAGGGACACCTCAGCTTACTTCCAGTTCACTACTTCTACAGCTTTGCTGCTGCAGCAGTGCATGCCACTTCTCTCTCTTTCTGTCTCAGGCCTTTTGCCAGGCCCCTTTTCTTCTCCCATTTCTGGACCCATGATGATTTGTACTTCTCTAAGTGCCCTCATACTGTTTCCTTACCTGACTGTTCTGCAGAGTGCTGATCTTTATTGAGTATAAAAGTGTGTCTTCCTGACACTTACAGCACTTACTTTTTGTACATAGAACAAATTTTCTGTGAATTTACAAGTAAATCCATTAATTAGCTTATGAGTTAAAATTAATTTTATAATGGGTCCTTCAAGAAATCTTCAAAAACATTTCACATCTGGCATCAGAACTGTTTTGGTCCTTGATGATCTTAATAACAGACTGTTCAAACTTACAGAGATTTTATGCAAACGATAAATTTCTCTCTGTGTGTATTTATTTATTTTAGAATTAATAGTCATTTTTTGCCTTTTAATCTTAACGGAAAGTTTCTGCAGCAGAGGTGGAAGAATAATGTTCTGCCACAGAGAATACTGTTATGGGTTAGAAATAACTGCCACCTAATATCAAGGATAAATATAAAGAAGACACTGCAAAGAAGTGTCTGAAACAATAACAGTAGCACCCAAAACACAAGCATGTGAAAAAGCTTGAGTAAAAGCCATATACCCTTTAGAACAAATGGTTTCAAATGCAGGGGCTAGAGCTTGGATTGGTGGAACTGGGTTTGTCTGTGTATGTATGAGAAAAGGAGTAGAAAGAGGCAGAAGGTGCAGAAAATCGAATATGATTTTAACAATCAGTTAAATCCAGTCTCGGGCCGGAACACCTTAATAGTAACCCTGGGGTTACTGTATTTTATAACAGACTTAGTTAGAGGATCTAATTGTGTATGTATATGAAATTTGTCTCAAATATCAAAGGTCAATATGGAATTCCAAGTATTTTAACTCCCCTGTATTATTGTAATTGTATCTATAGAGTGCTCATATATTACAGAAACACTCCATAAAGATTGTCTCCATTGGATGACAGGTTGTATTTAATATTCTGAACCTTCAGAATAGTTGTGCAAAGACTTTGCCTCATTGAAAATAGTCGTCTTGGCTCATAAACCTGTACTTTTAGGTGGGATATTTTTATGAAACTGTTCCGAGTTTTAATGTTTCAGATTGGCTTGGAGATCCCTCAGTATGCACTGTTATCTCTGAACAGTCAAATCACAATACCAATCATTTTCTTTCCCTGACTGTAGTATAACATTTTTCATTTAAAGCGTTACAAGGTATGTCTATGCTGCAATAAAACACTCATGGATGGCCCATGTCCCCTGCCTCATGCTCATGGGACTCAGGCTACGGGACTATAAAATCTCAATGTAACTGTCCGTGCTCGAGCTGGAAGTGGGGAAGGTCACTGACATGGGCCAGACATGGGTGTTTTATTGCAGTGTAGACCCACAATGGCTGAAAGTAACAGCTGACTAGAGCACGTAGAACTCGTGTCTATAGTTTGATTTCGTGTGGTAATGAGCATTAAGAGAAAACGAGGGGTAATTAATGATATGTTTACAGGTCTCTGTGTAAATAACTGTAAGCATTCACAGGAATTGTTACTTAATTGAGAAGAATGGAAGGTAGCATATTTGGGAGATAAGCAAGAGTTGGAATGAGCTAGATGATTTGTGGTGAATCAGTACAGATTTTCATTCGTTTTACTCTGCAAACAGACACCATATATCTATGAAAATTTTACAGGAACTAATTTGCTGTACCCACTGTGTAAATTTTACTGATGAAGCCTTTATTTTCCACTCAGATCTTTGTGTGTGGTTCACTGAGCCCCTTTTGCAAATCAAACAATTGAATATACTGGAGGCCTGATCTTGAGAAATTTTGAAGTACCCTTAATTCTTGATTAATGTAGTTTAGTTCTTCTAGAAGTACACACGTTTTTGTTAGTGCAGGGGTAGCTGCCAATAAGACGCTAAGAGGGAACACTGGGCCTTGTGACGCACGTGAGCCTTGTATTGTTTGTTACAGCTATTTAAAACTGGGAGCTTTAGTAGCAGGTCGTGCATTTGTTCCTAATTATGGAGCCTACAGGAAACCACATATAGGGCTTCCTTTCTCTTAGGGTACGTCTACATTGAAGTGTAAACTCAGGGTTCAAACTCAGGCTCAAGCATAACTCCCAATTCCGTCTACACACAAATGGTGCTTACCGAGGGTTTAGTCCCAGGGACCTCGTGGAAGTGGAGGGTGGGAGTCTGAGTCCAGTCAGGACCTGGGATTCAAGCCCTATTGCTTCGCAGCATAGAGGCAGCGTAGAGACAGCCCCAATGGATTCATGCTCTGGGAGTCTGCTATAAGCATTCCACAGTCCACTTTGTACTGAGAATAAAGGGTTAGAGTGACCACATTTTGGGAGCGTGCTAGGAAGTCTGGGATATAGGTGGTTGGACTCGTGCCTACATAATGTAATGTAGGTTCTGGAGCCTCAGTTTGTGTTCCAGTGTCCAACAGTTCCTAACCTGGGGTTACAAATGAGTGTATATACTCAAGCCCTAAGTTAACAAACCCAGGGTCTGCTAACGTGAGTTCTCCTGGGATGACATTGCAGTGTAGACATACCCTTAGGCACAGCAGCAAATAGGAGAGATGCAGGATAAAGGGAGAGCTTGAGAGGGGCCTCTCTGCACCACCAGGTAGAAAACCTGAGAGGGCGACTCATGTAAGGAGCAGGAACCAGCTGGGAGGAAGCGTCAGCTGGGGAGTCCTTTGATGCTCTGGAAGGAAGACTGTAAGGAATGTGACTAGTGGTCATGAAGGCTACTAAAGGGGAAAGGTGTGTCCTCTGCCTACCTACTTGGTGGAAGCTAGAAAAGCCTCAGGTGATTAGTATTTTGAGTTTATTGGATCCTGGCTTTCATCTTCTGTTGTTTCAATAAAACCAACCCTGTAAATAAGAGTCTTTGGGAGTTTAATTCTGTCTTCCTACTAGAATTGAGCATTCCCAATTACTTTCTCCCTCCTTGTTTCTTTCAAACAGACAAAAACCAAGTGTCAATGGAAATAGAAGGACTGAATGAGGGGAGGATCCAGATCTCTCAGACGTACTGGATTTTGTAGGTACTGTCGTGGAAATGATCACCACCCTGTTGAGTTGATCAGACAGCCTGAGGCTCCTTTATTGATTAATCAGAGAATACATGCATATGCACGGAGAGACAGATCCCCTAGCAAGGGGCAAGTCGCTCTGCCTTACAGCAGTGATACCTGTGCTTTTAAAGTTTAAAACCGCAAATTACCATATGAGCTTATACATCCGTCAATGCCTTATTTGGCTAATACATGACATCTGCTAAAACATTTGTTGAAAACAATTGCTATTAATACATTATACCTCAGCTAATATTGCAAGCCTTTTCCTTTTCACTTCCTTATAAAATGATTTTCTTAATTGTCAGGACTTTAACACCTGTTTTTTTCCCCTACTTGCGGTTTTAACTGTTACATATTGCTTAAGCCTGTGTTCAAAAATACATATTGTTGGTACTTTTGTTAAGTCATTATGAGTTAGTTATGCCTGCACAAGTAATTTAATGAACTATAATGAACTAAAGCTGTTAGCACATCTTGTCAGTAATAGACTGGTTATTTCCTTCTTTTAAGCAACATTATTTATAGTCTGTGTATCATAAAATCAGAGAGTTAGCCTCAGGCTTGTTAGTAATGATCATTTTCTTATTTTCTATATGTTAGTATGATTGGGGCCTGTGGTCTTGATATAATCATTAGCAGCTTGATCAAGACCAGGCTTTGTAGCATGGGGTTCATTTTCTTTATCAGTACTTCTGCATTTTGCGTGAATGAGGCATCCGAAAAAGTGGGCTGTAGCCCATGAAAGCTTGTGCTCAAATAAATGTGTTAGTCTCTAAGGTGCCACAAGTACTCCTGTTCTTTTTGCGGATAAAGACTAACACGGCTGCTACTCTGAAACTGGACAGGTAGGCAGTGTAATGCACACAATATTATAGGCAGAGCTGGCAGCACAGCCTCTTGTTAAGGTTGTGTAACACTTCCCATTATACAACCCTGTTTTTAGTTGCTTATCACTGTGCAAACTTTACCTTTGGGCTGAAATTTTCCATGCTGTACGTCCCTTAAAGGATGAATTTCTTTGGAAAACTGTACTGCTATTTCTGACAAAGCTAGGGAAAAAACTCATTGTTTTGCACATATTAAAAAAAAAAGGGTTACGTTTTCTTTGAAAAGCTCTAGTGGCTTTGGAACAGGGGCTTGAAATTTGGCAGCGATGGCTTTTGTGTCAAGCATATGCCCTTTGCCATACCCATGAAACTCTGCCCAAATTTAGTCAAGCTATAAGCCTTTGAAAAATCACAGAGCGCACATGCTAAATAGATTGTAGCAGGTAAATTCCCTGAAGATTCCTTTTGTACTTGGGTATGCTCTAGCCTGGGGCTGAGCAGTGTTTTCCCTGCAGTTGGAGCTCTGGGCTGCTGCACGCTGTGCTGGGTCCAGCCATCTAAACTGAAAGCAGGGAGCCTGCCTTTCCTGTGCTTGCAATGACTCCCCTGCTTCTCTCAAGCATCCTGGAGGAGGAGGCTGCCTGATTTGAATGTAGAGGGGACAAGACTTGGACCTGTGAGTGGGGTGGGGATTAGCGTGGGATAAGTAGAATAGAAGGGAATGGGGATGTGGAAACTGGGATTTAGAGGCTGGCAGGTGAGGAGAGAAGGAAACTAGGATTGGAAATTATGGTTAGGGTTGGTGGAGCCTGAAACAGGGTGGGCAAAGAAATTGGGAGAGGAGATTGGGACTTGGAGCAGGGGAGGGAAATAGGATGAGAGAGGCTGGCGGCCAGTAGGTTGGAGAAAAACTGAGAATGGTTGTAGAGACTGGGACTGGCGGGACAAAGAGCCTGGGACTGAGCAGCAGTGTGGTGAGTGGAAGGAAAGGTGAGGGGGCAGGGAGACAGATCCATTGAGGAGCCAGGTGCGGGGGAGAACTTGGGTGGGGAGTACTAAAATTGCCCAAGAGATTGGGAACGGGCAGTGGTTCCAGGGGAGGGCATAGGCACTGACTTCCCCTCTTTTCCCAGGCACTTGACCCCCAGCTCCGCCCCCATTCCACCCCTTCCCTGAGGCCCCGCCTCTTCGCACCCTTTCCCTGCCCTCATTCCAACCCCTTCCCCAAAGTCCCCGCTCCAACTGCGCCCCCTCACTGCCAATATTCCAACTTCCCAAAATCCCAGCCCTGCCTCTTCCCCGCCTCCTCCCAGAGCATGCTGATGCTGTTGTTTGGCGGTGGCCGGGTGGGAAATACTGGGAGGTAGGTGGAGGAGCAGGAACACGGCACACTCGGGAGGAGGTGGGGCAGAGGGTGAGGGGAGCTTGGCTACCAGTGGGTGCAGCCCCAGAGTACCCACAGAGTCAGCACCTATGGGGGAGGCGAGAAAAGGATGTGGAGGAAGGGAGACAGATCTGATGAGGAGGCAAGAGGAGGGGAGCTGGGACTAACTGTGCAAGGACACTGTTACTGGAAGTGGAGGACAGGAAACTGCGACTGAGATTAGAAGTCTGAGAATATGGAGATCAGGACAGGCTATGTGGGAAAAATCTGCCAATCTGACTTGGAGGAAAATTCCTTTCCAACCTAAATGTCTATTGGTTAGACCCTGAGCATGTTGGCAAGACCCACCAGCCAAATACTTGGGAAAGAATTCCCTGTAGTAACTCAGAGCACTCTCCTTCTAGTATTCTATCTCTAACCATTGGAGAAATTTGCTAATAGCAGTCATGGATTGGCCATATTTCACGAAAGGCAATTTTATCATACCATCACCTCTATAGACTTATCACGCTCAGTGATGAAATAGGTTAGGATTTTTGCCCCCACTGCTCCGCTTGGAAGGCTGTTCCAGAACATCAGTCCTCCGATGGTTAGAAACTAGGGCTGTCAATTAATTGCAGTTAACTCACGCGATTAACAAAAAAAAAATCATGATTAAAAAATTAATCATGATTAATCGCTGCTTTAATCACACTGTTACACAATAGAATACTAATTGAAATTTATTAAATAAAATATTTTGGATGTTTTTCTACTTTTTCAAATATATTGATTTCAGTTACAACATAGAACACGAAGTGTACAATGCTCACTTTATATTAGTATTTTAGTATACATATTTGCACTGTAAAATGTTATATGAAAGAAATAGTATTTTTCAGTTCACCTCATATGAGTACTATAATGCATTCTCTTTATCCTGAAAGTGAAACTTACAAATGTAGATTTTTTGTTATATAACTGTACTCAGAACCAAAACAATGTAAAACTTTAGAACCTACAAGTCCACTCAGTCCTACTTCTTGTTCAGCAAGTCATTAAGACAAACAAGTTTGTTTACATTTATGGGAGATAATACTGGCCATTTCTTATTTACAATGTCACCTGAAAGTGAGAACTGGTATTTGCATGATACTTTTGTAGATGGCATTGCAAGGTATTTATGTGCCAGATGTGCTATACATTCATATGCCTCTTCATGCTTTGGCCACAATTCGAGAGGACATGCTTCCATGCCGAAGACACTCGTTAAAAAAATGTGTTAATTAAGTTGGTGACTGAACTCCTTGGGGAAGAATTGTATGTCTCCTGCTCTATTTTACCCGCATTCTGCCATATATTTCATATTATAGCAATCTCAGATGATGACCCAGCACATGTTCTTTGTTTTAAGAACACTTTCACTGCAGATTTGACAAGCACAAAGTTACTAAGGTGAAATTTCTAAAGATAGCTAAAGCACTTGGCCCAAGGTTTAAGAATCTGAAATGTCTTCCAAAATCTGAGAGGGATGTGGTGTGGAGCATGCTTTCAGAAGTCTTAAAAGAGCAACACTCTACAAAACCCAAACCACCAAAAAAGAAAATTAACCTTTTGGCTGGTGGCATATGACTCAGATGATGAAAATGGACATGCGTCAGTCCATACTGCTTTAGATCGTTATTGAGCAGAACCCGTCATCAGCATGGACACGTCCTCTGGAATGATGGTTTAAGCATGAAGGGACATATGAATATTTAGCACATCTATCACGTAAATATCTTGTGGTGCTGGCTACGACAATGCCACATGAATGCCTGTTCTGACTTTCAGATGGCATTGTAAACAAAAAGCAGGCAGCATTATCTCCCGCAAATGTGAACACATTTGTTTGTCCCAGTGATTGGCTGAACATGAAGTAGGACTGAAGTGCTAAAGTTTTACAGTGTTTTGTTTTTGAATGCAGTTATTTTTGTATATGAACTTACAAATTAACTTTAGAATTAAAGTAGAATTAACTTTCATGATAAAGAGATTGCATTACAGTACTTGTAATGGGGGAATTGAAAAATACTATTTCTTTTATCATTTTTGCAGTGCAAATATCTGTAATAAAAAATAAATATAAAGTGAGCACTGTACAGTATGTATTCTGTATTGTAATTGAAATAATATATTTGAAAACATTAAAAATAATTAAATAAATGGTATTGTATTTATTGCACGATTAATCTAGATTGATTTTTTTAATTGTGTGATTGTGATTGTTTTAACAGCTCTATTAGAAACCTTTGTCTAATTTCAAGCCTAAACTAATCGGTGGCCAGTTTATATTTATTTGTTCTGGTGCCAACTTTGGCCCTTAACTTAAATAACTCCTCTGCTTCCCTGGTGTTGATCCCCCTGTTGTATCTGTAGACAGTAATCATATCTCCCCTTAGCCTTTATTTTGTTAGGTTAAACAAGCCAATCTCCTTAAGTCTTCTCTTGTAAAGTAGGTTTTCTATTCCTTTGATCATCCTAGCAGCCCTTCTCTGCAGTGTTGAATTCATCTTTCTTAAGCATGAGAGACCAGAATTGCACACAGTAGTCCAGATGAGGTCTCACCACTGTCTTGTATTATGGTACTAACGCTTCCCTATCTCTACTGGCAATACCTTGCCTGATGCATCATAGGATGGCATGAGCCTTTTTTCATGACCACATCACTTTAGGGCTTGTAGATCTTGGTGTATTGGTTGATCACAGGATGAAGAATTTATCCTCCTCTGTTGCTTCCAACTATATGTCCCCAGCTTATACCAAAATTCTTGTTGTTTGTCCTTAAGTGCATGGCCTTGCACTTTGCACTGTAAAATTTCATCCCATTTCTACTACTCCAGATTTCTTGGTAATCCAGATCTTGTATGATATTTCAGTCCTCCTCCATATTAGCAATACTTCCTAATTTTGTGTCATCTACAAAATTTATTAGTCCCACTTTTTGTGCTAAAATCATTAATGAAAATGTTAATTAAATAAGATTGGTCCCAGGACTGATCGTTGAGAAACTCTAGTAGTAACATCTTTACAGCCAGTTTACCTTTCAGCATGACCTGTTATAGTCTCCCCTTTAAACAGTTCATTACCCCCTTTGAATTGTCATGTCAATCCCCATCTTCTCCAATTTAACTAATTTCCCATATAGAACTGTATGAGATCCTTCACTGAAATCATGATCGATTAGACCTACTGCATTTACTTTGTCTAGAAAAATGGTTATCTTCTCAGGTTGGTCAGGCATGATCCACCTTTTGTAAAATCATGTTATACCATTTAACTCCTTAAGTACTCTTTCTTTCAAAATTTGTTCTAAGACATTGCATACAACTGAGGTCAAATTAATGGGCCTCTAGTTTCCCAGACCACTTCCTCTCCCTCCCCCCTTTCTTAAATATTGGTACCATATTTGCAATTCTCCAGACATAGGTTATGACTCCAAGTTTATGGATTTATTAAAAAATCCTTGCTACTGGGGTTGTGATTTCAGGTGAGCACTGTTTGTCCTGTTATTGAATGATACAGGGTTAGCGTGGAAAACTAATATATGATCAGACTAAA
The DNA here is from genome assembly GCF_025201925.1 of Gopherus flavomarginatus. Lineage (NCBI taxonomy): Eukaryota > Metazoa > Chordata > Testudines > Testudinidae > Gopherus > Gopherus flavomarginatus. The sequence goes on from NC_066641.1 coordinate 6,416,622, forward strand.
ATTAAAATTAAAAACTGTATCATAATGCATATGCACAAATGAACTAAAGTTAGTTCTTGCTTTTCCTAAATTTTGAGTGCTTGACTTTACAACTTGAAAAATGGTCTTTTAGTATAGTTTTTTATTTTTATATGTTCTACAAACATGTATAAAATGTTTGTAGAAACTTATTATATTTTATGTTTTACTATGAAGAACCAGTAGAGGGAGTACAAGTTTCCTAACAATCATGTACTTGGGGACATGCTAATATTGGTGATGCTGGTATGCAAAGGAAAAGGTAAAGTGACATTTTTGCTTTGTATGATCGCTTCTTATTCCTGAAATGTGTTGTTAATCTGATGTGCCACAAGAAATGCAGAGGAAAATAAATACATTTCCTTGAAAACAGGCTATTACAAACAATTGAGGGGATTTAATAAGAGCAACTATGTTCCCTTTCAGATCATATCAAGGAGACTTAGTGCTTCTTTTAACCCATTCATAAAACATTTGTTTTTAAAAGTGAAAATTAGTCAGTTGAGAGAGGTTTATATCTCTGATTTTACAGATGAAGCAGCTGAATACAATCAATAAAAGCACAAATTACACAATGGCTGATGTTTAGCTTTATTTTTTGGCATAATCTTGGTTTTTATTCTTGTGTAATAAACAAACTTTGATTTTTTAATCTGAAACCATGTTTTCAAGAAAATGAAGTCTATCATAATCCATGCTGTAAAAATGGTTAATCATTCTTTTGTCAGAGCTACTGAGTAAACATTGTTGTTTATAGCTGTAGAACTTGTAATTAAGGAGTAAAACTAAATGACAGTGTCTGTCTGAATAAATAAATAGGATTGTTATCCTATTTTTAAATTAAAGTATAACTATTGAGCCTTTTTCCAGTTTTTTAACTGAATTTGCTTAACGTGTAATGCAAGGCATATTTTCTTCTGAGCTTGATATGCAGCAGAAGCAAAGCTTGCTTTAAAATATCTGTAGATGAATTCAAATACTGCATTAGGCTTTGTACTTATGTGAGTTTTGAACGCTGAAACTGTGAGGCTGCATCCAACTTCTGCCTACAAGGAACATATATTAATAGATGCCAGTCACAGAAAGCCTGGGGTAATTTCCCTTAGTAATTAGTTAACTTGTGAACTTTCATATCACATGGCTTGGCATGATGTCAGTTAGGTTTTCCAAACAATGAATGAAATTGACAGATATGAAGTGGTTCTAGATTTAACAAATGTACATCTAAATTTTGTTCTTACCTTATTTCTGTTACGTGGGAGTACAGCATTGCTGTGTACTTGAGAAGGATCTATGAACTCACCTCCTTAAATTTGCTGTTTTTCACAAGTCTCGGTGGTGTTTCCAGGTTTCTTACTGAGTATATGATAGTATAAAGAAATCTGTAGTACCAGAAGAGACTCACAAAGAAGGTTTATACTTCACAGCCTTATTCTGAAAAAGCCTCTCAATTGCATATGTGAAAAAAACTTTTTGGTGTTAATTTTTTCCTGTAATTCAAGCCTTTGGCCTCTCTAGCTTTCACATGCATTAAATATGTCCTTCCAGAACCAATAATTAGGAGAGATCCCATTAAATGTTATTACACAAACTATATTCAGTAGCTTATCATAGATACGTTCATACTAACTAAAATATAGATGCTTTTAGTACGTTATTATTTTCTTGAAGAAATAGCCAGGGGAGTAATTAGAGACCATAAATCATTTAGTGCATTGTGGAGGATGTAGGGCTAATCTGTAATTTGAGTGCTGTGTGTGACCTGCTTTTTGGGATAGTTACTGTATGGCTTTATTGGTTTATTGGAATGTTCACTGTATGTATTTGTTGGTTTAGTTTAGTAGCAGGGCTGTTAGGAAACTAGAAAGAAGGCACTATAATAACTTCAGATAAGTAACCTCCTGGTAACCGTGGGTGAGTATCATTAAGAAGCAATGCCTGGGCTATTAGCTGGGGAGAAGCTTGTTCCAGGTTCCAGCCAGAGTTTCAAGACTTGTTCATCCAAGGCTGGGAGCCAAAAGAACAAAAGAACACTGAGGCTGTGTCTACACTACTGCGGTAAATCGACGTAGTACATGTAGTCGACGTACCTTAGGTCTAATTACCGTGGGGTCTACGCAGTGGGGGGTCGATGGGAGAAAATTTCCCTTCGACTTACCTTACTCTTCTCATCAGGGGTAGAGTACAGGGGCTGACTGGAGAACGACCTGCCGTAAATTTGGCGGGTCTTTATTAGACCCACTAAATTGACTGCCAGTGGATCGATCTCAGAGGGTCAATCTCTGCTGTAATGTAGATCTGCCCTAGCGTTTAAAAAGTTGCTCTTTAGAGATTGGGGAGGTTGTTATCAAGGTACTGAGACTGACCAAGCGAGAGGCTCCGCTAGAAGCAAAACTAAGCTGGCCCACTAACACAGGATGGTAGGGCTTAGGGTAGGTAGAAATGCATATAGCCCTTTAATTGTTTTAAAACCCTTTTTCTCTTATGGTATGCATTATTTCTGCAGGTAAGATCAAACAGTAGGAAGGTTTGAGAGAGCTGTCTGGTCACCGGTATTATCCATTGGTCACAAGCTTCTGGAGGGACGTTTGCAGGTGCTGAACAGCTAGCTAGGCCTGCTGAGTAGTTACAGTTAGTGGATAGAATACTGCACCCCAGGGCCTGGTTTAAGAGTGGGAGAATCACAGGATTACACCCCGGGATAGGTGAAGAGAAGAGGTTCAGTGGTGCATTCACTGAAACTTGGAAGAGGGGACAGAGATGCAGCTAGCCTTGTAATTCAGACATCCTGCTTGGTAGATCATGTTTTACTTTTTCCTATAATCTGAATTTAAAATCTAGGCTCTGTAAATAAAAACACAACCACCCTCTCCCCCCAAATCCTTCTAATGAAAAACTATTTTTCCCATTAAAGTCGTTTTGTCTCTTTCCTATAACTTAAGCCTGCCTTTACTGCTCATGGCCGAATAGTAAGTAAGGCTTCTGGTACATCCACAACTACCTTTCCCTATATTCCTGCACTGTCCCTTCTCCTTTTTCTTCCCTGTGGATAGAAACTTATCTTGTCTGGTAGAATTAAATGAGCATTTTTTTCAATGTATTGCTGTTCCATTTGTGAACTAATAAGGGGAATACTTAGTCCATACTTAGCCCAATTATGGGCTTTCTTGACAAGCTGCCGGGAACACAACTGCTGCTTCTATTTACCATAAAATGGAGTTCTCTTTCCTCCTCTACCCAGACGAGCAGCCTATTTTCTCTTGGCCAGTGGGAAATTTTTTGTTTTTTACTCAAGTCTAGGAGAGTTATATACTCCCATGAGTTGGAGGTTAGCGCTCAGTCTGCCCTAAACCCCCAAATGGCATTTTTACAGGCAGGCTGTCCCTTTAGCAGAAGACTGGAGGGAGGCAGGAAGAAGGAGTTACCCAAGACAGTCCTGGGAGAAGGACAAACCCCAGGCAGACTGCCTGAAGGTAGACTGAGAATAAGGATCCAGTCCATAGAGAACCACATGCGGGTCAGCAGCTCAGGTAGAAGCTCGTCCTCCAGGAAGAGTTAGGAGGGTAAGCACTCTGTGGTAGAGTAGGGTGGAAGGGTGGCCTAGGAGAGGGTGGATGGACCTATTATGTTTCCTTTGGAACTGTTGTTTAGGTTTAACTGCCTGGAAGTGCCAAGAAAAGGAGAGGCACAAGGAGGTGCTGAAGAAGCCAACCCTGTTACAGGCCAGTAGGACCGCTACGAAAAGGAAGTGCACAGCTCTCCTGTCTAAATGGAGACTTATGTGTTTTTCTCAGCAGAAAGGGAGGGGCATTAGTTCAAAGTTCAGAGTTTACATTCTTAGTAGTAGCAGCTTCCCAACCTGTAGCAGCAGCTACAGTAGATGTTTCTGCCGATGACTTTAAAAGCCTCATGAGTACCAAAGAAAGAGGATTCCATAGCTGGCTGCTCAGTGGGCGCATCCCACAAGCACCTCTTCAAATAGTTCCAGCATTGTCAGGAACCTCTGGTCCTGCATTTAGTGGTACTGGAATGTTGGTTGCATCAGAAAGTGCTTTGCTGTATGTAGGAGGTGTCATATCTCCAGGAACTGTGACCACTCTGTTTGCTGATATTCGTAACATGGACTGTGTCTCCCCAGAATGTCTTTATTTGCAGCAGTATTCAATATCTTATGTGACAAAGAGAACATGAAGAATGTAAGACAAAAGCAGTCCATGGCTAAACAAGTATTAAAAATCTTGCAGTGAAATAAAAGTAGTTTTATCTGGAACATTTTGGTTTTTTTAATAATTTTCATTATAAAAGTTATGCAAACTAAAATGGAGATTAGATGCTGCCCTTTCAGTTTTCTAACAAGTTGTCACTGCTGACCTACTGGCCTCAGAGTTGTATATTTGTAAATATGTTTTGCAGTTTGTGCCTGAAGAGAAGTGCTTCTAGTCATGTGAACTTTCAGACTGGTGTGCTGTCAAATGTGTCCTTTTTCATCCCTTCAAACACGTGGCCTGATTCTGAGAGATGCTGAGCACCTGCAGTTTGCGTTTAACTGAATTACACGTACTCAAGATCTCCCCAGCTCATTCCCACAGTTTGCATTTTTATAGACCTTTAATAAACAAAGCAAAACAAAAGGAACAACACAACTTCCTCTTTGGCCGTATCAGATGAGAGTGTGTTCTTCCCTTTCTGTGTACCTCTGAATTTCATGAAATTAGGCAGATGGAAGGATCACTAATTATTGGATAAGATATGGTAGAAGTACTGCGAAGTTATTCTTTACTCCCAGTTCTATTGTTAGGCCTTAAAAATGCAACATAAGTCCTCTCATCTGATTATTTCATCTTGTTTTCATATTTAAGCTTCTAAACTTAGTGGTAAAACTCTTAGATGACACCTCCCAGAGCTGCAGCTGCACAGGAGAGAAGTTGAGTAGATTGTGACTTTATTAAATTCAGTTTCAATATATTTGACTTTTTAACTTTCTAGTCACTTCATTTTCACTGTCCATCTCTAGACCTTTGTCTGTTTCTTCAACAGTCTTTAAGGGGTGACTAGAACTGAACATATTCAAGAGGAGGGCATGTCATTGATTTATATTAAGGGCATAATATTTGTTGTAATATTGTTTGCAGATATAAGGTAGAATATGAAAAACTGACTTCAGACAACACAATCATACCAAATTTAGCTTCCCTGTGCTCTCAGTATGTCCAGCTCCATCCTCAGATGTATTATGCTAATCACTGTCTGTCTTGACAATACCTGATTGTGGTTACATGTATATATAAATGATGAGGGAAGGGTCAGTGGTAGTGACTTTGCTCTGCAGTTTTCCCATCTGTTGTAGATGATTTTGGCAGATGTCTGTAGACCTGTTTTTATAACTACTATATTCTGGAGTTTTATACAGAATAATATCAAACAAATGTGTATTTCATTTAGTAGTTGCTTCAAGAAGTTCTGAAAGCTGAACTTTTGAAGGCATGTGCTTTCCCTACCCCTGCTGAACTAATATATACAAGTTATGATGAATCTGAACCAAGGCAAATTCTATTAAAATTTAGAGAAAGTAACTAAAATAAGACAATTATTAAAGCAAATTCCTGTAGCACACACTATAATTAAGCCTTGGAATGGACATGGAGTCTTCATTAAGGATTCATAGTTTTGCTGGGTTTGGGAAGGAAGTTAAACATTTTGAAGCAGTTAAAAATCATTTCTGAGCGGCTTAGTGGCATTTAATGAGATTTTTTGCAGAGTTCGGTTTTGCCTGGTGACATTACTGATTATAAATGTCTCTAAAACACATACAGTATAAATCTAGGAAAAAGTTGCTTTAGCATCAGGAATAGGGAACTACAAACACAGAAGTATTTGGACACTGTAATTTTGGTTCTCTGTTACTTTGACTGTATCCTGCAATCTCTTAAGTATTCGTTCATTCTGTTTCTATCTTTGCATTTAATAGAAATAAATACTAGGGCTGTCAAGCGATTAAAAAAATTAATCGCTTTATTAAACAATGATAGAATACAATTTATTTTAAATATTTTTGGATGTTTACTACATTTTCAAATATATTCATTTCCTTTACAACACAGAATACAAAGTGTGCAGTGCTCACTTTATATTTATTTTTTATTACAAATATTTATACTGTAAAAAACAAAAAAAAGTATTTTTCAATTCATCTCATACAACTACTATAGTACAATCTCTTTATCATATAAGTTGAACTTACAAATGTACAATTGTGTACAAAAAGACCTGCATTCAAAAATAAAACAATGGAAAACTTTAGAACCTAGAAGTCCACTCAGTCCTTCTTCTTGATCAGCCAATCACTCAGACAAACAAGGTTGGTTACAATTTGCAGGAGATAATGCTGCCTGCTTCTTGTTTACAATGTCACCTGAAAGTGAGAACAGGCATTCACATGGCACTCTTGTAGCTGACGCTGCAAGATATTTATGTGCAAGATATGCAAAAAATTCATATGTCCCTTTATGCTTCAGCCACCATTCCAGAGGATGTACTTCCATGCTGATGATGCGTTCTGCTTAGAACCATCCAAAGCAGTGTGAACTGATGCATGTTCATTTTCATCATCTGAGTCAGATGCCACCAGCAGAAGGTTCAATTTCTGTTTCGGTGGTTTGGGATCTGTAGTTTCCGCATCAGAGTGTTGCTGTTTTAAGACTCTAAAAGTGTGATCCACACCTCGCCTCTCTCAGATTTTGAACGGCATTTCAGATTCTTAAAACTTTGGTCAAGCGCTGTAGCTATTTTTAGAAATCTCACATTGGTACTGAGACAAATCTCTGTCCTTGTCTCTGTGGGTCCCACGTTTCCTAGCGGATTTTGCTGGCCTCAGAGGCTCACTTTGACCCTCCATATAGCCTTTCTCTCTCTAGAGGCAAGAGTCACAGCCTACTGAGCCATTTTCATCATAAGCCAGCAACTATCCCCCCTTGCACAGTCTCTGTTGTTTCCCAGTCTCAGTGATTAGTTGCGGGGGGGAGGGGGGGAGGAGGAGCACGGGCCCACCCTCTACTCCAGGCTCCAGCCCAGGGACCCTAATACTATCAGCTATGGTAGATGACCTTTTAGAAACAGGACACATACAATTCCCTAGGCTACTTTCCCACTTCCTCAAGCTCCACTTCACCCTTACGTCAAGGCCTCTTTCCTTATACTTGATATGGTGTGTACTGCTCAGTCTCTCCAACAGCACAACTTCTTTCCACAACTCCTGACATGCACGCTCACCTGACTAACTGGGAGATTTTTAACTAGTTTCAGCCAGTCTGATTGGCTTCAGGTGTCCCAATCAACCTAGCTGTCTCCACTGCTTTCTGGAAGTATCTTAATTGGCCTCAGGTGTCTTGATTAACCTGGAGCAACTGCCATTTGGTTACCATGGTAACAGGGATTTGTTTAGCCTGGGGCTAATATGCCTGTTTCTCACTAATTTCCTATAGCCATCTGGCCTTGCCCTGTCACAGTACCTTCTTTGCGTTTTGTCAAATCTGCTGTGAAAGTGTTCTTAAAATGAACAAGTGCTGGGTCACCATCTGAGACTGCTATAACATGAAATATGTGCAAAATGCGGGTAAAACAGAGCAGGAGACATACAATTCTCCTCTCCAAGGAGTACAGTCACAAATTTAATTGACACTTTTTTTAACGAGCATCATCAGCAAGGAAGCATGTCCTCTGGTGGCTGAAGTACGGAAGGGGCATACTAATGTTTAGTATTTGGTATGTAAATATCTTGCAACGCCGGCTACAAAAGTGCCATGTGAACACCTGTTCTTGCTTTCAGGTGACATTGTAAATAAGAAGCAGGCAGCAGTATCTCCCATAAATGTAAACAAATTTGTTTGATTTAGCGATTGCCAGAATAAGATGTAGGACTGAGTGGACTTGTAGGCTCTAAAGTTTTACACGGTTTTGTTTTTGAGTGCAGTCATGTAACCAAAAAAAAAAAAAAT